>NC_142488.1:51923450-52238137 GCF_049115385.1 Moschus berezovskii | reverse complement strand
CTGAGTTCTTTCTTTCTCTCCACATAGCACATCCAACAAATCTGTCAGGAAAATATTTTGGTTCTAGCTTCAAAATATATACTAGTGATTTGACTACTTCTTGCCAATTCTATAGCTACCACTTTGGTTCAAACCACCACCATTGTTCATATGGACCTTTACAATAGCACCCTTACTGGTCTCTCTACTTCCCAACAAGTCCTGTATAGTTTATTTTCCATGTAGTACTCAGAAGGATCCTGCTAAAACCTCATGTTCTTCCTCTCCTCACAATCTTTCCTTATCTCTAAAGTCCTTAGGGTGATCTATAAAGTCCAACATGTTTAATTCCTCACTTCTCTGATTAAATTGCTTCACCCTCTCACATGTTCTACTTATGCTGTATTGACTGCCTTCTGGAACCTTAAATGTACCTAACTTGCTTACTCCTATTTTAGGTTTCACTTAACTGTTTCCATTGCCAGGAATACCCTTTTTCAATATAGTTGCATGACTAATTTCTTCATCAGTTAGTTCAGTTCAGTTCAGCCACTCAGTCGTGTCTGACTCTTTGTGACCCCATGAATCACAGCACCCCAGGCCTCCCTGTCCATCACCAACTCCTGGAGTTCACTCAAACTCATGTCCATCGAGTCAGTGATGCCATCCAGCCATCTCATTCTCTGTCATCCTCGTCTCCTCCTGCCCCCAATCCCTCCCAGCATCAGAGTCTTTTCCAGTGAGTCAACTCGTCACATGAGGTGGCCAAAGTATTGCAGTTTCAGCTTTAGCATCAGTCTTTCCAATGAACACCCAGGATTGATCTCCTTTAGAATGGACTGGTTGGATCTCCTTGCAGTCCAAGGGACTCTCAAGAGTCTTCTCCAGCACCACAGTTCAAAAGCATCAATTCTTCGGTGATCAGCTTTCTTCACAGTCCAACTCTCACATCCATACATGACCACGGGAAAAACCATAGCCTTGACTAGATGGACCTTGGTTGGTAAAGTAATGTCTCTGCTTTTTAATATGCTATCTAGGTTGGTCATAACTTTCCTTCCAAGAAGCAAGCGTCTTTTAATTTCATGGCTGCAATCAGCATCCGCAGTGATTTTGGAGCCCCAAAAAATAAAGTCTGACACTGTGTCCACTGTTTCCCCATCTATTTCACATGAAGTCATGGGACCAGATGCCATGATCTTTGTTTTCTGAATGTTGAGCCTCAAGCCAACATTTTCACTCTCCTCTTTCACTTTCATCAAGAGGCCTTTGAGTTCCTCTTCACTTTCTGCCATAAGGGTGGTGTCATCTGCATATCTGAGGTTATTGATATTTCTCCCGGCAATCTTGATTCCAGCTGGTGCTTCTTCCAGCCCAGCGTTCCTCATGATGTACTCTGCATATAAGTTAAATAAGCAGGGTGATAATATACGACCTTGTCGTACTCCTTTTCCTATTTGGAACCAGTCTGTTGTTCCATGTCCAGTTCTGACTGTTGCTTCCTGACCTGCATACAGGTTTCTCAAGAGGCAGGTCAGGTGGTCTTGGATTCCCATCTCTTTCAGAATGTTCCACAGCTTATTGTGATCCACACAGTCAAAGGCTTTGGCATAGTCAATGAAGCAGAAATAGATGTTTTTCTGGAACTCTCTTGCTTTCTCCATGATCCAGCGGATGTTGGCAATTTGATCTCTGGTGCCTCTGCCTTTTCTAAAACCAGCTTGAACATCTGGAAGTTCACAGTTCACATATTGCTGAAGCCTGGCTTGGAGAATTTTGAGCATGACTTTACTAGCGTGTGAGATGAGTGCAATTGTGCGGTAGTTTGGCTTCCTTGGTGGCTCAGACTGTAAAGCGTCTGCCTGTAATGCGGGAGACCCGGGTTCGATCCCTGGGTCGGGCAGATCCCCTGGAGAAGGAAATGGCACCCCACTCCAGTACTCTTGTCGGGAAAATCCCATGGACAGAGGAGCCTGGTAGGCGACAGTCCATGGGGTCGCAAAGAGTCGGACACGACTGAGCAACTTCACTTCACTTGAGCATTCTTTGGCATTGCCTTTCTTTGGGATTGGAATGAAGACTGACCTCTTCCAGTCCTGTGGCCACTGCTGAGTTTTCCAAATTTGCTGGCATTTTGAATGCAGCACTTTCACAGCATCATCTTTCAGGATCTGAAATAGCTGAATTGGAATTCCATCACCTCCACTAGCTTTGTTCGTAGTGATGCTCTCTAAGGCCCACTTGACCTCACATTCCAAGATGTCTGGCTCCAGGTGAGTGATCACACCATCGTGATTATCTTGGTCGTGAAGATCTTTTTTGTACAGTTCTTGTGTGTATTCTTGCCACCTCTTCTTAATATCTTCTGCTTCTGTTAGGTCCATACCATTTCTGTCCTTTATCGAGCCCATCTTTGCATGAAATGTTCCCTTGGAATCTCTAATTTTCTTGAAGAGATCTCTTGTTTTTCCTATTCTGTTGTTTTCCTCTATTTCTTTGCATTGATCACTGAGGAAGGCTTTCTTATCTCTCCTTGCTATTCTTTGGAACTCTGCATTCAGATGGTTATATCTTTCCTTTTCTCCTTTGCTTTTCTCTTCTCTTCTTTTCACAGCTATTTGTAAGGCCTCCTCAGACAGCCATTTTGCTTTTTTGCATTTCTTTTCCATGGGGATGGTCTTGGTCCCTGTCTCCTGTACAATGCCACGAACCTCCGTCCATAGTTCATCAGGCACTCTATCTATCAGATCTAGTCCCTTAAATCTATTTCTTACTTCCACTGTATAATCATAAGCGATTTTATTTAGGTCATATCTAAATGGTCTAGTGGTTTTCCCTACTTTCTTCAATTTAATTCTGAATTTGGCTTAAGGAGTTCATGATCTGAGCCACAGTCAGCTCCTGGTCTTGTTTTTGCTAACTGTATAGAGCTTCTCCATCTTTGGCTGCAAAGAATATGATCAATCTGATTTTGGTGTTGACTATGTGGTGAAGAATAAAAGAAATCAAAGATGACACAAACAGATACACCATGTTCTTGGATTGGAAGAATCACTATTATGAAAATGCCTATTCTACCCAAAGTAATCTACAGATTCTATACAATCCCTATCAAATTACCAATGACATTTTCCACAGAATTAGAATAAAAATTTTTAATTTTTTACAGAAACACAGAAGACCCAAAATAGTAATCATCACTCATCGTTTGTTCTTTAGTTCTTTTAGGTCCTTGTTAAACATTCATTGCATATTCTCAATCTATGCCTCCCTTCTTATTCTGAGATCCTGAAACATTTTCAGTATCATTATTCTGAATTCTTTTTCTAGAAGGTTGCCTATCTCCACTTCCCTTAGTTGTTTTTCTGAGGTTTCATTTTGTTCCTTCCTCTGGGACATACTTTTCTCTATTTCATTTTATCTAACTTTCTGTGATTGTGTTTTCTGTTCTGCATGCTACAGGATTGTAGTTCTTGCTTCAACTGTCTGTCCTCTGGTAGATGAGACTGTCTAAGAGACTTCTGCAAGGGACTGGTGGTGGATAGAACTGGGCCTTGTCCCTTTTGTGGGCAGGGCTATGCTAAGTAAAACTTTAAACTGCTTTTCTGCTGATGGGTGAGGCTGTTTTCTCTCCTTTTTGGTTGTTTGGCCTGAGGTAACCCAGCACTGGGGCCTACAAGCTATTTAGTGGGGCTAATGGTAACCCCCAGGAGGGCTCACACCAATGAATACTTCCCAGAATTGCTGCTTTCAATGTCTTTGTCCTCACAGTGAGCCACAGCCAAACTCCACCTCTGCAGGAGACCTTCCAATACTAGCTGGTAGGTTTGATCCAGTCTCTTATGGAGTCACTGCTTTTTTCCTGTGGGTCCTGGTCCACACAGGACTTTGTGCGTGTGCTCCAAAAGTGGAGTTTCTGTTTTCCTCAGTCCTACAGCATGCATGCTAAATTGCTTCAGTTTTGTCTTACTCTCTGTGACCCTATGGACCATAGCCTGCCAGCTTCCTCTGTCCATGGGATTCTCCAGGCAAGAATACTGGAGTGGGTTGCCAGGTCCTTCTCCAGGGGATATTCCCAACATTGGAAAGTGGGTTCTTTACCACTAGTGCCACCTGGGAAGCAGTCCAATGAAAGTCCTGCAATTAAATCCCTCAGGCCGTCAAAGCTAGAACTCTGGAGAATTTTCCTCCTTTTGCCAGACTCCCAGGCTGGGAAGCCTGAAGTGGAGCGCAGAACTTTCACTCCTGTGGGAGGGAGAGCTTCTGTGGTATAATTGCTTTCCAGTTTGTGGGATGGTGGCTCAGTTGGTAAAGAACCTGCCTGCAATGCAGAAGACCCAGGTTCGATCCCTGGGTCAGAAAGATCCTGTTGGAGAAGGGAATGACAACCCACTTCAGTATTCCTACCTGGAGAATCCCATAGACAAAGGAGCCTGGCAGGCTACAGTCCATGGGGTTCAAAGAGTCGGACACAACTGAATGATTAACACTTTCACTTTTAATTTACCCTGGCATGTATAGGATTTGATTATATCATAATTATGCACCTCCTTCTGTCTCATTGTGTCTTCATCTTTATCTTTCGATGTTGGGTATCTTTTTTGGTAAGTTTTAGCCATTCGGGTTTTTTTTTTTTTTTTGGTCAATGTTTTTCAGCCAGTATTCTAATAGAAAGGGATGAGCACACGTCCTTCTACTCCATCATTGTGAAGGAGGATCATGTCTGTGCAAACTTTAGAATCAGCTTGTCACCATCTATAAAATTCTTCCTGGGATTTTAATCAAAATTGCACTGAATCTATAAATACATTGAGTTTAACTAACACATTAACAATATGGCATCATCTAATCCACATCTAGAATGAAGGGAGGAGAAGAGGGGGGCGACAGAGGATGAGATGGTTAGGTGGCATCAATGACTCCATGGACATGAGTTTGAGAAAACTCCAAGAGATAGTGAAGGACAGGGAAGCCTGGAGTGCTGCAGTCCATGAGGTCACAAAGAGTTGGATACGACTTAGCAAATGAACAACAACAATCCACATCTACATTATATCTCTACATTTAGTTATATCTTTAAAATATTTCCTTCATCAGTGTTTTCTAGTTTTCAGCATTTGAATCAATCCAGGTATTTGTTAA
Organism: Moschus berezovskii; assembly: GCF_049115385.1. Lineage (NCBI taxonomy): Eukaryota > Metazoa > Chordata > Mammalia > Artiodactyla > Moschidae > Moschus > Moschus berezovskii. Next base: position 52,233,016 of record NC_142488.1, on the reverse strand, counting down.
ATTTCTGAGTATCAATATCTTACTATTTTTAGTGCCATTATATATTGTATTTTAATTTTGAATTACAGTTATTCATTGCTACTAAATAGTTTACTTTTGGTATATAACTTTGTATCCTGTGATATCACTAAGCTTTTTAATTAATTCTTTGTTGTTGTTCAGTCACTAAGCCTTGTCTGACTCTTTGCAACCCTATGGACTACAGCACACCAGGCCTCCCCATGTGGATTTGATTATATATTATATAATATAATATATATATTACTCCTCCTTCACTGTCTCCTGGAGTTTGCCCAAGTTCATGTCCATTGAATCGGTGATGTTATCTAACCATCTCATCCTTTGTCACCCTCTTCTCCTTCAGCCCTCAATCTTTCCCAGCATCAGGGTGTTTTTCAATGAGTCACCTCTTTGTATCAGGTAACCAAAGTATTGGAACTTCAACATCAACATCAGTCCTTCCAATGAATATTCAGGGTTGATTTCTTTTAGGGTTGACTGGCTTATCTCCTTACTGTCCAAGGGTCTCTCAATGATCTTCCCCAGCACCACAGTTTGAAAGCATCAATTCTTTGGCATTCAGCCTTCTTTATGGTCCAACTCTCACATCTGCATGTGACTACTTGGAAAACCATAGCTTTGACTATATGGACATTTGTCGGCAAATTGATGAATTTGCTTTTTAATATACTGTCTAGGTGTGTCATAGCTTTCCTTCCAAGAAGCAATCATTGTCTAATTTCATGACTGCAGTCACCATCTACAGTGATTTTAGAGCCCAAGAAGAGAAAATCTATCACTGCTGATTCCCCCTTCTATTTGCCATGAAGTGATGGGACTGGATGCTACATCTTGGATTTTTCAACACTGAGTTTTAAGCCTGCTTTTTCACCCTTCATCAAGAAGCTCTGTAGCTCCTCTTTGCTTTCTGCCATTAGAGTGGTATCATCTGCATATCTGAAGTTGCTGATATTTCTCCTGGTAATCTTGATTCCAGCTTGCAACTCATCCAGCCCAGCATTTAAATGATGAACTCTGAATATAAATTAAATAAACAGTGACAGTATACAGCCTTGTTGTACTCCTTTCTCAATTTTGAACCAATCAATTGTTTCGTATAAGGTTCTAACTGTTGCTTCTTGACCCACATACAGGTTTCTCAGGAGACAAGTAAGATGGTCTGGTGTTCCCATCTCTTTAAGAATGTTCTAGTTTGTTGTAATCCATACAGTCAAAGGCTGTAGTGTAGTCAGTGAAACAGAAGTAGATGTTTTTCTGGAATTCCCTTGATTTCTCTATGATGCAACAAATGTTGGCAATTTGATCTCTGGTTCCTCTGCCTTTTCTAAACCCAGCTTGTACATCTGAAAGTTCTTGATTCAAATACTGCTAAAGCCTAGCTTAAAAAATTTTGAGCACAACCTTACTAGCATGGGAAGTGAGTGCAATTGTCTGGTAGTTTGAATATTCTTTAGCACTGTCCTTCTTGGGAATTGGGACAAAGATTGACCTTTGCCAGTCCCGTGGCTACTGCTGGATTTTCCAAATTTGCTGACATATTGAGTGAAGCACTTCAACAGCATCATCTTTTAAGATTTGAAATCCCTCAACTGGAATTCCATCACCTCCACTAGCTTTATTGGCAGCAATGCTTCCTAAGGCCACTTGGCTTACTAATCCAGGATGTCTGGTTCTAGGTGAGTGACCACACCCTTGTGGTTATCTGGGTCATTAAGACCTTTTTGTATAGTTCTTCTGTGTATTCTTGCCATCTCTTCTTGATCTCTTCTGCTTCTATTGGGTCTTTACTCTTTTCTTTTCCCTTTATTGTGCACATCTGTGCATGAAATGTTCTTTTGATATCTCAAATTTTCTTGAAGTGATCTCTAGTCTTTCCGATTCTATTGCTTTCCTCTATTTCTTTGCATTGTTTGTTAAAGCCCTCTTGTCTCTCCTAGCTATTCTATGGAACTCTGCATTCAGTTGTGTATACCTTTTCCTTTCTCCATTTCTTTTCACTTTTCTTCTTTCCTCAGTTATTTGTAAAGTCTCCTCAGACAACCACTTTGCCTTCTTGCATTTCTTTTTCCTTGGGATGGTTTTTATTAGTACCTTCTGTACAATGTTTCAAACCTCTGTCCATAGTTCTTCAGGTACTGTGTCTACCAGATCTAATCCCTTAAATCTATTCGTCACTGTATAATCATAAGGGATTTGATATAGGTCATAACTGAATGGCCTAGTGGTTTTCCCTACTTTCTTCAATTTGAGCCTGAATTTTGCAATGAGGAGCTGATTTTCTGAGCTACAGTCAGCTCCTGGTCTTGTTTTTGCTGACTGTGTAAAGCTTCTCTATCTTCGGCTGCAAAGAAATGCAGTCAATCTGATTTCATTATTGACGATTTGGTGATGTTCATGTGTAAAGTCATCCCTTGTGTTGTTGGAAAAGGCTGTTTTCTATGACCAGTGCATTTTCCTGGCATAATTCTGTTAACTTTTGCCCTCCTCCATTTTGTACTCCAAAGCCAAACTTGCCTGTTATTCCAGGTATGTCTTGACTTTCTACTTTTGCATTCCAATCTCTTATGATGAAATGAACATCTTTTTTGACGTTAGTTTTAGAGGGTCTTATAGGTCTTCATAGAGCTGGTCAACTTCAACTTCTTTGACATCAGTGATTGGGGCATAGACTTGGGTTAGTGTGATATTGAATGGTTTGCCTTTGAAATGAACTGAGATCATTCTGTTGTTTTTGAGATTGCATCCAAGTATTGCATTTGGGACTCTTTTGTTGATTATGAGGGCTATTCCATTTCTTCTATGGGATTCTTGCCCATAGTAATAGATATAATGGTCATCTGAATTAAATTAGCCCATTTTCATCCATTTTAGTTCAATGATTCCTAAAATTTCAATGTTTACTGTGTTTGAAGTTTGTTGTTTCTCTAGTTATTCTATGTGAACCAGAAACTTAAATTTGCTATATTGATAACTTGATTTTGTCTTCTCCCCTTTTCTTTGCCTCTTCCTTTTGTGCTACTCTCCAGAGAGATTCTAACTCTTGCAGTTCTCCCAACTGTTTCCATTGTTGTTTTTACTCCAGGTTTTGTAGCATGTAGTAGGGATTCAAGGAGGTGGTGTTAAGGATGAATTTTCTAAGGATTCTGCCAGATATTTCTTGTGGGCACATTAGAAAAAACTTCATTATACAGTGTGGGATGTCCAATGGGCCTCATACTCTGCTCGTGGCCCCCAGTCTGCATTTAGCAATGTGCTACAAATTTCTAATTTAATCTTTCTACTGGCTTATTTGGTATTTGGGCAGTGTCTGTCCTAGGTAGGAAAATGCACAGATTCTCTTTCTACCTGATAGCATCTGTCTATCACTAGGTTTTGTGGTAGAAATTTTCCATGAGAGCTCTGTTTTCAGAAGAGTTCCCTAAAGGTCATTATTTTGAACTTTTCCCAGTTCATTGTCTTGTTTTATGGGTAGGAATGATGCTCCTTCCAGCTCTGTGCATCTCAAACCTAAAGTCCTTAGGAAAGTCTTTTTAACAGATAATGCTGGATCAGTTCAAAATTCATTGTTGTCCAGTAGCTAAGTCCTGTCTGACTCCTTGCATCCCTAGAACTGCAGCGTGCCAGACTCCCCTGTTCTTCACTATCTCCCTTAGTTTGCTCACATTCATGTTCATTGATTCAGAGATGCTATATTACCATTTCATCCTCTGCCACCCCCTTCTCCTCTTGCCTTCAATCTTTCCCAGTATCAGATAATGCTGGATCAGTTCTAAATATATGAAAAAGAAATTGGATCTGTAACTCCTATTAAACTTCACATGCATCCTTAACTTATCACTACTTCATTGCCTGGGCCTCTTACAAACACCAGTCATGCCATTGTACATGGCCATTTAAAGTTCTACTGATTTCTTCTTATTCTAGTGGTGTCTTCATGAGAAGGATCAAAGTAACATAGCCAGATTTTATAAGCCCAAATTTCATATTTCTGCTTTTATTAGATGAGAACCTAACTTGGGGGAAGGTAGCATGCCTCTTGGTGGTTCCTTTGATTTGGTGGGAGATGTTAGCCATTATGGCAGTCTGCTGTCTTAACTGCTCTTCTTGACACTTGCTGCTGCCAAAGATGGCTGATTTATCCATAGATGGTTGAATAGGAACAATTGGAAAGTCTTACATAGACAATTAGTTGGTAATATTTCATTTTCAATATACAGTCTTAACAGGTGTGCTGTATATAAACTTCTTATTCATATCTGATTAAGATTAATTTCAAGAAATTGTGCTGCAAGGTTAATGGCTCTTGTCTTATTGTCAAATTGTACAGAGATTCGTCTTATAATGATCAACCCTGATAAGTTTCTACAGAATTTATTGTCCCTCCAAAAGAGCACAAATGGCAAGGACATTACATGAAAAGAAAAGTACAAGATAATCCCTGTTCTTAAATGAAAATAAATTGGATTGCAATTGAAGGAATTAAAATGTTTTTATTCACAGATGACATATTTATGTACACTGGTCCATTGGTCAGTCGCTCAGTCATGTCCGACTCTTTGCAACCCCATGGACTGTAGCCTGCCAGGTTCCTCTGTTCATGGAATTCTCCAGGCAAGAATACTGGAGTGGATAACCATTCCCTTCTCCAGGGGATTGTCCCAACCTAGGGATTGAATCTGGGTCTCCTGCATTGTAGGCATATACTTTACCACTGAATCACCAGGGAAGCCCATTTATGTACATACACAATCCCAAAGAACGTAAAAAGCTCTTAGAATAAATGAGTTTAGAAAGGTCACTGAGTTAGGGCTAATATATAAGATTGTCATTTTTCTGTAGATCAGCAACCAATAAATGGGAAAATTAAAACCACATCATATAAAACAGAATAAAAGCCAGTGCCTGCCAATGTAGGCGGCACGGGTTCAATCTCTGGGTTGGAAAGATCCCCTGGAGAAGGAAATGACAACCCACTCCAGTATTCTTTCCTGGAAAATCCCATGAAGAGAGGAGCCTGGAGAACTATAGTCCATAGCATTGCAAAGAGTTGGATATGACTTAGCGGCTAAACAAAAACAACAACCAAATAAAAAGCAATGAATTTAATAAAACAAGTGCAAGATTTCTGCACACTAGTGTACAGAATATTATTCAGAAAAATATAAGAATTTCAGAATAAAAGTCATGTTCTTGGATTGGAAGATTCAATTATAAAGATGTAAATAGTCTCCAGATTCTCCCTACAAATTCAATACAATTCCAATAAAAATTCTAGCAGTTATTGTTTTCTAGTGAAAATTGGCAAGATGATTCTAAAATTGACTTAGAAATACTAAGGGAAAAGAAAACCAAGACAAACTTGAAGAATAATAACAAAGCTGAGAGAGTCACACTGCTACAGATAAACAAGAGATTATATATAGACAAAAGAGATCTATATATAGATAAAAGATATCCATATCAAAAGATTATATCATACTACTAAATATAACAAAACTTACTATAAAATTATAGTTATTAGAAAACTAATTGTGTTACTCTTGTAAGGATAAAAACAGACCAAATGAACAGACAAGGGAGTACAGAATTATATGTGCACATATATGGTCACTTGATTTATGACAAGGTGAGAAATATCAATAAACTCAGATATGCAGATGACACCACCCCTATGGCAGAAAGTGAAGAAGAACTAAAGAGCTGCTTGATGAAAGTGAAAGAAGAGAGTGAAAAAGCTGGTTTAAAACTCAACATTCAGAAAACTAAGATCATGGCATCCGGTCTCATCACTTCATGGGAAATAGATGGGGAAACAATGGAAACAGTGACAGACTTTATTTTTGGGGGCTCCAAAATCACAGCAGATGGTGATTGCAGCCATGAAATTAAAAGATGCTTGCTCCTTGAAAGAAAAGCTATGACCAACCTAGACAGCATACTAAAAAGCAGAGACATTACTTTGCCAACAAAGGTCCATCTCGTCAAAGCTGTGGTTTTTCCAGTAGTCATGTATGGATGTGAGAGTTGGACTATAAAGAAAGCTGAGCACTGAAGAATTGATGCTTTTGAACTGTGGTGTTGGAGAAGACTCTTGAGAGTCCCTTGGACTGCAAGGAGATCCAACCAGTCCATTCTAAAGGAGATCAGTCCTGGGTGTTCATTGGAAGGACTGATGTTGAAGCTGAAACTCCAATACTTTGACCACATGATTAGAAAAATTGACTCACTGGAAAAGACCCTGATGCTGGGAAAGACTGAAGGCAGGAGGAGAAGGGGATGACAGAGTATGAGATGGTTGGATTGCATCACTGAACTCGATGGACATGAGTTTGAGTAAGCTCCGGGAGTTGGTGATGGACAAGGAAGCCTGGCGTGCTGCAGTCCATGGGGTCGCAAAGAGTTGGACATGACTGAACGACTGAACTGAACTGAACTGAACCATGCACTGCAGTGGGTAAAAGATGGTCTTTCTAACAGTACTTTGGAATAGAAAAAAAAATTAATCTTAACTCCTTCAATACAAAAATATCATAAGAGTAATCAGTCTCAGAACTATTTTTGGTCCAAATGTGAAAGGTAAAACAATAAATATAATAGAAGAAAACAGACAAGAGTTTTCATGACTTTAGAATATCAAATTTTTAAATAATTCTCTGTTTATTTATTTTTGGCTGTGTTGGGCCTTGCTGTGCAGGTTTTTCTCTACTTGCGGCAAGTAGGGGCTGCTGTCTAGTTGCAGTGTAAGGGCTTCTCATTGCAGTGGCTTCTCTTGTTGTGGAGTATGGGCCCTAGGGCACTCAGGCTTTAGTTGCTGTGGCACGTGGGATCAGTAGTTGCAGCTCTTGGGCTCTAGAGCACAGGCTAAGTAGTTGTGCTGCACTGGCTTTGTTGCTTTACAACGTGTGATATCATCCCAATTCGGGGATCGAACCCATGTCTCCCACATTGGCAGGCGGGTTCTTTACCACTGAGCCTCAGAGTCTCCAGCTCTGAAATATTTTTAAATATTTTTTTTGTTTTATTTTGGCTTAATTTGGTATACAGAGAAGTTGTAAAAACAAAACAAATAATTCCTATGTACGATACTTGCCTTTCAGGTTCTTTTCTGAATTCTCTCTCTTTAATTATATTTCCATTGCATAATTATTTTCTAAAGCCTTTGAGCATACATTGCAGAAATGATGTTTTTTTAACACCTAAATATTTTGTACCTTAAAAACAAGGAAACTGTGTCACATAATCACAAACTAACAAATTCCAGCAACTAATGTTGACATAATATCTCATCTATGGGCCTTGCATTCTGTATATTTAAATTAATCAATTTTCTATAGTCTCTGGGTTTCAAGTCAGAGTTAGAAATCCTTTCATCACAAGTTAAAGAGGAATATACTCATATCCTGGTATTTGTATGGTTTAATTTTTTACCGAAAGAACTTTTGTTGCATTTAGAATCTGTTCTTGGATATAGCTTCAGGTATGGATCTCATTGTCAGTTTTTCCAAATGGTATAACGATTTGTCCCAGCACAGTTTTGTTTTTATCAAGGCATTTGAAGTGCCAACTTCACTACATATTAAAGTTCTACACATACTTTTATTTATTTCTGCATTTTCTCTTCTACTGATCTATCTATTCATATTTTAGTACTTCTATTCTACTGATCTATTTTAGCACTACAGTTTTAATCATATAAGCTTAAACTATGTTTTAATGTCTTGAGTCTTAAAGGACTTGCTTCCATTAGAGGCTTTATTTTTAGTGTTTTCTTGTATGTTTACTTTTCAATATGATATTAGTATCAAGTTGTCTAGCTCTATAAAAATTCTTCTTAACATTTTTGTTGAGATTGATTGAAATCTATAAATTTAGAGAATAGCTTTATTTTTGTATGTTTTTTATTAAGTAATTAATTTATTTTTTATTGGAGGCAAATTATTTTACAATATTATATTGGTTGGTTTTGCCATATATTGACATCAATTCGCCCCAGGTTTACATAAGTTCCCCCTCCTGAACCCCCCTCCCACCTCCCTCCTCCCTTTATTCTCCCTCTGGGTCATCCCCGCACGCCAGCCCTGAGCATCCTATAACATGCATCAACCCTGAACTAGTGATTCGTTTCACATATGACAACATATGGAATAGCTTTATAATGATGAATAATTTAAAAAACCAAATGGAGTCTTATCACTTGTTCAAGTTTTTTAAATTTCCTTTATGGACTTTAAATATATTGAGTGTCTTGTTGTCCTTTTTCTATTTTAATTGGATTTTCTACACCGTTATAATGTCAGGCTATTTTTTTATGTGAAGGTTATTAAGTTCTATAAAGTAATTTTTATCCTGTTTGTTTCATTAAATTCTATTCTTTTAAAAGTAACCTTTATCATTGATTTCCCTGAGTTTTCCAGATACATGATCATATCATGTGCAAATAAAGGTGGTTTTAATTTTTTCCTTCCTAGTTTCTGTGCCTCTATTTGATTTCTGTTATCTAACTACATTGATTAATACATCTAGAACAATGATGAGTACTAGTGAAGACAGTGGGAATCTTGTCATTGTACTGATGTCTTAGTGCTTTAATGTGAAATGCATTTAGTATATCACCATTAAAACAGATGCTGAATTGTGAATCAACTATACTTCAATTTTTAAAAATGATGCTGGATTTAGTACGAAGATTCTGTATATGCTGTGTAGGTATGAGTGTATATATATAATGTCGTAACTTTGTCACTAAGTTGTGTCCAACACTTTGCAACTACATGGACTGTAGCCCGTGAGACTTCTCTATCCCTGGGATTTCTCAGGCAAGAATACTGAAGTGGGTTGCCATTTCCTTCTCCAGGGGATCTTCTCAACTCAGGAATCGAACCTACATCTCCTTCATTGGCAGGCAGATCCTTTACCACTGTACCACCTGGAAAACCCATGTGTGTATATATATATATATATCAGTTCAGTTCAGTCGCTGAGTCGTGTCCTACTCTTTTCAACCCCATGGACTGCAACACGCCAGGCTTCCCTGTCCATCACCAACTCCCAGAGCTTGCTCAAACTCATGTCCATGGAGTTGGTGATTCCATCCATCTCATCCTCTGTAGTCCCCTTCTCCTCCTGCCTTCCATCTTTCCCAGTAGCAGGGCCTTTTCCAAGAAATCAGTTCTTCGCATCAGGTGGACAAAGTATAGGAGTTTCAGCTTCAGCATCAGTCCTTCCAATGAATATTCAGGACTGATTTCCTTTAGGATTGACTGGTTTGATCTCCTTGCAGTCCAAGGGACTCTCAAGAGTTTTCTCCAACACTGCAGTTCAAAAGCATCAATTCTTCAGCGCTCAGATTTCTCTATACTCCAACTCTCACATCCATACAATGACTACTGGAAAAACCATAGCGCATATATATATATATATATATGTATTACATATAATATATATCATACACACATTGTATGCATATTATGGACGTGCATGCTCAACCATAGTGCATATATATATATGTATTACATATAATATATATCATACACACGGATGTGCATGCTCAGTTGCTTCAGTCTTGTCTGACTCTTTGCGACCCTATGGACTGTAGCCCACCAAGCTCCTCTGTCCATGGGATTCTCCAGGCAAGAACACTGGAGTAGATTGCCATGCCCTCCTTCAGGGGATCTTCCTGACCCAGGAATCGAACCTGGATCTCCTGTGTCTCCAGGAGATTCTTTACAGCTGAATCACCATGGAAGACCCTATACATATTATACACACTATATATATATATATATAATGTACAATATTCATAAATGATATCAGCCTAGTATTTATTAGTATCATCTTTATTAAATATCAATGCTTCATTAAAAACAATTATAAAGTTTTCTTCATTTTTTAAGTTTGATTTTTATTGTATATTGAGGTATAGTTGCTTTACAATGTTGTGTTAGTTTCAGATGTACAACAAAGTGGCTCAGTTATACATATACATAGATCCATTCTTTTCCAGATTCTCTTCCCGTATGGGTTATTACAGAACATTGAGTAGAGTTCCCTGTTCTGTACAGTCGATTGCTGTTGATTATCTATTTTGGTCTCTTTGCTTGCAAATATTTTCTCCCATACTTTGGGCTGTCTTTCCATTTTGTTCATGGCTTCCTTAGGTTTAATTATGCCCCCATTTGTTTATTTTTGTTTTTATTTTCATTGCTCTGGGAGACAGATCAGAAAAGATACTGCTGCGATTTATGTCAAAGATGTTCTGCCTATATGTTCCTCTGAGAGTTTTATGATATCCAGTCTTACATTTAGATCTTTAATTCTTTTTAGAGTTTATTTTTGTGTATAGTATTAAAGAATGTTTTAATTTCATTCTTTTCCATATAGCTGTCCAGTTTTCCCAGCACCACTTATTAAAGACTGTCTTTCCTTCATTTATAGTCTTGCCTCCTTTGTCATAGATTGATTGGCCATAGGTGCATGGGTTTATTTCTAGGCTATCTATCCTATCCCATCGTTCTATATTTCTGTTTTTTGTGTCAATGCCATACTGTTTTACTGACTGTAGTTTTGTAGTATAGTCTGAAGTCAGGAAGTCTGATTCTTCCAGCTTCTTTTTTTCTTTCTCAAGACTGCTTTGGCTTTGACTATTTGGGATCTTTTGTATATCCATACAAATTTTAAGATTTTTTTTTGCTTCAGTTCTGTGAAAAATGGGCTTCCCAGGTTGCACTAGTGGTAAAGAATTTGCCTGCAATGCAGAAAACCTGGGTTCAATCCCTGCATCAGGAAGATCCCCTGGAGGAGGGCATGCAACCCACTCCAGTATTCTTGCCTAGAACATCCCAGGAACAGAGGAGCATGGTGGGGTACAGTTCACAGAGTCGTGACGAGTCAGACATGATTGAACCAACTTAGTGTGTGCATGTGTATGCACATACACACACACACACAGTATGAAAAATGCCAAAGGTAATTTGATTGAGATTGCATTGAATCTCTAACTGGGCAGTATAGTCATTTTGATAATATCAATTCTTCCAATCCAAGAATATAGTATATCTATTCATCTGATTGTGTCATCTTCAATTTCTTTTATCATTGTTTATAGTTTTCAGAGTACAGGTTTTTTTGTCACCTTAGGTTGATTTATTTCTAGTTTATTATTTCTGATGTTATGGTAAATGGGATTTTTTCCTTAATTTCTCTTTCTGATCTTTCAGTTAGTTTATAGAAATGTAAAATATTTGTGTATCAATTTTGTATCCTGCAATTTTGCCAAATTCATTAAAGAGCTATAATAGTTCTGGTAGCATCTTTAAAATTTTCCATGTATCATGTCATCTGCCAAGAGTAACAATTTTCCTTCTTCTTTTCTAATTGGGATTCCTTTCATTTTTCTTCCCTGCCATGGATAGGACTTCCAAAACTATGTTGAATAAAAGTGACAAGAGTGTACATCCTTGTCTTGTTCTTGATCTTAGAAGAAATGCTTTCAGCTTTTCACTGTTCAGTAGGATGTTAGTTGTCATATATGGCTTTTTTTTATTATATTGATGTAGGTTCCCTCTATGTCCATTTCCTGTTGAGTTTTTCTCCTGAACGGGAGTAACTTTTCTTTACTTTTGATTCTCTTAAAAAGTTTGTGGAACATTTGGGACTATCTGGTTTTGAAAATTGTAAAAATTCCCCCTTGAAAACTTTGATGTCTTCCATTTTTACTGGGGATAATTTTAATTCTTTTTTTTTCACTATTGGAAGTCAGTTTGTTTAAACTTTCTACTTTTTTCTAATTAATACTAGTAAATAAATTTTATCTAGGTTTCCATGTTATATGCATATAAGAATAAAAAATTATGATTTTTGAAAGTGCTTCTATTACAACTGGTATTCAGTTCAGTTCAGTTCAGTTACTCAGTCATGTCTAACTCTTTGCAACCCCATGGACCACAACACGCCAGGCTTCCCCATCCATCACCAACTTCTGGAGCTTGTTCAAACTCATATCCATGGAGTTGGTGATGCCATCCAACCATCTCATTCTGTGTCGTCCCCTTCTTCTCCAGCCTTCAATCTTTCCCAGCAACAGGGTCTTTTCCAATGAGTAATGCTTCACATCAGGTGACCAAAGTATTGGAGTTTCAGCTTCAGCATCAGTCCTTTCAATGAATATTGAGGACTGATTTCCTTTGGGATTGACTGTTTTGATCTCTATGCTGTCCAAGGGACTCTCAAGAGTCTTCTCGAACACTGCAATTCAAAACCATCAATTCTTTGGTGCTCAACTTTCTATATGGTCCAACTCCCACATCCATATATGACTACTGGAAAAACCATAGCTTTGACTAGACAGACTTTTGTTGGCAAAGTAATGTCTCTGCTTTTTAATATACTGTCTAGGTTGGTCATAGTTTTTTTTTTTCCCAAGAAGCAAGCCTCTTTTAATTTCATGGCTGCAGTCACCAAATGCAGTGATTTTGGAACCCAAGAAAATAAAGTCTGCCACTGTTTCCATTGTTTCCCCATCTATTTGCCATGAAGTGATGGGACTGGATGCCATGATCTTAGTTTTCTGAATGTTGAGTTTTAAGCCAACTTTTTCACTCTCCTCTTTCACTTTCATCAAGAGGTTCTTCAGTTTTTCTTTGCTTTCTGCCATAAGGGTGCTATCATTTGCGTATCTGAGGTTATTGGAATTTCTCTCAGCAATCATGATTCCAGCTTGTGCTTCATCCAGACTAGCATTTTGCATGATGTACTCTGCATATAAGCCTTGCCTTACTCCTTTCCCAATTTGGAACTAGTCTGTTGTTCCATGTCTGATTCTAACTGTTGCTTCTTGACCTGAATACAGATTTTTCAAGAGGCAGGTAAGGTGGTCTGGTATCCCAATCAAAAAATGGACCAAAAAACTAAACAGACATTTCCCCAAAGAAGACATACAGATGGCTAACAAACATGTGAAAAGATGCTCAACATCACTCATTATCAGATAAATGCAAATCAAAACCATAATTAGGTACCATCTCACACCAGTCAAAAAGTTACAAACAATAAATACTGGAAAGGGTGTGGAGAAAAGGGAACCCTCTTACACTGTTGCAAACTAGTACAGCCACTATAGAGAACAGTGTGGAGATTCCTTAAAAAATTGGAAATAGAACTGCCATATGACCCAGCAATCCCATTACTGAAGATACACACTGAGGAAACTAGAATTGAAAGAAACACGTGTACCCCAATATTCATCACAGCACTGTTTACAATAGCCTAGGACATGGAAGCAGCCTAGATGTCCATTGGCAGATGAATGGATAAGAAAGCTGTGGTACATATACACAATGGAGTATACGCTCAGTCGTATCTGACTCTGTGTGACCCTAAGGACCCTAAGGACTGATTATCAAAATTTGATAATCGACAATGACCTACTGTATAGCACAGGGAACTCTACTCAATCTTCTGAAGTAATCTATATAGGAAAAGAATTTGAAAAAGAATGGATACATGTATATGGAAAACTGACTCACTTTGCTGTACACCTGAAACTAACATAACACTGTAAATCAACTATGCTCCAATATAAAATAAAAATTTAAACATATCAAAAAAATTCGCATGACCATTTTGGAAATCTCTTTGGTAGCATATAATACATCTGAATATACGTAATGTCATATGACCTAGCACTTCCACTTCTGGGAAAATAAAGAAATACACACATATGAATACCTTTATTACCAAAAATGTGCACAAGGTTGTGCTGAAGCATAATATGTAATATTCCAGATGAAAAACTACCCAAATGTCTATAATGAATAGAAATAATGAATAAAACTTTCTACATTCATATGATAGAACCATGTCATTAAAAGTAATTGTCATTCCAAATGGAGACATAGACATAGAGAACAAATTTGTGTCCACAGTGGGGAGGGGAGGGGAGGATGAATTGAGAAAGTAGCATTGACATATATACACTATCCTGTGTAAAATAGATAGCTAGTGGAAAGCTGCTATATAACACAGGGAGCCCAGCCTGGTGATCTGTGAAGACCTAGAGGGGTGGAATAGGAGATGTGAGGGAGGATCAAGAGGGAGGGGATATATATATATATATTTATTTATTTATTTATTTTTTAGATCACTCTAAAATAATGTGCAGGGGAACGAGAAAGAGGTGAATCTTTGTTAAAGATTTTTTTTCAAAGAAGAGATACTCTTGGAAGATTCCTCCAAGATTAAAGAAATAGACTTTCAAAAGCAATACTGGTTTGGAAGGACAATATTTTAAATTTTTTAATTGGAAGATAATTCCTTTACAATGTTTTGTCGGTTTCTGCTGTACAGCAATGCACATCAGTTTTATATATATATAAAAGTGAAAGTGTTACTGATATATATATATATATATATCAAGTAACACTGTTTGAAGTGCTGGAGACCCAGGTTGGATCCCCGAGTAGGGAAGATCCCCTGGAGAAGGAAACGGCAACCCACTCTAGTGTTCTTGCCTGGAGAATCCCATGGACAAAGGATCCTGGAGGGCTACAGTCCTTAGGGTCACACAGAGTCAGATACGACTGAGCGACTAACACTTTCATATATACACGAATGCACAGTTCAACGTTAGTGATATATGTTTGGTAGGCTACAGTCCCTGGGGTTGCAAAGAGTCGGACAAGACTGAGCGACTTCACTTCACTTTCACTAAAACATAACCTAATATATTTTTATTTTGAATAGCATGTGTGGCATAAACTCATCATTGTAAAAATTCATTTCTGTAGAGCTATCTCTGTGTGTTTTTTTTTTTTTTGCTTTTTACTTACTAACCTATCCTCTCATTTCATATGTGAATAGAGATGTTTGTAGTGATTATGACCCAGTGCTGGAACTAACTGAATGTTTCAATTTCTGATGTTTTATTGAATTCGCCTCCATATTTTCTTTTTTTTTAATTGACATTTTAATTTTAATGAGATGTATATATGAAGTATAATAAGGCTAAAACACTGTATTTTCTATGTGTGGTGAGATCGAGCAGGTATCTGGACAATGTAAATATTCATTCTTGTTGAAATGTTTTCTTTTTCTTTTTTGTTTCACGTTTTATTTGTTGCTCAGTCGTGTCTGACTTTTTGCCACCCCATGGACTGTAGCCCACCAGGCCCCTCTGTCCATGGGGATTCTCCAGGCAAGAATACTGGAGTGGGTTGCCATGTCTTCCTTCAGGGAACCTTCCTAACCCAGGGATCGAACCCAGGTCTCCCACATTGCAGTCAAATTCTTTACCGTCTGAGCCACCAGGGAAGCCCAGGAATACTGGAGTGGGTGGTCTATCCCTTCTCCAGGGGATTTTCCCAACTCAGGAATCGAACTGGGGGTCTCCTGCATTGCAGGTGGATTCTTTACCATCTGAGCTACCAGGGAAGCCCTTGATTTTTTAACCATGAACTTAATATGATACAAATATCAAGTTGCTAACCTTTTTTTAAAAATGTACATATACTTGACACTGTTATATTTTATAAATGTATCTATATGTTGTCATTCAAAACATAGGGTCAATTAGCACTGTGATTAAAAACTTTAAAATACTTAGAATTTCTATGTCATATTTTTTAAATTTTTTAGTGAAAATTTATTTTTTCAAAATTTACATTTGTTTTGGTAAACAGGTCTACACTTTAACAGCTTTCAGATTTGGTACATCGGAGAATTGTTTTGTTTTTTATTTTGAATTAATTTATTTATTTTAATTGGAGACTAATTGTTTTGTTTTTTAATTTATTTATTTTAGTTGGAGGCTAATTACTTTACAATATTGTAGTGGTTTTCGCCATACATCAACATGAATCAGCCACGGGTGTACAGGTATCCTCCCATCCTGAGCCTCCCATCCTCCTCCCTCCCCACCCCACCCCTCTGGGTTGTCCCAGAGCACCATCTTTGGGTGTCCTGCTTCATGCATCAAATTTGCACTGGTCACCTATTTTACATATATATGTTTCAATGCTATTCTCTCATATCATCCCACCCTCACCTTCTTCCACATAATCCAAAAGTCTCTTCTTTACATCTGTGTCTCTTTTGCTGTCTTGCATATAAGGTCATTATTACCATCTTTCTAAATTCCATATATATGCATTAATATACTGTATTGGTGTTTCTCTTTCTGACTTACTTCATTCTGTATAATAGGTTCCAGTTTCATCCACCTCATTAGAACTGACTCAAATCTGTTCTTTTTTATAGCTGAGTAACACGTCATGAGACGAGTTGACTCACTGGAAAAGACTCTGATGCTGGGAAGGATTGGGGGCGGGAGGAGAAGGGGACAACAGAGAATGAGATGGCTGGATGGTATCATCGACTCTATGGACATGAGTTTGAGTGAACTCCGGGAGTTGGTGATGGACAGGGAGGCCTGGTGTGCTGTGATTCATGGGGTCACAAAGAGTCAGACACAACTGAGCGACTGAACTGAACTGAACGGAACTGAATATTCCATTGTGTATATGTACCACAACTTCCTTATCCATTCGTCTGCCAATGGACATCTAGGTTGCTTGATACATTGGAGAATTTTAACAGCAATATCAATTTTTACACATGACCTATTTTTTCTATGATCAAATCAGTTTCTATCCACAGTTCTAGATCCCTGGAGGTGGAACCAGACTTCTCTTTCCACTACCTACTGTAGAAAAAGTCCCCTTCTCCCAAGTCCTTTCCTCACTCTTCCCTTAGAGAGAAGACTGGTGTGATGGGCCAGATCCTGAGGCACTGTGAGCAGCACCACTGTGCACTGGGATAGGACATCCATGCATCGAGAACATGTCCACACCCTTCTCTCTCTTACAATACCAAGAGGTAGATAAGCTGAGCCAGTGCCTACTTGTGAAGGCTAAGTGCTGCCACATCACTCTCTATTCCTTCCTTCTTACTGGAGATTTGGGTTCGTTCATCCTTGTACATTAGGTTTCAGCTGGTGGTAAGAGGTAGAATTAGAGTCAAAGATATACTGCTTCATTCTTGAGCCCAAGCCTGTGCTTCACCCAACTCCACCAGAAGGTGTTACACTGGGGGGCACTGGGAACTGGCCCAGTGAAGGATACTCCAGATTCCTGTGTGTCTGTTTCCTTTAGAGAAAGCCCTGAGAGAGGGCAAAGTGGCTGTATCTGGTAGGAGGAGGGCGTTGTTGTGTCCTCAGAACAAACACTGGCCCCATACTGTCAGATTATCACCAGTAACTCTGTAGCTTCACATCTCTCGCTCTACAGATGGTGAACACACCAACCCAAATGTCATAACCCACACTGAAATGTCACAGGTACCCATTCAAATAGACATGCCCTCAGGTGTTGCCAAACTCTCAGCCAGAGACCAGCACTTGGTGTTTGCAGACATAGTAGTGGATTCAACTCATGAAATGATAAGGCAATTTTCTGTTGATAGGTTAAGGCCTCCTGAATTCAAGTGGTTCCCCCATACCTGCTTTCCATCAGGGCCTCATACATCAGTATCAGGTACCATGAAGCCAGTGTTCTTGTTCCTAACCTGGGCCCACTGTAGCATGTTGTCCTTATTTAGACCTCATGTTATCTCTCAGCACTTTGGTCTTGACCTTTAGAGTATCCAAAGTTTAAACACGTTTCATGGCCAACTCACTCTTTTCTGATACTTCTCATTTAAAACTGGTCATTCAAAGTCAACTTCAGTAACTATTCCCACATATCTAACAAATTATTTTCTTTGCACACAATGTTAAGTATGTGTCTTACATTTAACAGTTGGCTTGAAATAGCACATATCACTGTTGCCCTTCTTGAGATACGTTTCAGCCATCACTAAGCTATATACTCATTGGAAGGACTGATGCTGAAACTGAAGCTCCAATACTTTGGCCACCTGATGCGAAGAACTGACTCATGGGAAAATACCCCGATGCTGGGAAAGATTGAAGACAGGAGAAGAAGTGGATGACAGAGGATGAGATGGCTGGATGGCATCACTGACTCGATGTACATAAATTTGAGCAAGCTCCGGGAGTTGGTGATGGACAGGGAAGCCTGGCATGCTGCAGTCCATGGAGTCGCAAAAAGTCAGACATGACTGAGTGACTGAAATGAACTGAACTGAAGCTATATATTCATAATTTAAGTTTTTTACAGGTAACCCAGATGTCCTACAGTCCTACAGACTCACTACCAATTAACAATATATGCTATTTCATTTGTACAGAAATTTTCAGACTCACAGGTGCATGTCAGTTGTTAATATATGCAGAGTCAAAGTAGGATAAGTTTATCTTTGGTGGTCAGTTTCCAAATATGTCTCCACAGGAGCAGGTGGAGTCTATTCTATAGCCTCTATAATCCATCCAAAAGTGCTTGTTCCGCAACTTTTCCTCCAACAGTGGAAAATCAATTCTCTGTTCCCATAGGCTTTGGTAAAGCTGCATTCCTCTGTGTCCCAAAATAAACCCACTTACTAAGATCACACCCTTATCACATGGTGCCATCACTCAAATTGAGCCCTGGTGGAATCATCATCAGCTAAGTATTTCCTAACACATGCTCAGGAAAAGAGAAAGGAAGACCTTATGGAAAAAATAAGATTGATGAGTTAAAGTAGTTTCAGGATTGGGGAATGCTTTTTCCATTTGTGTTCATCTGAATACTAATAATCTTGGCTAAAAAATCTCCATATCAACCACATCAACCTATGTTAAAAATGTTTGCTCATGGGGAATTTTTATCATTATGTGTGAATCATTATATAGCATAACTTGAGAAACATTAACAATATAACTTTTTACAAAACTTACCTTAGTGTTTAATGATCACAGTTGGTAATATTTATGAGTATGAAGTAAATAAAAGATCATTTATCTTCCTGAATGTGAATTCCCTATTTAGTAGATTTATTTAACAAATTTAAAATACCAGCATAAGTAATTTTGCTAAAAGAGAGGATTAGTGTACGAGTGTCCTAGAAAGGGACACGGGTACTTCATTGTGAAATATTTAAAGAATTCCCAAGATAAACTGTTTTAACAGTGACAAATTCAGGAGTTTGTTAATCGCTATATGAGAAAGGAAGCTTCCACCACTCTCATCTGTCCCTCACAGTACCGCTTTAGGAATTCAATAAAAATTCACTCTTGTTAAAATTCTTTCAACTATCACTTACAGAGTAAAGTTAAGACTTTGGGCCATATGACATTTATAGATTTTCTATATTTGTACCAATCTACCATAGCAGGCCCACCTCTCACCCTATTCCACTGAGATTTACTTCTCCACATTTAACTGGTACCCACAAACTACTGCACAATTGCACTCATCTCACACGCTAGTAAAGTAATTCTCAAAATTCTCCAAGCTAGCCTTCAGCAATACATGAACCGTGAAATTCCAGATCTTCAAGCTGGTTTTAGAAAAGGCAGAGGAACCAGAGATCAAATTGCCAACATTTGCTGGATCATCAAAAAAAGCAAAAGAATTCCAGAAAAACATTTATTTCTGCTTTATTGACTATGCCAAAGCCTTTGACTGTGTGGATCAAAATAAACTGTGGAAAATTCTGAAAGAGATGGGAATACCAGACCACCTGACCTGCCTCTAGAGAAACCTGTGTGCAGGTCAGGAAACAACAGTTAGAACTGGAAATGGAACAACAGACTGGTTCCAAATAGGAAAAGGAGTACATCAAGTCTGTATATTGTCACCCTGCTTATTTAACTTATATGCAGAGTACATCATGAGAAACGATGTACTGAAAGAAGCCCAAGCTGGAATCAAGACTGCTGGGAGAAATATCAATAACCTCAGATATGCAGATGACACCACCCTTATGGCAGAAAGTGAATAAGAACTAAAGAGCCTTTGATGAAAGTGAAAGAGGAGAGTGAAAAAGTTGGCTTAAAGCTCAACGTTCAGAAAAATAAGATCATGGCATCTGGTTCCATCACTTCATAGCAACTAGATGGGGAAATGGTGGAAATACCAGCTGACTTTATTTTGGGGGGCTCCAAAATCACTGCCGATGGTGATTGCAGCCATGAAATTAAAAGACACTTACTCCTTGGAAGGAAAGTTATGACCAACCTAGACAGCATATTAAAAAGCAGAGACATTACTTTGCCAACAAAGGTCCATCTAGTCAAGGCTATAGTTTTTCCAGTGGTCATGTATGGATGTGAGAGCTGGACTATAAAAAGTAAGCTGAGCACTGAAGAATTGATGCTTTTGAACTGTGGTGTTGGAGAAGACTCTTGAGAGTCCCTTGGACTGCAAGGAGATCCAACCAGTCCATCCTAAAGGAGATCAGTCCTGGGTGTTCATTGGAAGGACTGATGTTGAAGCTGAAACTCAAATCCTTTCGCCACCTGATGCGAAGAGCTGACTCATTTGAAAGGACCCTGATGCTGGGAAAGATTGAGGGCAGGAGGAGAAGGGGACGATAGAGGATGAGATGGTTGGATGGCATCACCAACTCGATGGACATGGGTTTGGGTGGACTCCGGGAGTTGGTGATGGACAGGCAGGCCTGGCATGCTGTGCTTCATAGGGTCGCAAAGAGTTGGACACGACTGAGCGACTGAACTGAACTGTACTGAACAGAGCTAAAAAACTCTCTATTCTTTTCTAAGTCACTGATGCATCCTTTGAAAAAGATCCTGAACTGTGTCTTTTTTTTTGTGACTTGTTTTGTCTTCCTTGAAGCCTCTTCAGTGTAGTGATTACCTGTCCTAACTTTTCAGTACTTTAGGATTGTTCCTCCTGTATACGAAGAATGGTCTTGTATTTAAGTCAGGAAAGAAAGGAAGCCCTTTGGCTCACTGGTGCAGCTCTGGGCAGGATTGAGAGCTGACCACTAGACTTTCCCTTATTTCATTGTTGTCAGAAACATTATACATATATCCTCCAAATTTACTACCTTAGGGAATCTGGATGCTCTCCAATTATAGAGGAATTTACCAGGAACTTCCTAAGCTAAAAACTTTCCCAGTCTGCTCCTTATGTTTTAATAAGAATTCCCCCTGGACCTGTGGGTTTGATGTTGTGTTTCTAATTTTTCATGCATTCTCTGAGGTTCTTCAGTCCTCTGTGAAAGGTGTTGGAGTACAAAGATTATGTCGTGGTATCAGGCAGGTGATGGCATTTCCCTGAGAATGATGTGTGTAATGGATAAAAGGTGAGTCCACTTCTCCATCTTTTACCCTCTCCATGCCCACTGTCTCCTGGATAATATAAGCTACTTTCTTATCTCATAGATTAGAATATTTCTATGTTAATAACATTCACAAAACAGTACTGCTGACTTGCTTTTCTTTTTTTACTAATTCTACAGAAGAGAGGACTGACATATTTGATTCAGTTTCTGAGGTCAACATGAGCAATATAACTCTCCAAATAAACCAGGAGAAGCTATAACAATACTGCAGTGTTTGTGTGGGATACAGGTGGACAACCTTAACCAAGTTTGTTAAGCTTGTGGTTGAAATTTCTACATAATGTCCTCTCCAGCCAATTCCATGCTAGAGGAGGAGCCTGTCTTTGCCATTGTAAAGGTCATTGGCCTTTGGTGCAACCAGATTCTTATCAATGTCCAGTAGGTCCTTTCAAGTGATTAACACTTCATGGTCAGTACTAACTAGGCCATCCTGGGTCAGGCAGAAGGGTAAATGCTTAGTTCCAGTTTATGAACTGTGCAAGGTACATAATGAACTTTACAACTTGAAGCAGGGCCATATTTTGCAATATTAACAGAATTTTCCTTCCATATTTCCTTATACTCTTCTGTATTTGCACTATAAAACCAGTCATCCATTCACTGCCTTGAGGAAGCCAGAAATGAGAGCTACTCCCACCTCCTTCACATTAGAAGGTTGATCATGTGCTATTGAGAGGCCTCACTATGGGCACTACCTTAACACAATTCTACTTTATGGACTCAAAGATTCTTTCCCTTACACCAGAGACTTACTCCTTCATCGTAGATTTCATGCTTTTTTTTTTTTCTAAATCAACCTGTATTCTACAAAAAGCAATTTAAAATGTCTCAAGTCTAGTTGGACATTCAATTCTTGCTTCTCAATAGAATGGTGACAAAGGGACTTCCTTAGTAGTCCGGCCCAAAATCCAGAACAGAAAACAGAAAAAATATTGTAACAAACTCAATAAAGACTTTTAAAAAGAGAATGGTCACTGAGATTTGAGAAACTATGATAATAGCTGTCTATAATATAGCAATTGCCCTGACATGCACTTAAAGTATAAATAACTATCAATCTGTTTAAAATTTATGAGGACAATTTATGTTGTCCCTATTAAACAATAGGGAGTGCAGAATTGTGACCCTTGAGAGAGGGGCATTGATGAAATGAAACCAATGCTTGCCACAAACATGCTGCCAGGGGCCACGTTCCAGAGGGTGGCACAAGAAGGTAGAACCTAAACAATATGCAGCCATTTGGATGAGATGAAAGATTGGAATTTCCAGCTGCTGAAGCACTTGAAGCTTGCAGGTCTCATGTGGAGAGGAGAGAGCTGTTTTTGTCAGAGGCTGAGGGTAAGACTTCAAGAAGTTCATGACAGAGCAGGTGCAGTGGAGTTGAGTGCAGAGATATTGCTGAACATTGTGAGCACTTAGTTCAGATGACAGATAAGCTAGATATTAGAAATAAAATACTCTGCCCTACAACCGAGTTCTAAACTGATACATGCCCACCTTAACAAAGAAAATAAGCAAGCCTGACAAGCCATAAAGGACACAACAGTAACTTAAATACTTGCCAGAACAAAACTGAACAAACTTTATAGACTATGACACAGTCCAGATTTCAAACAATGCACAAATCTTCTGCATCAAACAAAGGTCTTACACATACCAAGAAGCAGGAAAAAGTGAATCAGAATCAGCAGAAACAGCAATGAATAGAAACTGACCTCAAGAGATCTGAACTGTTGGAATTAGCTGAAAAACTGGGAAAAAAAAAAACAACATGCTCAAGTTTCCTCTCTTCTCTTACCCTCACCATCACAACTACCACCAGTGACCCATGTGAATCTTCGAGGTTTGTTTAATAACTTGCTCAAGGTCACACTGCTGCTGCTGCTAAGTCACTTCAGTCGTGGCCAACTCTGTGTGACCCCATGGACTGCAGCCTACCAGGCTCCTCTGTCCATGGGATTAGTCAGTGGTAAAGAGAGGGTTTTCAAAATTTTCTGACTACACAGATATTAGTGATCATTCTTGATGCACAAACCTTTTATATATTTAAAGGTTTTGAAAATCAGTTCAGTTCAGTTCAGTCGCTCAGTCATGTCTGATTCTTTGCAACCCCATGAACCGCAGCATGCCAGGCCTCCCTGTCCATCAACAACTCCCAGAGTTCACCCAAACCCATGTCCATCGAGTCGGCAGTGCCATCCAACCATCTCATCCTCTGTCACCCCCTTCTCCTCCTGCCCTCAATGTTTCCCAGCATCAGGATCTTTTCAAATGAGTCAGCTCTTCACATCAGGTGGCCAAAGGATTGGAGTTTCAGCTTCAACATTAGTCCTTCCAATGAACACCCAGGACTGATCTCCTTTAGAATGGACTGGTTGGATCTCCTTGCAGTCGAAGGGGCTCTCAAAAGTCTTCTCCAACACCACAGTTCAAAAGCATCAATTCTCCTGTACTCAGCTTTCTTTATAGTCCAACTCTCACATCCATACATGACTACTAGAAAAACCATAGCCTTGACTAGATGGACCTTTGTTGGCAAAGCAATGTCTCTGCTTTTTAATATGCTGTCTAGGTTGGTCATAACTTTCCTTCCAAGGAGTAAGCATCTTTTAATTTCATGGCTGCAGTCACCATCTGTAGTGATTTTGGAGCCCAGAAATTTTGAAAATGGTTTCCTCAATTTGCATGGCATTAAATGAAGTGATAATAGATTCAAATTTCTTTTACATCAAATATCTTATCAATTCATTTCTAATGCGATATAAGAGAGAGAGAGAATGAATGGACAATGTGCTTTATCCCCCACCCACACGTCACCTCTCACCTCTGCCTCTCCTGTTTGTCCCAGTATGGTGGAAAGGTAATATCAAATCCAGACTCTTATCTCATGAGGGGGCTTTTGGGCTTTCTGGCATGAAGAATACTGCTTCAAATTGCTGCCATGACCTGGTGAAGGTTGGCACTGTTGTCCACATATCACCCCACGTGTGGACTTTGATGCTGTTTTATAGGTCTTTATCAGGTGGAAGCAGTCCCAAAATACAGAGGGATAAGATGGGCCAGTACCAGGTAGCCAACTCTAGTGTGAGAAATAAACAGGGTTTACACCTGGCTCATCTATCTTGACACACATCATCTTCATTCCCAGCAAAATATGCTCTCCCTGTCACCAGGCATTGACTTGGTAGTACCTACTCTTTGGCCTCCTCATGCGACGAGTTGACTCACTGGAAAAGACTCTGATGCTGGGAGGGATTGGGGGCAGGAAGAGAAGGGGATGACAGAGAATGAGGTGGCTGGATGGCATCACCGACTCTATGGACATGAGTTTGAGTGGCCACCTCATGCGACGAGTTGACGCACTGGAAAAGACTCTGATGCTGGGAGGGATTGGGGGCAGGAAAAGAAGGGATGACAGAGAATGAGGTGGCTGGATGGCATCACTGACTCTATGGACATGAGTTTGAGTGAACTCCGGGAGTTGGTGATGAACAGGGAGGCCTGGCGTGCTGTGATTCATGGGGTCGCAAAGAGTTGGACACGACTGAGCGACTGAACTGAACTGAACTGAACAATGCCATAGTAATGAAGCTTAAAATATCAGGAGCCTTCCCGAAATGCCTAAGTGCAACAACTCCTGAAAATTAATGACCTTTCAGGATGACACTATGAAGAAAGTAGTGGGTACATCACGATACCTCAAAGGGAATTTATAAGGCTAATGCCTTCCCCAACAGTCCTTACAAGAAATGAACGGGAAACATGGCAAGGAAACCATGAGAATCTGGACCAGCCTAACCACCCTGTGGCACCTCCCACTTAATAACAACCCCTTCCTCCAAGGTCTTCCTGGGATCTGTGTTACTATGACAAAAGAGGGAACACTGATCTGAGAGGAGATGGTTACTAGAAGCAATAAATAATGACAGTAATAATAACTAACACTTAATGATTGCTTCCTATGTGTCAGGAATTTTGGTAAGTGTTTTACATGGATCCTCTCCTTTCATTCTCCCAACCACACTGTGAGTGAGATTATTATTGAAATTTCACAGAGAAAGCCTCTGGAATTGAAAAGACTGATGCAGTTCTCTTAAAGTCACATGGCAGAAAGTGGGATATTTAGGGTTTGGACCCAGTTCTGTTCCAAGCACCCTCTTTGTTGTTAAATAATTTATTTAATTTTTGGCTGTGCTGGATCTTCATTGCTGTGAGGGCTTTCTCTAGTTGAGGCAAGCAGGGGCTACTATATAGTTGTGGTGCACAGGCTTCTCATTGCAGTGACTTCTCCTGTTGCATCGCAGAGGCTCTAGGGTGTGCTGGCTTTTTTAGCTTCAGCTCCTTGACTCTAGAGCACCACCTCAATAGTTGTGGCGCATGGGCTTAGTTACTCCGAGGCACATGGGATCTTCCCGGATCCAGGGTCAAACCCATGTCTCCTGCATTGGCAGGCGAATTCTTTACCACCGAGCCACCAGGGAAGCCCACCCTCTTTTGAAGTATAATTGATTTATCATGTTTCAGGTGTACAGTAAAGTGATTCAGTTATACATATCTCCAGATAGATAGATAGATACCCTATTTTCCTCTGGGAGCTTTGGTCCCAGTCTTACTTTAGGTCTTTAATTCATTTAGAGATTATTTTTGTATATGGTGGTAGTTGTTGTTATGGTTCAGTCACTCAGTCATGTCCGACTCTGTGGACCCATTAACTGCAGTATGCCAGGCTTTCTTGTCCTTCACCATCTCCCCAAGTTTGCTCAAACTCATGTCCATTGAGTCAGTGATGCCATCCAACCATTTCATTCTCTGTCGTCCCCTTCTCCTCCTGCCTTCAATCTTTCCCAGCATCAGGGTCTTTTCTAATGAGTCAGCTCTTCATCAGGTGGCTTAACTGTTGGAGCTTCAGCTTCATCATCAGTCTTTGCAATGAATATTCAGGATTGATTTCCTTTTGGATTGACAGGCTTCATCTCCTTGCAGTCCAAAGAACTCTCTTCCTTCTCCAACACCACAGTTCAAAAGTATGAATTCTTTGGTGCTCAGCCTTCATTATGGTCCAACTCTCACATTCATACATGATGACTGAAAAAATCCATAGTTTGACTAGACAGACCTTTGTCAGCAAAGTGATGTCTCTGCTTTTAATACACTGTATAGGTTCATCAAAGCTTTTTTTGCAAGCAGCAAACATCTTTTAATTTTGTGGCATAGTTACCATCTGCAGTGATTTTGGATCCCCCCAAAATAAAGTCTGTCACTGTCTTCATTGTTTCTTCATCTATTTGCCATGTAGTGATGGGACTGGATGCCATGATCTTAGTTTTCTGAATGTTGAATTTTAAGTCAGTTTTTTCACTGTCCTCCTTCATCTTCATCAAGAGGCTCTTCAGTTCCTCTTTGCTTTCTGCCATAAGGGTGGTGTCATCTGCATATCTGAGATCATTGATATTGCTCCCAGGAATCTTGATTGCAGCTTGTTCTTCATCCAGCCTGGTATTTCACATGATGTACTCTGCATGTAAGTTAAATAAGCAGGGTGACAATATACAGTCTTGACATACTCCTTTCCCAATTTTGAACCAATCTGTTGTTTCAAGTTCGGTTCTAATTGTTGCTTCTTGACCTGAATACAGGTTTCTCAGGAGATGGGTAAGGTGGTCCGGTATTCCCATTTCTTTCAGAATTTCCCACATTTTGTTGTGATCCACACAGTCAAAGGCTTTCAGTTCAGTTCAGTTCAGTTCAGCCGCTCAGTCATGTCCAACTCTCTGCGACCCCATGAATCACAGCACGCCAGGCCTCCCTGTCCATCACCAACTCCCGGAGTTCACTCAAACTCATGTCCATAGAGTCAGTGATGCCATCCAGCTATCTCATTCTCTGTCGTCCCCTTCTCCTCCCGCCTCCAACCTTTCCCAGCATCAGAGTCTTTTCCAGTGAGTCAACTCATCGCATGAGGTGGCCAAAGTATTGCAGTTTCAGCTTTAGCATCAGTCCTTCCAATGAACACCCAAGATTGATCTCCTTTAGAATGGACTGGTTGGATCTCCTTGCAGTCCAAGGGACTCTCAAGAGTCTTCTCCAACACCACAGTTCAAAAGCATCAATTCTTCGGTGATCAGCTTTCTTCACAGTCCAACTCTCACATCCATCCATGACCACAGGAAAAACCATAGCCTTGACTAGACGGACCTTGGTTGGCAAAGTAATGTCTCTGCTTTTTAATGTGCTATCTAGGCTGGTCATAACTTTCCTTCCAAGGAGTAAGCGCCTTTTAATTTCATGGCTGCAATCAGCATTCGCAGTGACTTTGGAGCCCCCCCCAAAAAAAGTCTGACACTGTTTCCACTATTTTTCCATCTATTTCCCATGAAGTGATGGGACCAGATGCCATGATCTTTGTTTTCTGAATGTTGAGCTTTAAGCCAACTTTTTCACTCTCCTCTTTCACTTTCATCAAGAGGCTTTTGAGTTCCTCTTCACTTTCTGCCATAAGGGTGGTGTCATCTGCATATCTGAGGTTATTGATATTTTTTCCAGCAATCTTGATTCCAGCTTGTGCTTCTTCCAGCCCAGCGTTCCTCATGATGTACTCTGCATATAAGTTAAATAAGCAGGATGACAATAAATAGCCTTGACGTACTCCTTTTCCTATTTGGAACCAGTCTGTTGTTCCATGTCCAGTTCTGACTGTTGCTTCCTGACCTGCATACAGGTTCCTCAAGAGGCAGGTCAGGTGGTCTGGTATTCCCATCTCTTTCAGAATTTTCCACAGCTTATTGTGATCCACACAGTCAAAGGCTTTGGCATAGTCAATGAAGCAGAAATAGATGTTTTTCTGGAACTCTCTCGCTTTCTCCATGATCCAGTGGATGTTGGCAATTCGATCTCTGGTGCCTCTGCCTTTTCTAAAAGCCTAGTCAATAAAGCAGAAGCATATGTTTTGGAATGCTCTTGCTTTTTCTATGATCCAAAAGATGTTGACAATTTAATCTCTGGTTCCTCTGCCTTTTCTAAATCCAGCTTGAACATCGGGAAGTTCTCCATTCACGTACTGTTGAAGCCTGGCTTGGAGAATTTTGAGCATTACTTGCTAGCATGTGAAATGAGTGCCACTGTATGGTATTTTGAACATTCTTTGGCATTGTCCTTCTTTGGGTTTGGAAAGAAAACTGGCCCTTTCCAGTTCTGTGGTTACTGTTGAGTTTCCCAAATTTCCTGGCATATTGAGTGCAGCACCTTAACAGCAGCATCATCTAGGATTTGAAATAGCTCAGCTTGAATTCCATCACCTTCACTAGCTTTGTTCATAGTGATAATTCCTAAGACCCACTTGACTTCTTACTCCAGGATGTCTGGCTCTAGGTGAGTGACCACACTATCATGGTTATCTGGGTCATTATGATCTTTTCTATATAGTTCTTCTGTGTATTCTTGCGACCTCTTTTTAATATTTTCTGCTTCTTTTAGATCCATACCACTTATGTCTTTTATTGTGCCTAACTTTTCATGAAGTGTTCCCTTGGTATCTCTAATTTTGTTTTAGGGATCGAGATCTCTAGTTTTTCCTATTCTATACGGTGTTAGAGAATGTTCCAATTTCATTCTTTTATGTGTAACTGTCCAGTTTTCCAATCACCACTTACTGAAGACACTATCTTTCTCCATTGTATGTTTTCACCTTTGTCATAGATTTATTGATCATAGGTGCATTAGTCTATTTCTAGGTGTTCTATCCAGTTCTATTGATCTATGTTTTTGTTTTGTGCCAATATTATACCTTTTCAATTGCTGTAATTTTGTTGTGTGGTCTGAAGTAAGGTAGCCTGATTCCTCCAGCTCTGTTTTTCTTTTTCATGATTATTTTGGCTATTTGGGATCTTTTGTGTTTCCATAAAAATATTAAATTCTTTTTGTTCTAGTTCTGACAGCAACTTCACTCATAATGACTATGCCAGTGTTTTCTGAAATTCAGTAATCATCTGTTTGCCAGATTTCCTCGTTTGCCATATTTGATCATGGCAAATGCTATTCTAATGCTGAATACCTCCAATCTATATAAATATTGCACTTGCATGTACTATATCTTTGCTAAGAATTTTAATTTTTTGTGTTTAGAAGACTTAATATTTTCCTTTGATAAATCATTATACATCAGTAAGTGTATTTTTGAATGAAAACTTTCTGTCACTATCATGGTGGAAATCCCATATCACTTGTCAAAAATAGCAAGTGGTCATAAAAACAAAATTTTAGTGAAGTAAAATGAATAATTTGCTTTCAAATGATTTAATATGTGTTAAATTTTTTTCAATGGTTCATTCAAATGTACCTCTGATCATCTAGATGAAAGTTTGGTAGATTTTATCAATGTGAGGGATTCATCTGAAACCCAATTTTTTTTGAATATATGGATAAAACTTAATTTCCAGGCATATGAAGCTGTGAATGATGGTGAATATACCAAGGTATTAACTTCCCCTATGAGAAACTGACTGGGTGATAAGATGGCCTTCCTCATGTGTCCTTTGACTCATGTGTTTTTAAATGATGAGAACTGATTTGTGATTTTCCTTCCTAGAGCAGGGTGCATAAATTCACTAATGATCTGGATAGATGTCATATTCACTCCCCCTATAGACTCAGAGTCTTGAATAGTATTTAGAAAACACAGAGTTCTCAATAAACATTTGTCAAATAAACTCTCCTGCATTTTTGCAAATCCTATTCCTTCTTCAAATGTTATTCCCACAGCTTTGATACTGATAAGCTCCAAGTCATCCTTACAAACAAGGTGCAAGTACTCCTGACTCCTTCAGGAAGTTGCTTTCTCCTCTCTGGTTCTATTAATTATTGTCTATACCTCTATCAGAGAGGTATTGCGGTATTGCTCTGAAGCCTGTTTACTCAACCAGACTCTGAATTTTTCGTAGCAGTAATTATTTCAAGTTCATCTTTGTGAAAGTGCTTTAACTTCTATAGCATTCTTTTTTCCTTTAATAATGTCATGAGTTTGATTTTATTTTCTAAACCAAATTTGGAGTTCCTGTAGTATGATGGAGCTTGACCATCCATTTTGTATTCCAAATGATTCTTTAGCCATCAGTCCTGCTCCTAGAGCCC
This sequence comes from Moschus berezovskii, assembly GCF_049115385.1. NCBI lineage: Eukaryota > Metazoa > Chordata > Mammalia > Artiodactyla > Moschidae > Moschus > Moschus berezovskii. The sequence goes on along the minus strand of NC_142488.1, from coordinate 52,202,632 downwards.
CACCAAGCCCTTCTACTATCACTGAGTTCTGGAGATCACCACAGTGCTTGAACCTCAGTCAAGCCTCTTCCTTCCCACAGATTCCAATCTCGGGACTCAAAGATTCATTATTTACTTTAAAGACTAAATACCACTTTTTACTGGGCAGAAGATGAATAGAACCTTAAATAACACTGTTACTAAATCAAACTTTATCCTCTAAAACTATTTGAGTTTCAGAAATCAACTTATAGGGCTTGTTATCAAATCCACTTTCAGAAAAATTTCATCTAAAATTTCTCAAACATCTTTGAGTTCATTGTGGTAGATGTAAACTTTGATAGAGACAGAATAGATAGAAAGGTGAAGGGAGAAGTTGTGAGATAATAGATTTGTAAGGTGATGTCTGATCCTCATTATTCATTTATCCCTTATTCTACTGACAGCTGATGTCACCATATCATTTTCATGTGAAAAGATAGCATAGAGAAAGAAAATTTACACATCTCAGTCCAAAAGTATCACCATTGGTCTTTGCGACTTAGAAAATGAAACAGAGAAGGCACTGGAGACCCACTCCAGTACTCTTGCCTGGAAAATCCCATGGACGGAGGAGCCTGGTAGGCTGCAGTCCATGGGGTCGCTAAGAGTCAGACACGACTGAGCGACTTCACTTTCACTTTTCACTTTCATGCATCGAAAAAGGAAATGGCAACCCACTCCAGTGTTCTTGCTGGAGAATCCCAGGAACGGGGTAGCCTGGTGGGCTGCCGTCTATGGGATCACACAGAGTCAGACACGACCAACGTGACTTAGCAGCAGCAGCAGCAGCAAACAAGATGAAAAGGCAGAGAAATATTCAGCAGGTACAGGAACATGATATAAGCCCACCAAACCAAACAGAAGAGTAGGAGATAGGGAGTCTAACTGAAAAAAGAATTCAGAATAATGATAGTGAAAATGATACAAAATTTTGAAAACAAAATGGAGTTACAGATAAATAGTCTGGAAATAAGGATTGAGAAGATGCAAGAAAAGTTTAAAAATGGCCTAGAAGAAATAAAAAAGAATCAATTAATAACGAATAATGAAATAGCTGAGATCTAAAGCAGTCTGGAGGGAACGAATAGTAAAATAACTGAGGCAGAAGATAGGATAAGCGAGGTGGAAGATATAACGGTGGAAATAAATGAAGCAGAGAGGTAAAAAGAAAAAAAAATTAAAAGAAATGAGGACAACTTCAAGACCTCTGGGACAGTGTCAAACTCCCCAACATTCGAATCATAAGAGTCAGAGAAGAAGACAAAAAGAAAGGTCATGAGAAAATACTTGAGGAGATAATAGTTGAAAACTTCCCTAAAATTGGGAAGGAAATAACCACCCAGAGAGTCCCAAACAGGATAAACCCAAGGCAAAACACTGCAAGACACATAATAATCAAATTAATGAAGATCAAACACAAAGAACAAATATTAAAAGCAGCAAAGGAAAAACAACAATTAACCTAACAGGGGTTCCCCATAAAGATAACAGCTGATCTTTCTATAGAAACTCTTCAAGCCAGAATGGAATGGCAGGGCATACTTAAAGTGATGAAAGAGAAAAACTTACAACCCAGATTACTGTACCCAGCAAGGATCTCATTCAAATATGAAGAAGAAATCAAAAGCTTTACAGACAAGCAAAAGCTCAGAGAATTCAACACCACCAAACCAGCTCTCCAACAAATGCTAAAAGATCTTCTCTAGACAGGGAGCACAGAAAAGGTTTATTAACTCAAACCCAAAACAACAAAGTAAATGGCAACTGGATCATACTTATTGATAATTACCTTAAATGTAAATGGGTTGAATGCCCCAATCAAAAGACAAAGACTGGCTGAATGGATACAAAAATAAGACCCCTATACATGCTGTCTACAAGAGACCCACCTCAAACCTACGGACACATACAGACTGAAAGTGAAGGGCTGGAAAAAGATATTTCACACAAATGGATATCAAAAGAAAGCAGGAATAGCAATACTAATATCAGATAAAATAGACTTTGAAAAAAAGGCTGTGAAAAGAGACAAAGAAGGACACTACATAATGATCAAGGATCAATCCAAGAAGAAGATATAACAATTATAAATATATATGCACCCAACATATAAGCACCGCAATATGTAAGGCTGCTGCTGCTGCTGCTGCTGCTAAGTCACTTCAGTCGTGTCCAACTCTGTGCGACCCCATAGATGGCGACCCACCAGGCTCCCCCATCCCTGGGATTCTCCAGGCAAGAACACTGGAGTGGGTTGCCATTTCCTTCTCCAATGTGTGAAAGTGAAAAGTGAAAGTGAAAAGTGAAAGTGAAGTCACTCAGTCATGTCCAACCCTTAGCGACCCCACGGACTGCAGCCTACCAGGCTCCTCCATCCATGGGATTTTCTAGGCAAGTAAGTCAAACGCTAACAAATATTAAAGGAGAAATTAACAGTAACACAATAATAGTGGGAGACTTTAATACCCCACTCACACCTATGGATAGATCAGCTAAACAGAAAATTAACAAGGAAACACAATCTTTAAATTATACAATGGACCAGTTAGACCTAATTGATATCTATAGGACATTTCACCCTAAAACAATGAATTTCACCTTCTTCTCAAGTGCACACGGAAACTTCTCCAGGATAGATCACATCCTGGGCCACAAATCTAGCCTTGGTAAATAGAAAAAAATAATTGAAATCATCTCAAGCATCTTTTCTGATCACAATGAGGTAAGATTAAATATCAACTACAGGAAAAAAAATTATGGAAAATACAAACATATGGAGGATAAGCAACACATTTCTGAATAACCAAAAAAAACACAGAAGAAATAAAAAAAGAAATCAAAATACGCATAGAAATGAATGAAAATGAAAACACAACAACCCAAAACTTATGGGATTCAGTAAAAACAGTGCTAAGGGGAAGATTCATAGCAATACAAGCCTACCTCAAGAAACAGGAGAGAAATCAAATAAATAACCTAACTCTACACCTAAAGCAACTAGAAAAGGAAGAAATGAAGAAGCCCAGGGTTAGCAGAAGGAAAGAAATCATAAAAATTAGGGCAGAAATAAATGCAAAAGAAACAAAAGAGACCATAGCCAAAATCGACAAAGCTAAAAGTTGGTTATTCGAGAGGATAAATAAAATAGACAAACCATTAGCCAGACTCACCAAGAAACAAAGGGAGAAGAATCAAACCAACATAATTAGAAACGAAAATGGAGAAATCATAGCAGATAACACAGAAATACAAAGGATCATAAGAGACTACTATCAGCAACTATATGCCAATAAAATGGACAACTTGGAAGAAAATGACAAATTCTTAGGAAAGTATAACTTTCCAAATCTGAACCAGGAAGAAATAGAAAACCTTAACAGACCCATCACAAGCATGGAAATCGAAACCGTAATCAGAAATCTTCCAACAAACAGAAGTCCAGGACCAGATGGCTTCACAGCTGAATTCGACCAAAAATGTAGAGAAGAGCTAACACCTATCCTACCCAAACTCTTCCAGAAAATTGCACAGGAAGGTAAACTTCCAAACTTGTTCTATGAGGCCACCATCACCCTAAAGCCAAACAAAGATGCCACAAAAAAAGAAAACTACAGGCCAATATCACTGATGAACATAAATGCAAAATTCCTTAACAAAATTCTGGTAAACAGAATCAAACCAGATATTAAAAAGATCATACATCATGACCAAGTGGGCTTTATCCCAGGGGTGCAAGGATTCTTCAATATTTGCAAATCAATCAATGTGATACACCACATTAACAAATTAGAAGATAAAAACCATATGATTATCTCAATAGATGCAGAGAAAGCCTTTGACAAAATTCAACATCCATTTATGATTAAAAAAAAAACCTGCAGAAAGCAGGCATAGAAGGAACATACCTCAACATAATAAACCCACAGCAAACATTATCCTCAGTGGTGAAAAATGGAAAGCATTTCCTCTAAAGTCAGGAACAAGAAAAGGATGCTCACCCTCACCACTACTCTTCAACATAGTTTTGGAAGTTTTAGCCACATCAATAAGAGCAGAAAAAGAAATAAGAGGAATCCAGATTGGAAAAGAAGAAGTAAAACTGTCACCGTTTGCAGATGACATGATCCTCTACATGGAAAACCCTAAAGACTCCCCCAGAAAATTTCTAGAGCTAATCAATGAATATTGTAAAGTTGCAGGATATAAAATCAACACACAGATATCCCTTACATTCCTATACAGAAACAATGAGAAAACAGAAAGAGAAATTAAGGAAAAAATCCCATCCACCCTTGCAAAGAAAACAATTAAATACTTAGGAATAAATATACCTAAAGAAAGAGAAGACCTATACAAGACCTAAGAGCTTTCTAGTTTCTGGTCTTACATTTAAGTCTTTACTCCCTTTTGAATTCATTTTGTGTACAGTGTTAGGAAGTGATCTAATTTCACTCTTTTATATATAGCTCTTGAGTTTTCTCAGCACCACTTGCTGAACACGCTGTCTTTTCTGCATTATTCTTCCCTCCTTTGTCAAAGATAAGGTGCTTCATGTGTATGGTTTTAACTCTGGGTTTTCTTTCTGGTTTCACTGGTCGGTATTTCTGTTTTTCTGCCAGCACCATACTGTCTTGATTACTATAGCTTTATAGTATAGTCTGATGTCAGGGAGGTTGATTCCTCCAGCTCTGTTTTTCTTTCTCAAGATTGCTTTGGGTATTTGTGGTCTTTTGTTTTTCCATATAAATTGATATATTTTGCTCTAGTTTTGTGAAAAAATGCCACTGGTAATTCAATATGGATTGCATTGACTCTATAGATTGCTTTGGATAGGATAGTCATTTACACAATATTGATTCCTCCAATCCAAGAACGTGGTATATCCCTCCATCTGTTTGTGTTGTCTTTGATTTCTTTCATTGTTGTTGTTGTTCAGTTGCTAAGTCACGTCTGACTCTTTGCAACCCCATAGACTGTAGCACTCCAGGCTTCCCTGCCTTTCACTATCTCCCGGAGTTTGCTCAACTTCACATCCATTGAGTTGGTGATGCTATCTAACCATCTCATCCTCTGCTGATTCCTTCTTTTACCTTCAATCTTTTCCAGCATCAGGGTCTTTTCCAATGAGTAGACCCTTCATATCAGGTGGTCAAAGTATTAAAGCTTCAACTTCAGCATCAGTCCTTCCAATAAATATTCGGGGTGGATTTCTTTTAGGATTGACTGGTTTGATCTCCTTGCAGTCCAAAGGATTCTCAAGCATCTTCTCCAGCACCATAATTTGAAAAAGCATAAGTTCTTCGGTGCTTAGCCTTCTTTATGGTACAACTCTCACATCCATACATGACTACTGGAAAAGCAGTAGCTTAGACTATACAGACCTTTTTCAGTCAATTAATGTCTCTGCTTTTTAATATACTATCTATGTTTGTCATAGCTTTTCTTCCAAGGAGCAAGAGTCTTTTAATTTCATGGCCTCAGTCACTGTCCACAGTGATTACTTGGATTACTGTGATGTTAAATTGTTTGCCTTGGAAATTACACAAGATCATTCTGTCATTTTTGAGATTGCACCCAAATACTACATTTTGAACTCTTTTGCTGAATGTGAAGGCTATTCCATTTCTTCTAAGGTATTCTTGCCTACAGTAGTAGATATAATGGTCATCTGAATTAAAGTTGCCCGTTCCTATTCACTTTAGTTCACTGATTCCTAGGATGTCGATGTTCACTCTTGCCCTCTCCTGTTTGACCACATCCAATTTACTTGATTCGTGGACTTAACATTCCAGGTTCCTATGTTATATTGTTCTTTACAACATCGGACTTTACTTTCACCACCAGACATATCCACAACTGAGTGTTGTTTCCACTTTGGCCCAGCCTATTCAATTCTTTCTGGAGCTATTAGTAATTGACCCCTGCCCTTTCCCAGTAGCATCGCGGGGTGGGGGGGCTCATCTTCCAGTGTCATATATTTTTGGCATACTGTTTTGGGGGTTCTTGTGGTAGAAAACTGGAGTGGTTTGCTATTTCTTCCTTCAGTGGAACGCGTTTTGTCTGAACTCTCCACTATGACCTATCCACCTGTGTTGGGTGGCCCTGCACAGAATGACTCACAGCTTCTTTGAGTTACATAAGCCCACTTGCCACAACAAGACTGATCTATGATCTGATTGTGATCCATGATCTTTCGTTACTGTCTTATAGTTGTTTGCTTACAGGTCCTTTCTCTCTTTAGGTAGATTTATTCCTAGGTATTTTATTCTTTTTGTTTCAATGGTGAATGGGATTGTTTCCTTAATTTCTCTTTCTGGTTTTTCATTGGTAGTGTATAGGAATGCAAGGGATTTCTGTGTATTAACTTTATACCCTGAGACCATACTAACTTCACTGCTTAGCTCTAGAAATTTTTGGTGGCACTTTTAGGATTCTCGATGTATAGTGTCATGCCATCTGCAAATAGTGAGAGTTTTTCTTCTTCTTTTCTGATCTGGATTCATTTTATTTCTTTTTCTTCTCTGATTGCCATGGGTAGGACTTCCAAAACAATGTTGAATAACACTGGCAAGAGTGGGCACACCTGTTCCTGATTTTAGAGGAAATGTTTTCAGTTTTTCACTATTGGGAATAATGTTTGCTGTGGGTTTGTCATATATGGCTTTTATTACGTTGAGGTAGGTTCCTTCTATGCCAATTCTCTGGAGAGTTTTAATTATAAATGGGTGTAGAATTCTGTTGAAAGCTTACTCTGAATCTATTGAGATGGTTATATGGTTTCTATCTTTCAATTTCTTAATATGATGTGTCACATTGATTGATGTTCATATATTAAAGATCCTGGCATCCTTGGGATAAATCCCACATGATCATGGAAGATGATCCTTTTAAAGTGTTGTTGGATTCTGTTTGCTAGAGCTTTGTTGAGGATTATTGCATCTATGTTTATCAGTGTTAATGGCCTGTAATTTTCTTTTTCTGTGGTATCTTTGTCTTGTTCTGTTAACAGGGTGATGGTGGACCATTAGATGAGTTTGGAACTTTTCCTCCCTCTGAAATTTTTGGAACAGTTTGCACATGACAGGTGTCAGCTCTTAGAGTTACTTTCTGACTCAACAATCTGATCCTTAAATATCTACTGAATCAAATTGAAAACAAGTCAAACAAAAAATTGCACAATAGTGTTCATAAGAGCCTTATTCATAATGGCTAAGCAGTGAAAACAACCCAAATGTCCATCAAAGAATGAAAAATAAAGAGAATTAGGTATAACCATATAAGAGAAAGCCTTCCTCAATGATCAGTGCAAAGAAATAGAGGAAAACAATAGAATGGGAAAGATTAGAGTCTCTTCGAGAAAATTAGAGATACTAAGGTAACATTTCTTGCAAAGATGGGCTCAATAAAGGACAGAAATGGTATGGACCTAACAAAAGCAGAAGCTATTAAGATGAGGTGGCAAGAATACAAAATAGAACTATACAGAAAAGATCTTCATGACCCAGACAATCACGATGGTATGATCACTCACCTAGAGAAAGACATTCTGGATTGCGAAATCGAGTGGGCCTTAGGAAGCACCACTATGAACAAAGCTAGTGGAGGGGATGGAATTCCAGTTGAGCTATTTCAACTCCTAAGAGATGATGCTGTGAAAGTGCTTCACTCAATATGCCAGCAAATTTGGAAAACTCACTAGTGGCCACAGGACTGGAAAAGGTCAGTTTTCATTCCAATCCCAAAGAAAGGCAATGCCAAAGAATGCTCAAACTACCACACAGTTGCAGTCATCTCACATGCTAGTAAAGTAATGCTCAAAATTCTCCAAGCCAGGCTTCAACAGTATGTGAATGGAGAACTTCCAGATGTTCCAGCTGGTTTTAGAAAAGGCAGAGGAACCAGAGATCAAATTGCCAACATCCACTGTATCATGTAAAAAGCAATAGAGTTCCAGATAAATAGCTATTTCTGCTTTGTCGACTATACCAAAGCCTTTGACTGTGTGGATCACAATAAACTGGAAAATTCTGAAAGAGATGAGAATACCAGACCACCTGACCTGCCTCTTGAGAAATCTGTATACAGGTCAGGAAGCAACAGTTAGAACTGGACATGGAACAGACTGGTTCCAAATAGGAAAAGGAGTACATCAAGTCTGTATATTGTCACCCTGCTTATTTAACTTATATGCAGAGTACATCATGAGAAATGCTGGGCTGGAGAAAGCACAAGCTGGAATCAGGATTGCCAGGAGAAATATCAATAACCTCAGATATGCAGATGACACCACCCTTATGGCAGAAAGCAAAGAACTAAAGTGCCTCTTGATGAAAGTGAAAGAGGAGAGTGAAAAAGTTGGCTTGAAGCTCAATATTCAGAAAACTAAGATCATGGCATCTGGTCCCATCACTTCATGGCAAATGGATGGGGAGACAGTGGCAACAGTGGCAGACTTTATTTTTGGGGGTTCCAAAATCACTGCAGATGGTGACTGCAGCCATGAAATTAAAAGACACTTACTCCTTAGAAGAAAAGTTATGACCAACCTAGACAGAGTGTTAAAAAACAGAGACATTACGTTGCCAACAAACTTCTGTGCAGTTAAGGCTATGGTTTTCCAGTAGTCATGTATGGATGTGAGAGTTGGACTATAAAGAAAGCTGAGCACCGAAGAATTGATGCTTTTGAACTGTGGTGTTGGAGAAGACTCTTAAGAGTTCCTTGGACTGCAAGGGGATCCAACCACTCCATCCTAAAGGAAATCAGTCCTGAATATTCATTGGATGGACTGATGCTGAAGCTGAAACTTCAGTACTTTGGTCACCTAATGCGAAGAACTGACTTATTTGAAAAGACCCTGATGCTGGGAAAGATTGAAGGCGGGAGGAGAAGGGGACAACAGAGTATGAGAAGGTTGGATGGCATCACCGACTCAATGGACGAGTTTCAGTAAACTCCGGGAGTTGGTGATGGACAGGGAGATCTGACGTGCTGCAGTCCATGGGGTCGCAAAGAGTTGGACATGCCTGTCCAACTGAACTGAACTGATATGATAGTTAAAGATATGGTAGTTAAAGTAATGAAGTATTGATACATGAAACAACACTGATTAATCTAGAAAACAATGTGTAATGAAAGAAGCCAGCTAAAAAGGAAAAATGTACTGTATGATTCCTTCTATGGGAATGTTAACCTTATGCAAAGTCCGAGAAAGAAAATAGAGATTCCCATGGACTGGAGAAAGGGGAGAGAAAGGAAGTGACTTTAATAAAAACTGAGTTTCTTGTTGAAAGAAAAGTTCTCGAATTACATTATGATGATAGTTGCAAAGCTCCTTGAATATACTAACAATCACTGCATTGTATACCTTAAAGAATGAAGTTTATGGTATTTGAGTATACCACACTGCATTTTAGAAAATGAAAAAAAAATTTCTAAAGGCAACCATAGTATTCATAATTTATTGCTAGATCTACATAGATATATACATGCATACATATCAGTATAAAAGTATAGATATTGTGTGTTATCTATGAAACAAATAAATTTAAAAGTTTCCAACAGGAAAAGATAAAGGATAGATAGCCCCCAATGCAAACTTTCTGCCAGAGTAGCAAACAGATGTATCAAAACTAGGCTATTCCTCAGGCATGAGTTTCATGATTGGTTCTACCTCTCAGACTCACCTATATTCTTCTTGCTTTGCAATCCTGGCTCTCCAACTCTCTATGGACAAAGTGAGCAACTGATATCCTTGGGTAAGATTTATTTTGGGTTAAACTCCAATACTTTGGCCACCTCATGCGAAGAGTTGCCTCACTGGAAAAGACTCTGATGCTGGGAAGGATTGCGGGCGGGAGGAGAAGGGGACGACAGAGAATGAGATGGCTGGATGGCATCACTGACTCGATGGACATGAGTTTGAGTGAACTCCGGGAGTTGGTGATGGACAGGGAGGCCTGGCGTGCTGTGATTCATGGGGTCGCAAAGAGTCGGACTCGACTGAGCGACTGAACTGAACTGAAGCTATCCTGAGGCTTGCTCTATTGGTCATAATAACACACTCTGATTCACACAGAGATTGGCAGATGCAGATATTATTTATAGTCATAAGGGGAAGGAAATATTTTATTTATTAGACTGCTTTATTGAGGGATTATTGACATAAAAATTGCTGTACCTATTTAATGTATACAAGTTGGTTATAAGAAATTTCTAAGAAAGAAAATGTATAAAAGAAGGAAAAGAAAGCCCAAAGCCACAACCTAGAGGGTGTCAACCTGTAGACAACTTTACAGAAAGAGGGGAAAAAAAGGCACAAACAAAAAAATGAATAGAATCCACGCTGGAAGGAAGAACACCAGGAGAGAGCCATTTCATGAAATTCAGAAGGTTTCAAGGAAGAGGAAGTAGGCAGCAATTCAAAGGTGCTAAGAAGTTAAACACAGGTGGAGGAATGATACTTTGATTTGACATCGTGCTGGCTATTGGAGAACAAGGGAAAAAAAAGTTTAGAGGATAGAAAGGCATTCAAGACGTGTGAGGGGGTAGTGTGGAAGTGGAGACCATTTATAATGAAAGTTTTGCTGTGAAAGGCCGCAAATGAATGGAAGAATTGACAGAGAAGTGTCACTAAGAGAAGGTATTGTTTAAAGTGGAGGACAATGGAGCTTGATTGTATGCTGGTGGGAATAACTGCTAGAGCAGGAGAAGATACAGATGCAAGAGAAACAGTGGTTATATGCAGGGGTTAAATCTTTCAAAAGATGAGAGTAAAAATTGGATCACTAGGAGGCACTGACTTTGTTAAAATTGTGACCCACGTGCCCCATGATTTGTACTCTACTTAAAGATGTGCTGATACCTACATCCCCAAGGAAGGCCAAATTGAGAATGAGTGATTAGTGCACCAGGAATGGCCAGAAGATGAGGAAATAAGGTTTGAAGTCCAAGAGATCCAGACTGAGATGGTTAATCCAGATCAACAAATTTCAATTCTGAGAAATGTATGAGTTAGGGATTATTGTGCACCACTGATAGTTCTACGGCATGTGTCTGTGTGTGCATACTCAGAGGAGGGTGAAAGGTGGACAGATCCCACTGCTTGGAGAATAAGAAGTCGTTACAGTGAAGGATGACTTTCTCCTTTTCAAGGGGGAGAAAAGGTCAGTCTTCAAGAAAAGCTAGGAACAGAGATCAACCCAGAAAGGAATCGTCCCCAAAGGCTTTAACTTTTGGGAAGAAGTGGGAGATGCATGATTTTCACTGGACTTTATGAACATTTATGCTTAGCCCTGATTTCCTAGTAGTTTTGGTCCAAATTATCTTTCCTTTTGTTACCTTTCACCTGTTATGAAAATCTGCTTGTATCGTACAGTCCAGAGTGGTGTTTAGAGGGATTTAAGGAAAAGGACATCCCAGGAAAGCACTACTTGCTTGCATTACGGTTTCTCTTTGGTCCATCTCCAAGGGACTCTCCTCCCAGACATCCAGGCAGACCAGCATCCAGGCAGATCTGGGATCCTCTGAAAGAGAAGTGGCTGGCAAGTGGATACTGAGAGTGAATATGAGGCAAAAATTCCCTCTCCAAAACCAAATAGACATCTGAAAAACACCCTGGGGTCAGGAGGATAGGCAAGTCTTTGGGTTCTGTAAAGTGTGGGTTGTTCAATTGGAATGGAAATGAGATTCCTTAGACATTGGATGCTTCTTGTTGTTCTGTCGCTCAGCCATGTCTGACTCTTTGCAACCCCATGGACACCAGGTTTCCCTGTCCTTCACCATCTCCCAGAGTTTGCTCAAACTCATGTCCATTGAGTTGGTGATGCTCTCCAACCATCTATCTCATCCTCTGTCATGCCCTTCTCCTCCTGCCTTCAGTCTTTCCCAGCATCAACATCTTTTCCAATGAGTTAGCTCTTGGCATCAGGTGGCCAAAGTATTGGAGCTTCAGCTTCAGGATCAAGCCTTAAGATGTATATTCAGGATTGGTTTCATTTAAAATGAACTGGTTTGATCTCATTGCTGCCAACGGGACTTTCAAAAGTCTTCTCCAGCATTACAGTTTGAAAGCATAAGTTCTTTGGTGCTCACTCTTCTTTATGGTCCAACTCTCACATTCATACATGACTACTAGAAAAACCATACCTTTTACTATGTGGGCCTTTGTCAACAAAGTAACATCTCTACCTTTTAATATGCTGTCTGGGTTTGTCATTGCTTTTCTTCCAAGGAGCAAGTGTCTTCTAATTTCATGGCTGCAGTAAGCATCCACAGTGATTTTGGAGCTCAAGAAAATAAAGTCTTTGTTTCCTCATCTATTTGCCTTGAAGTGATGGGACCAGATGCCATGATCATTATTTTTTGAATGCTGAGGTTTAAGCCAGATTTTTCACTCTCCTCTTTCATCTTCATCAGGAAGCTATTTTACTGCCTCTTCACCTTCTGTCATAAGGCTAGTGTCATCAGCATATCTGAGGTTACTGATATTTCTCCCAGGATTTTTGATTCCAGCTTGTGCTTCATCCAGCATGGCATTTCTCATGATGTACTCAGCATATAAGTTAAATGAGAAGGGTGGCAATATACAGCCTTGATGTACTCCTTTCAAATTTTGAACCAGTTCATTGTTTCATGTCCAGTTCTGACTGTTGTTTCTTGACCGGCATACAGGTTTCTAAGGAGGGAGGTCAGATGGTCTGGTATTACCATTGCTTTAAGAATTTTCCACAGTTTGTTGTGATCCACACAGTCCAAGGATTTAGCATAGTCAGTGTAGCAGAAGTAGAATTTTTTTTTTCTGGAATTCTCTTGCTTTTTCTATGATTCAATGGATGATGGCAATTTGATCTCTGGTTCCTCTGCCTTTTCTATATTCAGCTTGTACATCTGGAAATTCTCGGTTCACACAACATTGAAGCCTAGCTTGAAGGATTTGGAGCACTACCTTGCTACCATGTGAAATGAGGGCAATTGTGCAGTAGTTTGAACATTCTTTGGCATTGCCCTTCTTTGGGATTAGAATGAAAGTTGACCTTTTCCAGTCCTGTGGCCACTGCTGAGTTTTCCAAATTTGTTGGCATATCGAGTGCAAGATTTTAACAGCATCATATTTTAAGATTTGAAACAGCTCATTTGAATTTCATCACCTCCACTAGCTTTGTTTTCAGTGATGTTTCCTAAGGCCCACTCAGCTTCTCACTGGAGGATATCTGGCTCTAGGTGAATGATCACTCCATCATGGTTGTCTGCATCATTCAGATCTTTTTTGTGTAGTTCTGTGTATTCTTGCCACCCTCTTCTTAATATCTACTGCTTCTGTTAGGCCCATACTGTTTCTATCCTTTATTGGCCCATCTTTGCCAGAAATGTTGCCTTGGTATCTCTAATTTTCTTGAAGAGATCTCTAGTCTTTCCCATTCTATTTTTTTTCTCTATTTCTTCGCATTGTTCAGTTAGGAAGGCTTTCTTATCTCTCCTTGCTATTCTTTGCAACTCTGCATTCAGATGGGTATATCTTTCCCTTTCTCCTTTGCCTTTTCATTTCTCTTCTTTTCTCAGCTATTGGTAAAGCTGAGAACTCCTTAGACAACCATTTTGCCTTTTTGCATTTCTTTTTCTTCAGGATGATTTTTAACAACACCTCCTGTACAATGTCGGAGAAGGCAATAGCAGCCCACTCCAGTACTCTTGCCTGGAAAACCCCACGGATGGAGGAGCCTGGTAGGCTACAGTCCATGGGGTCGCTAAGAGTCAGACATGACTCAGCGACTTGAGTTTCACTTTTCACTTTCATGCATTGGAGAAGGAAATGGCAACCCACTCCAGTGTTCTTGCCTGGAAAATCCCAGGGACGGGGGAGTCTGGTGGGTCGCCATCTATGGGGTCGCACAGAGTTGGACACGACTGAAGCAGCAGCAGCAGCAGCCTGTACAATGTTATGAACCTCCGCCCATAGTCCTTCAGGCACTCTGTCTATCAGATCTAATCAGATCTGAGTCTATTTGTCACTTCCACAGTAATCGTAAGGGATTTGATTTAGGTCATACCTGAATGGTCTAGTGGTCTTCCCTACTTTCTTCAATTAAAGTCTGAATTTTTGCAATCAAGAGTTCATGATCTGAGTCACAGTCGGCTCTCTGTCTTGTTTTTGGTGACTGTATAGAGCTTCAACATCTTTGGCTACAAAGAATATAATCAATCTGATTTCGGTGTTGGCCATCTGGTGATGTCCATGTATAGAGTCATCTTTTGTGTTGTTGGAAGAGGGTGTTTGCTATGTTCAGTGCATTCTCTTAGCAAAACTCTGTTAGCCTTTGCTCTACTTTGCACTCCAAGGCCAAACTTGTCTGTTACTCCAGGTATCTCTTGACTTCCTACTTTTGCATTCCAATCACCCATGATGAAAAGGACATCCTTTTTTGGCATTAGTTCTAGAAGGTCTTGTAGGTCTTCATTGAACCATTCAACTTCAGCTTCTTCAGCATTAGTGGCACAGACATTGATTACTGTGATATTGAGTAGTTTGCCTTGGAATAGAGACGATTGTGTTGTTTTTGAGATTGCACCCAAGTACTGCGTTTCAGACTCTTTGTTGACTATGATGGCTACTCCATTTGTTCGAAAGGATTCTTGCACAAAGTAGTAGATATAATAGTTATATGAATTAAATTGACCATTCTGCTCCATTTTAGTTCACTGATTCCTAAAATATCGGTGTTCACTCTTGCCATCTCCTGTTTGACCACTCCCAAATTACCTTGACCCATGGCTCTAACACTCCAGGTTCATATGCAATATTGTTCTTTACAGCATCAGACTTTACTTTCACCACCAGACACATCCACACCTGGGCATTGTTTTTGGTTTGGCTCAGCTTCTTCGTTCCTTCTGGAGTGGTTTCTCTGCTCTTCTCCAGTAGTGTATCAGGCACCTACCAACCTGGGTAATTCACTTGCAGTGTCTTATCGTCTATCTTTTCAAACTGCTCATGGGGTTCTCAAGGCAAGAATGCTGAAGTGGTTAGCCATCTCCTTCTCCAGTGAAAGACATTAGAGTGAGTTGTTGTAAAACACAGGAAGTGGTGGGCAGTTGGGACCCTGGAAATGATAGTAGGGCTGTACAAATGGACTTCTAAGGACATCCTACAGCACTGTGAGAGAAGGGAGTGGTAGATGGGGACATATCCAAGGTTTTGTGCTCTCTTTCTTCCCAAACTGGTGCCCTGAAACATCTCACATCCTGCCTGGGAGCCTGGTTGTCCAGTCTCTGAAATGAGGGGAAAATGCAAAGCAGATAATAGGCTACTTGGGATAAGTGGGTAGGGAAGAGATGCTTGCTTAGTTCTGTTGCTTTTCAAATTCAGGAAGCTGGCAGAGACCCCTGTCCTCTCAGTCTTCGCAAAGCCCTGTTGGAACAGGGCTGAGGCAGGAAGTGGGAGCTCAATCAACTAGTCTCACGGTCTAGATAGCAGTCTCCCAGAATAAAGAGGAGAGGAGGTAGTCATCTGTCCTGAATGACTTCCCTACTGGGAAATATAGAACTTTTCTGGGAGTAGTATATCTGAATTCTGGCTAGAAGCAAGCTCTCTCCTAGAAAATTGGGGCTGCTGGAAACCTATATCATGAAATAGAGGCTACAAGGTGAGAACAGGGAGAGTGAGTTGGGTAGCAGGAGTCCTGGAATCTGTGGGCATGGTTTGGAGTTAACAAAAACTGTGGGCAAGACGGTGGCTAAAGGCCAAGGAAGCCTATGTCTACCAACTATGTAAGCACATCATGGAGAGGTAGAAATCCTAGATTCATATTGCGCAGCTTTAAAACTTATATCTTCCTCCCCGGGAAGTGGGGGCAGGCCAAGGTAGAATTAAATACCATGTGCTTTTTTAATCCCTAAATAGTATCTGTGTACCTCAGAGGAAGAGAGAGTGCACACATTTCTTTTCCTTTCTCTTTGTTTCATGCTTAGTCCCTAGACGTGACAGGAAACATTACCTTGGTTACCATGGAAACTGAAGCTGAGTGATGCATTACAGTGTGGGTGGGAAGCAAAGGTGGTCTTGATATAAAGGCTCTTGGGAGTAGAGATTTGAGCAAATTTTTTCAATATGAGCAAAACAATTTCAATTTCCACAGGCATGAGGATCCCTGCAATTATTACACAGAAAACGCAAATGTGCAGGCACATACATGCACGTGAATACAGATATCATTCCCCACATCATGCTGGCTGGCCCAAGCACTCTTGTGGGCAAAACTGGGCTATGATCCCTTCAACAAACATCATCTCCCTCTAATCTCTCCTCTCCTGTCTCGCTCTCTCCTATTTGAATGTCTTTCAGTTTCTCCCCACTCTGTATTCCTCATCCCTCGCCTCTTCTTCCCCTCCTTAGGTTTTCATTCTGGTATTCCACTGTGCCTTGCTCTTTGTCCGTCCTACTTCTCTCTATATTTTGCTCTTCCTCTCACCCCCTCTCCCCTGCCCCTCTGTATGAAGTGACTAATAATTCATTCACTCAATAATGACTGGCCTAATATGGGCCATGTATTTTGAGCTTCCAAACTCATTGGACCGACTTCATTGTTGCACTGCAAATTAGAATAAGTGATAAGGAATTAAAGAACAAGAAGCTATAAATGTGAACAATAGGGGACCTAATTTCCCTGGTGGGTTCAGTGAAGTAAATGTCATCAGCATTTGCCACCCACATCGTCTTATTGCCTCTTTATGTTTTACTGCCTTCTGTTTCACGTTGGGGGCACTACCCTCCTTTGCAGCATGGTGGGACCCTCACATAAGGTGTCCAGCACACTCTTGAAAGTGGGAACATTAAATCTAATGGGATGCCCACTTCTTTGAATCTGACTAGTGAACAGGCCAAAACAGGTAAGGAGCTGTTTCATCTTGTCATTGCATCCTCGTTCCTACTTCCAAGTTCCCCAGAGGCACCTTTGTTCATGCCCTTCACCCATTCTCTTGCTCATTCTTTCTTCTTCCATCTCTTCCTTCTTTCTCCCTTTGGCCTGGCCAGATCTTTTTTCTTAGAGGCTTAACCCCACAAGGACAAAAAGGATGGGCAAGAAGACAATAATAATTATAAAGTATTAGAAAGTGGAAGCAGACAGATGAGTACTATCTGACTTGGCAGATTTAGAGCCCAGCAGCGAGGAAAGCCCCAAGCAACATTCTTTAACCCCCCCTCACCAGACCTTCCAACTGTCTGTGAGATTGGCAGTGGCCTGTACCCCTACAATTTAGGGGTAGTGGTCGGGGTTGTAAATTGCACGATTGCTCTTAGGTTAGTTAAGAAACATTTAGACACCAGAGCCCCTCTCAACAATCTGTAGCCTGGACAAACTGCTTTCTCCAAACACTAGGGAGTTTGCGTAGAGACTTACAATTTCGAGGGAGTGAATCAGCAGATTTATGGAGGTGGGACCTCGGGGTCAGGTGAAAGCAGGCATCCAAACCCAACACAAGGATTTAAGTAGAAAATGTACTGTACATAAAAGATCAATCCTCAATCTCATGCCCAATTTGCAAGACAGAGTGCTGGCACCTTGCCTTTTCCCCATGGACGCAGGAGGCTCTTCCTGGGTACTCTAACCATCCCAAGAATAGAGATTTCATAATTAGAGTGGGCAATGGTCTCCAAGTTTTCCATATGAGTTCAAAATAATTTCTAAGTTTGATGCTTCCTTCTTCAAGCCATAGGTTATTTCAGAGGCACATCTTTGTTCACAAATATATCTGTTGCCAATTCATACTTTTAATGGCATTTTATGGTTGATAGTGGTCAAAAAATCACCAAAAGAATCTATTCTTTATGTATTCTTCTGGGAGTCTATTTATATGAATATCTTTATTAACTTTTCCATAGAATACAGCACAAAAAAATGGAATTGCACAAAATGTAAATGTTTTGATCTGTAAATTATTGCATCACAAAAGAGTGAGTAACGGCAACCTTGGTCACGTGATGCGATATTGAAGGAACCTGAAGCCTCTACTTTCTCACTGCTATCTTCCACCTCAGCAAATCTAACCAGTATTTGACTTTTAGCACCTTAATTTTGCCTTTTTGTGAAACATTGCACTTAATAAATGGGCTTCCTCAGTGGCTCAGCAGTAAGGGATCTGCTTGCAATGCAGGAGCCACAGGAGATGCAGGTTGGCTCCCTGGGTCAGGAAGATCCCCTGGAGGAGGGCATAGTAACCTGCTCCAGTATTCTTTCTTGGAGAATCCCATGGCAGAGGAGCCTGGTGGGCTACAGTCCATAGGGTTGCAAAGAGTTAAACACGACTGAAGCAACTATGCATACACAGGCGCACACATCATAAATACCTATCCTTTAAAATTTTTTTTATTGAAGTACAGTTGATTTATAATGCTGTGTTAGTTTCTAGTGTACTCAAAGTAATTCAATTCTACATATATATATATATATATATATACATATATACATTCTTTTCCATCATGGTTTATTATGAAAAGACATTGAATAGAGTTCCCCGTGCTATACATTATGTCCTTGTTGCTTATGTATTTTATATGGAGACATTTGTATCTGGAAATCCTGAACTGCTACTTCATCCCTCTTGCACTCGCTAAATATATATTCTTATAATCTACCTTTCTTTTGATATATTTTTATATATTGCTATTCATTTCTGTCGTGGTGTTAGTTGTCGTTCATTGATTTCCATTAGAGAATAGTATTTAAATATGTATGACCATACCAAAACTGCATATGCCTTATATTCCTTTTTCTGTTATAATTATATTGATTTATATTTATATGGGTTGGGTCTTCATTGCTGTGCAGGCTTTTCTCTAGTTGTGGCAAGTGGGGGCTACTGTCTAGCTGTGTTGCATGGCTTCTCGTCGCAGTGGCTTCTTTGGTTGTGGAGCATGGGATCTAGGGCACACGGGCTTCAGTAGTTGTGGCACCTGGACTCAGTGGTTGCAGCTTCTGGGCTCTGGAGCACAGGCTCCGTAGTTGTGGCACATGGGCTTAGTTGCTCTGCTGAATGTGGGATCTTCCCAGATTAGTGATTGAACCCAGGTTTCCTGCATTGGCAGTTGGACCCTTTACCACTGAGCCACTGGGGAAGCCCAATAGCTTCTATTTCTAATGGGCATTTCAGTAGTTTGCAGTCCTGCAGGATTGAAAATGTTACTGTAGTGAACATGCATATCTATGTCCTCTGAATCGTTAAAGGCTGTACTTGGATGGCCTGGTCTTTTTCATGATCTCGGAGGGGAAACTTTCAACATTTCATCACTAAGTGAGGTGGATTTTGTAGGCTTTTAAAAGATATTCTGTCTTCTCTGCAATCATCCACTGTTTTTTTCAGTCCAACTTCACTGAGGCTTTAGATGGCTAAGTCGACGATCTCTCTTGATAAATGTCATATTGCACTTGGAATTATATGGGTTATTTTCAAATACCTTTTGATATTGATTTCTAACATAATCCACAACGATAAGAGAACAGACTCTGTATGATTTCAAAACCTTAGACCATGAAATTTTTGCACGTTGCTTTATGTCCCTAGACACGTTCCAGTGTCTCTGACTTTACAGTCTATGTGAACTTGAATAGAATTTGCATCCTCCTGTTGTATGAAAATTTTATAAATCTTCGTTATATTGAATTGGTTCACAGTGCTTTTCAGATCTATAATATACTTCTACTTCTCTATATATTCATTCTATTAATTTTTGAGAGTTTGATATTGAAATGCCAACTGAAAATCTTAATTTATCTACTTAAAGAAAGTAATTGTAATATGTGGTGAAAATATATATAACCTTCTTCTGTATTTTCCAAGTCTACTATAAATGTGCTATCATACTTTCATAATTTTAAAAAATTAAAATATAAGATATTCTGATTGGAGTAATTGTGTAAGCTTAAGTGACACAACATGATGATTTCATCCATGTATGAACTGTGAAGTGATTACTACCATGAGATCAGTTAACACCTCCATTTTATCACACAGTTACAGTGTGTGTGTGTGTGTGTGTGTATGTGTCTGTGTCTGTGTGTGTGTCTGTGTGTGTGTGTGGTGAGGTCATTTAAGATTTACTACCTCACAACCAAGAGTACGTGATAGAGTATTGTTAAATATAATCACAAGGCTGTGTGTTAGAACCCAAGAAATTTTTCTTCTTTTAACAAGAAGCCTGTAGCCTTTGACAAGCATCATCCATTTCCCCCACTCTCGAACCACTGGCAACCACCAATCTACTCTGTTTCTATGAGGTTAACTTTTTTAGATTCCACATATAAGTGAAAACATGCAGTGTTCATCTATCTCTTTAGACTTATATCACTTAGCATACTGCCCTCAGGGTCCACTCATATTGTCAAGATGCCAGGTTTTCATTCTTTTTTAGGACTGAATAATATTCCACTATATATCTCACACTTTCTTTATTCATTTACCTGTAGGTGGATACTTAGGTTGTTTCCAAGCTTTGGCTAATGTACATAGTGCTGAATGAACATGAAGGCTCAGATACCTCTTCAAGATAGTGACTTCCTTTACTTAGGATGTATACTCAGAAGTAAGATTGTTGGATCATATGCTAGTTTAATTTTTAATATTTTGAGGAAGCTCTATATTGTTTTCCATGGTGGCTCTACCAGTTTTATTCCCACCAATAGTACACAAGGTCTCCCTTTTCTCCACATCCTTGCTGCTGCTGCTACGTCACTTCAGTCGTGTCCGACTCTGTGTGACCCCATAGACGGAAGCCCACCAGGCTCCCCCATCCCTGGGATTCTCCAGGCAAGAACACTGGAGTGGGTTGCCATTTCCTTCTCCAATGTGTGAAAGTGAAAAGTGAAAGTGAAGTCGCTCAGTCGTGTCCGACCCTTAGCGACCCCACGGACTGCAGCCTACCAGGCTCCTCCATCCATGGGATTTTCAAGGCAAGAGTACTGGAGTGGCTTGCCATTGCCTTCTCCGTCTCCACATCCTTAGATGTTTCTTTTTTATACTTTTTCTGCATCTATAGGAAATGCACGCTTATTTTATCCTTAGGATGTTAATTCTATTCAATGCATTAATTTTCAAGTGTTGAACCACTTCATTTTTACAGTAGTTTTGACTTGCTTGTCATATATTATCCTTTTAAAATATATGACTGGATTGGTTTTGTCAGTGTTTTATTCGTGATTTTTCCTTCTATGTTAATGTGAAATATTACCCTATATATTTCATTTCTCATAATGTCTAGGCTTCATAGAGCGAGCTGAGAAGTGATTGTTGTTCTTTATACTTTCTGCCTTGTATATAACATTGCTATTTTTTTCTTCTTTCAAGTTTTGTAGAACTGGTTGGTGAGATCATCGGAATATGGAAGTTGTTTCTGCTGTTGTTTTCTTCAGATTCGATGCATTTAGTATTTATGGGACAATTCAGAGTTTTAGTTTGTTTTGATACTATCTTGTTGTGCTTTCTCAAAACTTGTACGTCATATCTAACTCTTCATATTTCTTTGCATAAAGTTGTTCATGATTTTGACTAATTATCTAATATATTTATTATATCTATAACCATGTCTCTTCATTCATTCCAGACATTGATTTTTAGATAACTTCTCTCTTTTTTGTTCAAGCTTGCATGAGGTGATCATCAATTGTGTGGCCCTTACCAAGAATTAAACTTGGCTAGTATAATCTTTGTTTGTAGTACTTCTGAATTATTTTATTACATTTTATTCTTCCTTTTGCTCTTGAGCTTATTTAGATCTCCTGTGTCTGCATGGTCCAAATACTGCATATCGGTGAGCTGCTGTGCTTCTCCCCTCATCTCCGTCTCCAGCAACAACCACACAGGCAGCTTGAAATCACCATGGTGAGAGTATTTATACCGCAGAAATCAGTAAACACTATAAAACAGGCTTGAGTTATTGTTTTGTGATTGTCTAGATCATAAATCAGCAAACCACTGGATAATTTATTCCTATTTCATCTCTTCTGCTTTCATTGCGTTGAATCTGCTATCTTTTCACATTGCTGAGATGATGCACATGTCACTGATTGTTTTTTCCTTTCTTTTTCCCTAGTACACGTATTGAAGCTGGATCCTACAAATCTTCTTTAGTATTCAGTTCAGAATTTTTAATAATTTCATTGCTTTCTTCTTTGAGCTCTGCGTAATTTAGAAGGATATATATAATTTGGCTGTACACTCAGTCTTAAGATGTGGCATACGGGATGTTTAGTTGCAGCATGAGGGATCTCTTTAGTTGCAGCATGCAGATTCTTAGTTGTGGCATATGAAATCTAGTTCCCTGACCAGGGATCACACCCAGGCCCCTGCATTGGGAGCTTGGAGTCTTAGCCACTGTACAACCAGGAAAATCCCCAGAAGGATATTAATTTTAAAACATGCAGGGGATTTTCTAATTATCATTGTTAATCAACTTACAGCTGAATAGCATTTTGGTCGGGGAATATACTCTTATTTCATTGTCTTGAAATTTTCTGAAGACTTGCTTTATGGTCAACATGTGGTCTTCCTTGGTAAACATCATTAGCATTGAAAAGACAGTGTATCTTGCAGTTGTGGAGTTGAATGTGATAAGAACGTATAAATAAATATTGCTATGTGTGTTCACTGTGCTTTTCAAATCTCTCACGTCTTGGCAAAGTTTTTAATGTATGTGCTGTATCATTGACTGAGAGAAGTGTTCTGAAATCTCCCACTATGATGGTGGAGTAATATATATGTCCCTGCAACTGTGCCAAGGTTTGCATCATATACTGAAACCACATTATTCAGTGAAAACAGACTCATAAGTGTTTTATTTTCTTGGTGAATTTGAGTAATTTATGATTTTTAAGTTAATAATTATAACATTTACCTAAGTAAATGCCTTTTGGCCTCGGAGGCCAAAGTTTTGATAGAAATAGAGATACACCAGCTTGTTTTGATCAATATTTTTCAGGTACATATTTTACCAATTCATAACATTAGTTTTCTCTATGCTTGTATTTGAAGTAGCGTATACCGTGAAGCGTACATTGCCTTCTTTTCCATCTTCTGCCTGATGCTTCTCCACTTCCTCCTCCTCCTTCTTCATTTGGCTTGTTAATCTTTGTTGGCTTTTGTCACTGGAGTATTTACCTTTAATGAGATTATTGTTATACTTAACTTTATATCTACCTCGTTACTACCTTCTATTCTATTCCCATTTCTCTGTGCTCATTTATCTCTTACGTTTTGCCTTCTCTTTGATTATTTTCACTTTCTTTCTGTTTCCCAATTCTATCACCTTGATAGTTATTCAGTCTTTATTATTCTTTTAGTGATTACACAGTTCAGTTCAGTTGCTTACTCGTGTCTGACTCTTTGCAACCCCATGGACTGCAGCATGCCAGGCTTCCCTATCCATCACCAAATCCCAGAGCTTGCTCAAACTCATGTCCGTCGAGTCAGTGATGCCATCCAACCATCTCATCCTCTGTTGTTCCCTTCTCCTCCTACCTTCAATCTTTCCCAGCATCAGGTTCTTTTCAAATGAGTCAGTTCTTTGCATCAGGTGGCCAAAGGATTGGAGCTTCAGCATCATTGTCAGTCCTTCCAATGAATATTCAGGACTGATTTCCTTTAGGATTGACTGGTTGGATCTCCTTGCAGTCCAAGGGACTCTCAAGAGTCTTCTCCAACACCACAGTTCAAAAGCATCGAATCTCTGGCGCTCAGCCTTCCTTATGGTCCAACTCTCACATGACTACTGGAAAAACCATAGATTTGACTAGATGGACCTTTGTGGGCAAACTAATGTCTCTGCTTTTTAATAGGCTATCTAGGTTGGTCATAGCTTTTCTTCCAAGGAGCAAGTGTCTTTAAACTTCATGGCTACGCTCACCATCTGCAATGATTTTTGGACCCCAAGAAAATAGTCTGTCACTGTTTCCATTGTTTCCTCGTCTATTTGTCATGAAGTGATGTGACCAGTTGCCATGATCTTTGTTTTTTGAATGTTGAGTTTTAAGCCAGCAGTCACTCTCCTCTTTCACTTTCATCAAGATGCTCTTTAGTTCCTCTTCACGTTTTGCCATAAGGGTGGTGTCATCTGCATATCTGAGGTTATTGATGTTTCTCCCTGCAATCTTGACTCCAGCTTGTGCTTCAACCAGCCTGGCATTTTGCAGGATGTACTCTGCATATAAGTCAAATAAGCAGGGTGACAATTTACAGCCTTGACATATTCCTTTCCCAGTTTGGAACTAGTCTGTTGTTCCATGTTCGGTTCTAACTATGGCATCTTGACCAGCATATAGGTTTCTCAGGAGGCAGGTAAGGTGGTCTGGTATTCCCATCTCCTTGGGAATTTTCCACTGTTTGTTGTGATCCACACAAAGGCTTTAGACTAGTCAATAAAGCAGAAATAAATGTTTTTTTCTGGAATTCTCTTGCTTTTTCTATGATCCAATAGATGTTGGCAATTTGATCTCTGGTTCCTCTGCCTTTTCTAAATCCAGCTTGAACATCTATCTGGAAGTTCATGGTTCACGTATTGTTGAAGCTTAGCTTGGAGAATTTTGAGCATTACTTTGCTAGTGTGTGAGATGAGTGCAATCGTGCAATTGTGTTTGAGCATTATTTGACAGTGCCTTTCTTGGGGATTGGAATGAAAACCGACCTTTTCCAGTCTTGTGGCCACTGATGAGTTTTCCAAATCTGTAGGCATAGTGAGTGCAGCAATTTTGCAGCATCATCTTTTAGGATTTGAAATAGCTCAGCTGGAATTCCATCACCTCCCTTAGCTTTGTTTGTAGTGATGCTTCCTAAGGCCCACTTGACTTCGCATTCCAGGATGTCTGGCTCTAGGGGAGTGATCACACCATCGTGGTCATCCGGATCATGAAGATCTTTTTTGCGTAGTTCTTCTGTGTATTCTTTTTTGTTGTTGTTGTTGGTTATCCATTGTTTTTTTTTTTAATTTATTTATTTTTTATTGGAGGCAAATTATTTTACAATATTATGTTGGTTGGTTTTGCCATATATTGACATGAATTTGCCACGGGTGTACATGAGTTCTCCCTCCTGAACCTCTTGTCACCTCTTCTTAATATCGTCTGCTTCTGTTAGGTCCATACTGTTTCTGTCCTTTATTGTGCCCATCTTTAAATGAATTGTTCACTTGGTATCTCGAATTTTCTTGAAGAGCTCTCTAGTTTTTCCCATTCTATTTTTTTCCTCAGTTTCTTTGCATTGAACACTTAGGAAGGCTTTCTTATCTCTCCTTGCTATTCTTTGTAACTCTGCACTCAGAAGGGTATATCTTTCCTTTTCTCCTTTGCCTTGAGCTTCTCTTCTTTGCTCAGCTATTTGTAAGCCCTCCTCAGACAGCCATTTTGCCTTTTTGCCTTTCTTTTTCTTGGGGGTGGTTTTGATCACTGCCTCCTGTACAATGTGATAAACCTCTGTCCATAGTTCTTCTGGCACTCTGTCTATAAGAACTAATCCCTTGATTCTATATGTCACTTCCACTGTATAATTGTAAGGGATTTGATTTCGGTGATATATGAATGGTCTAGTATTTTCTCTACTTTCTTCAATATAAGTTTGAATTTGGCAATAAGGAGTTCATGACCTGAGCCACAGTCAGCTCCTGGTCTCGTTTTTGTGACTGTATAGAGCGTCCCCATCTCTGGCTGCAAGGAATATAAGCAATCTGATTTCAGTATTGACCATCTGGTGATGTGATATGTAG
The DNA here is from genome assembly GCF_049115385.1 of Moschus berezovskii. Classification (NCBI taxonomy): domain Eukaryota; kingdom Metazoa; phylum Chordata; class Mammalia; order Artiodactyla; family Moschidae; genus Moschus; species Moschus berezovskii. The sequence continues at coordinate 52,176,870 of NC_142488.1, read as the reverse complement.
AGTCGTCTCTTGTGTTGTTGGAAGAAGGTGTTTGTTGTGACCAATGCGTTCTCTTGGCAAAGTTGTTAGCCTTTGCCCCGCTTCATTTTATATTCCAAGGCCAAACTTGCCTGTTAATCCAGGTATCTCTTGAATTCCTACTTTTGTATTCCAATCTCCTATGATGAAAAGAACACTTTTTTTTCGGTGTTAGTTCTAGAAGGTCTTGTATGTGTTCATAAAACCGTTCAACCTCAGGTTCTCATGGTTGGAGCATAGACTTGGATTACTGTGATATCAAAATGTTTGCCTTGTAAAGGAACGGAGATCATTGTGTTGCCCCCAGGGTCAGGGGCACCGAATACAACAGTGCTGGCATAAGCCCTTTTGAAGGAGGCCACCATTACCACCATTACCCCTACCATAGTTGGGCCTCAGGCCAAACAACAGGGTGGGAACACAACCCCGAATAAGACCCAGATTCGCCCGCAGCCAGTCCCTCCCATCGGGGAAGCTTCTACAAGCCTCTTATTCCTTATCCATCAGAGGGCAGACAGAATGAAAACCACAATCACAGAAAACTAACCGAACTGATCAAATGAATCACAGACTTGTCTAACACAGTGAAACTATGAGCCATGCCATGTAGTGCCACCCAGGAAGGATGGGTCATCATGGAGAGTTATGACAAAACGTGGCCTGCTGCAGAAGGGAATGGCAAACCACTTTAACATTCTTGCCTTGAGAACCCCATGAACAGTATGAAAAGGCAAAAAGATGCGACACTGACAGATGAACTCCCCAGGTCTGTAGGTGCCCGATATGCTACTGGAGGAGAGGGGAGAAATAACTCCAGAAAGAATGAAGAGATAGAGCAAAAGCAAAAACAACACCCAGTTGTGGATGTGACTAGTAATGGAAGTAAAGTCCAATGCTGTAAAGAACAATATTGCATAGGAACCTGGAATGTTAGGTCCTTGAATCAAGGTATAAATTTGAAGTGATCAAACAGGAGATGGCAATAGTGAACTTTGAAATTTCAGGAATCAGTGATCTAAAATGGACCGGAATAGGCAAGTTCAAATCGGACGACCGTTATATCTACTACTGTGGGCAAGAATCCCTTAGAAGAAATGAAGTAGCCCTCATAGTCAACAAAGGAGTCTGAAATGCAGTATTTGGGTGCAATCTCAAATATGACAGAACGCTCTCTGTTCTCTTCCAAAACAAACCATTCCATATCAACAGTAATCCAAGTCTAGTGGTTACTGGGAGACTACAACTTGAAATCTTAACTCCTCAAAATCTGAAATAAATCGGTCCCTTTTCTCATCCCCAAAATTGTGCATAGGTTAGAACACTTGGTCCATATTTACCCTCTCCTTACTTTAATATTGCTGCTTTCATGATTTTTAATCCCTCACAGATATAAATACACAAACACATATGGTTTTAACTTCAAGAGATCATTATTTTTAGTATAAGGTTATAAAACCAGTATCACTTAGATACATCCACATATTTGCCTTATACTTCATATTCATTATTTCCATGTCCCTTGGTTGGCTCTTCATTCATTGAAAGTGCAGAGTCTTTACCACTGGACCACCAGGGAAGTCCCATGATTGTACCTTTGCAGTGATTTACAAAGATAGCCAATGTGAGCATTCCAAATATGTAATCCTCTTTCTGTGTTATTTGGACTCTTCCAATCCTTCGTATGTCAGTGAAAGTTGTAGAATTATCTTGTTGCTTTCTGGTCATTTGACGTGCTCTGTATCAATAGATCAACTGTGGGACAATTTGCTTCTTAACACTATTGGCTCTGAAAATTCAAACACATGCTCCATGTATTTACTTAGTTGTGAATGTCTCTCAGCAATGCTTACTGTGCATCATTTTGTACTCCACTCACATTTTGTTAATTTCACCTGCAAGTGGTTCATGTTTTGCATAAATTATAAATTCATTTAAAATTCTAATTGTTTCTCCATTAAATGACTACAATTGATTTCTTTATAATTGATTGTGTTATGATATATTTTGATATTCTACATATAGCTTGTATATTTGTTCTGTGTAATTTCACTTGGAAGCTATTTTAGATATTATTTTACTTATTTATTTTTAATTGAAGGATAATTGCTTAACAGAATTTTGTGGTTTTCTGTCAAACATCGATGAGAATCAGCCATAGGTACACCCATGTTCCCTCCCACACGAACCTCCTTTCCATCTCCCTTCCCGTCCCACTCTTCTAGATGTCAAAGAGCTCCTGTTTGAGTCCCCTAAGTCATCTAGCAAATTCCCATTGGCTATCTATTTTACATACGGTATGTCTGTATCCATGTTACTCTCTCCATACATCTCACCACCCCCCGCCTCCCCTCCCCACGTGCCCATAGGCCTGTTATCTATGTCTGTTTCTCCATTGCTGCTCTGAAAATAAATTCATCAGATAACTGTAACTGATTTTTGTTTGCTGACCTCATATCCTGAAAAGTTGCTTATCTGAGCGGTAGTAATTCTAGCAAGTTTTTAAAAAGCTAGTTAAAGATTTTCCATGCACTGATTATTTCCTCTATGAACAAAAACAGTTTTACTCCTCCCTTTTCACTTTGTATACTTTCAAGTATATTTTTAAAATCTTGCCTTAATGCCCTACTTAGGACTGCCAGTCCAGTGCCGATCAGGAGTGACAAGAGATCTTGGGGGGAAAGTCTTCAGCACTGTAACTGTGAAGTGTGTTCTTGGTGACATTTATCAGGTTAGGGACGCTCTCCTGTCTCCAGTTTCCAGAGAACGCTTAATCTGGGTAGCTTATTGGAAGAGTGAAAGTGTTAGTTGCTCATTCATGTGCAACTCTTTGCTGCCACACGGACTGTAGCCCACCAGGCTCCTCTGTCCATGGAATTCTCTAGGCAAGAATACTGGACTGGGTTGCCAGGCGATTCTCCAGGGGATCTTCCCCACCCAGGGATTGAACCCAGCTCTCCTGCATTGCAGGTAGATTCTTTACCATCTGAGCCACGAGGGAAGCCCGAGTAGAATGTTACATTCTGTTAAGTGCTTTTTCTGAATTATATTAGTATTCTCCCGAAGCTATAACAAATTACCACATGCTTGGCATAGTTCAGCACAATCTTGTTATCTTACCATTCTGGAGGTCAGAAGGAGGTCAGAAGTGAGAAATGGGTTTTAACAGGGCCAAAGTCACTGTGTCCACAGTGCTATGTTCCTCTGAGGCTGCTAGGGAAGACTCTGTCCCGTGCCTTTCCTATGTTAGAGGCCACCTCCACTCCTTGGATCCTGCCCCTTTCTCCATGTTCAAAGGCAGCAGCCTAGCCTCTTCCAGCTTCTCTCCTCTCTGACCTCTGCTTCTGACATCACATCTCCTACTCTTCAGCCTCATTTTCCTACCGCCCCTTATAAATAGGACCTTTGTGATTACACTGGCCCACCCAGACCATCCAGGATAATCTCCACATCTCAAGATCCTCGACTTAGTGACATCTGCAAAGTATTTTCTGCCATGTAAAGTAACAAATTCACAGGCTACAGAGATCAATGCATTTGGGTGCCATTGTTCTGCCTAGGATGTGCATCATTTGAGACGATGGCACCGCTCTTTTTTGGAGAGATTAATATGATTGATTTCATATATTGATTTCCAAATGTTCAAGAAGACTTTCACTTTGAGAGTTACCCCATTTGGTCAGAAAAATTTCTTTTATGTCTGTTGTTTTTTATTTACTAACCTTTTGTTACAAATCTTTGTGTCTATTTTCTTGAGGAATATTGGTTTGCAGTTATATTTTCTTGTAATGTCTTTGTGTGGTTTTGGTATAGGGATAGTTTGGTATAAGGATCATAGCTTCAGAGAGAGAATCGCCAAGTGTCACACTCTCTTCATTTTTCTGACAGGATTGTATACATCGGTGATATTTCTTCCTGAAATTGTCCATAGACCAGACCAGTGAGGCCAACTGTGCCTGGAGTTTCCTTTGGGGGAAGATTTTAGCCAAAAATTCTATTTCTTTAAGAGATGTAAGGATACTCAGGTATTCTCTGTTTTCTTGAGTGTGCTTTGAAAAACTGTGTCTTTCTAACAATTGGTTCTTTTTTTTTTTCTATGTTGTCTTTCTATTACAGTTTTTCTAATTATTCCCTTACTGTCATTTTAGCATTTTTGCACTCTGAAGTCATATCCCTTCTGTGGCTCCTTATACTGGCCACTTGTGTCTTAGTGACTTTCTTTTCTTGATTAGTCTACATCCAGTTTACACATTGTATAAATGTTTTGAATGAATCAGCTATTGACTCCATTGTATTTTCTCTATTACTTCTTTGTTTTGCATTTCATTGCTATCTTTATTGTTTCCTTCTACTTCCTCTCAGATTAATTTTGACTTCTTTGATGGCATCTCAGTTTTGTAGTTCCTTGATGGTAGCCCTTTCCTCTTTCTAAATATAATCACACAAAGAGCAAATTTCTCTCTAACCAAGGATTTAACTTAATCACACCAAAGTTGATATGTTGTGTTTAAATTTCCCTTTAGTTGATAATACTTTCAAATTTCCCTAGTGTCTCTTTGATCGTGTGTTATTTTGAATCTTTGTTAAATTACAAGGTCTGGGGATTCTCTAGAAAGCTTCTTGCTATGAATTTCTTGATTTATTCCTTGTGCCCAGAGGACATCCTCTACATGACTTTAATCCTTCTTAATTGATGGAGTATTGTGTTCTAATCCGATGAGAGGATGTGAGGCTCTTTCTTGGTGCCTGTCCCATGTGCCTTTGAAGAGGATGTGTTTTCTGCTGCTATTGAGAGGAACGTACTATAGTTAGGTCTGAGTAGTTGAGAATGTTGTTAAAGTTTTCTTTATAACTACTGGCCTTCTGCCTACTTACTATATCAGAATCTCAGAAACAATGTTTGAATTTTCCAAATGTTAAATGCATTTGTCTATCTAGATCTCTTTTAAGTTCAGTCTGTTTTCCCTTTATGTAATTTAAAGTTCAGTTGTCCCAGTGCTTTGAGGACAGTTGTGTTTTCCTGAGTAATTAGCCCTTCCCCCCATTATTAAATATGCTTGTTTATCACTGATCCTACAGTCGACCTTATCCTTTATCATACCTTCTCATTTTGTCTTACAATTTGCCTTCACATATGGCCTATTTTTTCCAACCCTTTTCCATTTAACCTGCCTCTGTCTCTAAACTGAGTTTCTATTTAAGAACAAATTATGGAATCTTGCACCTATTCTATCTAGAAATCTCAACCTTTTACTTGGAAAGTTCAGAATATCCGCATATAGTTTAAGTAGAAATAGTATTGGCTTTAAATCCATCATCTGATTTCAAGTCAATTTCTTTCCCTCTTTTCTTTCTTTCCTTCATTCCTCCTTTTCTTTCTTTCTCTTTCTTCTACCCTTCTTTCTGTCCATATTTCCTTAAGTTGTTCCTTTTTTCCTTTCACCCAATTCCCTTGCCATCTTCTGTACTGCTGATGTAGTTCTCAGTATTCCATTTTAATGTACATATTTATTACTCATTCCTTTTGTTTTATGTGTAGGTGGTTCCTGTAGAGAATATACTATATATATGTAAATTTAGACTTTTCACCTTCAAAGAATAAGATTCTTTACCCACACCAACACCTTTACTTTTATAATCCTGTCCATTTGCTTTTGTTTCCATACAATTCTTAAAACATAGATTATATCCCAGATAATGCATTGTTATTGCTCTTAGAAACATTCAGTTACCTTAATCTTTTAGAAACCATTCCCCTCCCAGTCCCCTACATATTTAGCATTTGTATAGATGTTTGCTCCTTTGTGTTGATCTGTGCTCATATTGGACGTGGTTTTCATTTATCCTAAATAAATGCATTCAGTATTTTCTATTGTGCAGGCCACTGCTGGAGAATTCTGATAGCTTTTTGTTGGTTGGTTGGTTCGTTTGAAGGACTATGTTATCATTATTTCTTTAACTTTATTTTTAAATTAATGTTTGGTGGCATCATCATCTTCTGGACATCCAATTTTAGGAATTTCAGCACTTCTGAAGCTTCTTGTAACCACCATCACAATCAGTATACAGAGCATTTCTGCAACCCCCAAGACGTCCCCAGTGCTATCGTTTTGAAGTCATGCTCTACTCCCACACTTAACCAAGGGCACCACCAGTTTACTGTCTGTGACAATACAGATTTGCCTTTTCAAGACCATCCTACATATCAAGCCATTTAAAAGTAACCTGAGGCTGGCTTCTATCACTCAGCATAACGTTACTGAGTTTCATCCACATTCTTGACTGCATGAATAGTTCTTTCCTTTCTAGGGCTGAATAGCATTCAATAATATGAAAATGACGCACTTTGCTGAAGGACATTTGTTTGGGCTGTTGCTCTGTTTTGCTGATTATGAACACAGCTATTGCTATAACATTCCTGAACAGGTTTTTGTGTGAACTCACGTTAAATTTCTCTAGGGGAAATACTTTGGGGTGCAGTTGTTGGTCACATGGCTAAGCATAAGTTTAACTTCATAAGAAGCAATAAATCTCTTTCCACAGTGCCTGTGCCACCCTGCATTCCCACCAGCATCCTGTGGCCAGTCCACTCGCTGCCCATCCTTAGCATCATTTGGTATTGTCCGATGCTTTCTTGTTTGTTTCTTTCTTTGCTCGCTTCTTTGTTCATTTTGCTTCATTTTGTTGTGTTTTGGCAATTTTAAGATAGGAAGACTGGTATTTCACCTGAGTTTTCATTTGCACTTGCCTGAGAGCCCGGGAAGTGAACATACCTTCACGTGCTCAGTTGTCCCTATGTATTATTTACACTGAAGTATCTCTTCAAATATTTTTTCCACTATTTTCTTTCTGTTGACTTTTGACAGTTCTTTATATGTTCTGGATACAAGACCTTTGTTGGCTATGCACTTTTAAAATACATTCTCCCAGCCTACGATTTGTCTTCTCAAACTCCTGACGTTATCTTTGACAGAGGAAGGGAGCTTTTCTGGAGTCATAGCTAAGGCATTGTTGCCAAACTCGAGGCTGAAGATTTTGTGTTATTTTCCTTTAAACGTCTTACAGTTTCATGTTCTTGGTTTATATCTAAGATTCATTTTTAGTGGGTTTTAGCATAAGGTACGGAGAAGGCAATGGCAAGCCACTCCAGTACTCTTGCCTAGAAAATCCCATGGATGGAGGAGCCTGGTAGGCTGCAGTCCGTGGGGTCGCTAAGGGTCGGACACGACTGAGCGATTTCACTTTCACTTTTCACTGTCACACATTGGAGAAGGAAATGGCAACCCACTCCAGTGTTCTTGCCTGGAGAATCCCAGGGCCGGGGGAGCCTGGTGGGCTTCCGTCTATGGGGCCACACAGAGTCGGACACGACTGAAGTGACTTAGCAGCAGCAGTAGCAGCAGCAGCATAAGGTATGAGGCTCCCTTTCAGATGGGCATCCCAATCTTCACACACATATTCTGAAAAGACAATACTTTCTTCATTCAACCGCTTTTGCAACTTTGTCCGGAACCAATTGGCTATATTGGAAGAAGCTAGTTCTGGAGTCGTCCCTCTTATTTATTTATTTGTGTGTCTGTTGCTTCACCATTGTCACACTCACGTTGGTTTACTGCAGTTTTATAAGGATGTATTTTTTTTCTTGGAGCCCCCTTTATAAGGTTTTTTATTAATTGCTATTGGAGGATGGTTGTTTTACAATTTTTGTGTTAGGGTTTGCTGTATAGCGAAGGGAATCTGCCATATGTATATACATATCCCCTCTAATTTTGGATTTCCTTCACATTCATGCCACCAGAGGGAATTAAGTAGAGTCCCCTGTGTGATACGGTAGGTTCTCTTGAGTTATCTATCTTATGCAGTGTAGAGGATATGTGTTAGTCCCAATCTTCCAGTCATCCCTTTGGATATCTAGATGTTTGTTCTCTACCTCTGTATCTCTATTTCTGCTTTGCAAATAAGTTCATCTGGGTCATGACTCTAGATTCCACATATAAGTGGTATTATAAGATAATCTGTTTTTCTCTTTCTGAATTTCTTCACTCAGTATGACAGTCTCTAGGTCCATCCACGTCTCTGAAAGTGGCCCAATTATGTTCACGTTTATGGCTCAGTAATACTTCACTGTATATATGGATCACATCTTCTGTACCCATTCCTCTGTCGATAGACATTTAGGTTGCTACTGTAAATATTGTGGCAATGAACACTGGGGCGCATGGATCTTTTCGAATCATGGTTTTCTCGGGGGGTATATGCCCAGGAACGGGATTGCTGGGTCGCCTAGTAGTTCTACTTTTAGTTTTTAAGGAACATCCCTATTGTTCTCCATGTGGCTGCACCAATTTACATTCCCATCAACAGGGTAGGAGAGCGTCCTTTTCTCCGCAGTACTACAATGTTTATTATTGGTAGGTTTTTAGATGGTGGCCATTCTGACCAGTGTGAAGCGATACCTGATTGTTGTTTTGAAGGGCTTTCCTGGTGGCACAGTGGTAAAGAATCCGTCTGCCAATGCATGAGACACGGGTTTGATCCCTGGGCTGGGAAGCTCCCCTGGAGAAGGAAAAGGCAATGTACTATGGCATGCCTGCCTGGGAAATCCTGTGGACAGAGGAGCCTGGTGGGCTACAGTCCATGGGGCCGCAGTGTTAGACATGACTGAGTGACTGAGCAGCAACAGATATTTTGATAATGGTCATTCTGTCTGCTATGAGGTTATACACCCATTGCTGTTTGGATTTGCATTTCTCTACTAAGTAGTGAAGTTCAGCATCTCTTCCTGTGTTTGCTGGCCGTCTGTATGTCTTCTTTGGAGAAATGTTTACGTAGGTATTTGGCCCATTTTTTGATTGGATTGTTTGTTTCTCTTTTTTTATATTGAGCTACACGAGCTGTTTGTGTATTTTCAAGATGAATCCCTCGTCAGTTGCTACGTTTGCACATTATTTTCTCCCATTCTGTGGGTTGTCTCTTTGTCTTATTTATGGTTGCCTGTGCCTTTTGATTTAATTAGGTCCCATTTGTTCATTTTTGTTTTTGTTTTCATTACTCTGGATGGTGGGTCATAAAAGATCTTCCTGTGATATGTCAGAGAGTGTTCTGTCTATGTTTTCTTCTAAGAGTCTTTTTATAGTTTACTCGAAAAATAGTTCTTTATTTTTCACTGCTCAGGGCCTTAGTTGTGGCATGTGGGAACTTAGCTGTGGAATGTGAGATCTACTTCCCTTACCAGGGAACAATCCCTGGTCCACTGCAATGGGAGCATGGAGTCTTAGCCCCTGGACCACTAGGGAAGTCCTTCCTCTAAGAGTTTATGGAGTCTGAGCTTACATTGAAGTCTTTAATCCATTTTGAGTTTATTTTTGTGCATGGTTTTAGGGAGTGTTCTGATTTCATTTTTTTAAATTAATTTATTTTTTATTGAGGGATAATTGCTTTACAGAATTTTGCTGTTTTCACATGTAGCTGTCCAGTTATCCGAGCACCACTTTTTAAAGAGGGTGTCTTTTCTCCATTGTGTATTTTCACCTCTCTGTCATAGATTAGGTGACCACAGGTGTATGGGTTTATCTCTGGGCTTTTTATCCTGTTCCATTGATCTTTATTTCTCTTTAAGTGCCAGTACCATACTTTCTTGATAACTGTCGCTTTGTAGTGTAGTCTGAAGTCAGGAAGGTTGATTCCTCTAGCTCTATTTTTTTCTTTCAAAAGATTCTCTTGGCTATTTGGGGTCTTTCATGTTTTTGTGCAAAATGTAAAATGTTTTCTTCTAAACTGTGAAAAATATCGTTCGTAATTTGATAGGGATTTCATTGAATCAGTAACATGCTTTGGGTTATATAGTCATTTTCACAATATTGATTCTTACAGTCCAAGAACATAGTGTGTGTGTGTGTGTGTGTGTGTGTGTGTGTTTATATGTATATATGGAAAAAAGTGAAGTCGCTCAGTCGTGTCTGACTCTTTGCAACCCCATGGACTGTATCCTACCAGGCTTCTCTGTCCATGGCATTTTCCAGGCAAGAATCCTGGAGTGGGTTGCCATTTCCTTCTCCAGGAGATCTTCCCGACCCAGGGATTGAACCCGGGTCTCCCGCATTGTAGGCAGACCCTTTACCGTCTGACTATGTCACTCCATCTGATTGTGTCCTCTTTGACTTCTTTCATCAGTGTCTTATAGTTTTGATGAGTACAGGTCTTTTGACTTTTTAGGCAGGTTTATTCCTAGGTATCTTATTCTTCCCGTTGCAGTGGTAAATGAGATTGTATCCCTGATTTATATTTCTCACCTTTCATTGTTAAGGTGTAGGAATGCAAGCAATTTCTGTGTGGGTTAATACGTTTTAAATGAGATAATAATATGAGTCTTCCCATTTTATGCTTCCGTTCACAATGCTTGGGTTAGTTTAGTTTCTTTTGCTTTATTCATAAGCTTTAGAATCAACTTGTCTACACCTGCTAAACTTGCTGCCAGGGTTTTTATTAGACTTGCATTCAATCTATAGATAAATTGAGGGGAGAACATTCATCTTTTCTGTGGTAAGCATGCCAATCCATGATCATGGTATATTCTTCTATTTAGTAAGGCTATTTTCAATTTCTTTGTTCACTGTTTTGCAGTTTACAGCATGCAAATAGTGTGTGTCATTTGTTAGATTCACGACACAGGATCGCCGGTGTTTGTGAGTTGTACATGGTAGCACTCTCTTCAGTTTCATTTTCCAACACTTCTTTGCTCGGATATAGAAATGTGGTTGATTTTGTTCTAATCTTGTATCTTGCACTCTAGGTAAATTCACTTACTAGTTCTGGGAGATTCTGTTATATCTGCGTCATTTCAACAGAGATAATCAGCTTGTGAATTGGAACAATTTTAAGTTAGTCTGCTGATTTGTGCCACAGCATGGATGAATTTCCAAAGCATTGAGGCAGAGGGGAAAGCAGGCAGACCAAGAAGATTACATGTTGCACACTGATGTGTGTTACAGGCTCTAGTGAAGAGCGTTCTAACCTATAAGTGAAATAGAAAGGAGATCAGTGGTTGCCTCAGGCTGCACATGGATGGTAGGGATTCACTGGGAGAGAGCAGAAGGGAACTTTATTAGGTGATGGAAATGTTCTCTTTCTTGACTGGGGTGCTAGTTACATGGTGGATTTATCAAAGGCCTTGGACCTGTACACTTAAATGGACACTTTATTGCTGGACAATGAAATCCCAGTACAACTGATGAAGATAATCTTTGAGTATTAGTTTGATTTGGAGGAATTCGGGTTGCAAATAAGCAACGTCCAAGCCGTGGACCTCTGATAATGAAAATCTTCAAGGCTTTATCAGTCACGCAATGTCCTTTTTGTGGGCAGCAAGCAGGGGACTCTCGCCAGCCTCTGCAGTCTTCCGAAACCCACCCACACACAGAAGAGCACAGTGTACTTTTGGCAAGAATGTGAAACTCCAGCTGAGGTTGGACACCATTTCCTGGGAACACCATTCTGCACTGATTCTTGCCCTCTTAAGAGTCTTCTCCAACACCACAGTTCAAAAGCATCAGTTCTTCGGTGCTCAGCTTTCTTTATACTCCAACTCTCACATCCATACATGACCACTGGAAAAACCACAGACTTGACTAGATGGACCTTTGTTGGCAAAGTAATGTCTCTGTGTTTTAATACGCTGTCTAGGTTGGTCATAACTTTTCTTCCAAGGAGTAAGCGTCTTTCAATTTCATGGCTGCAGTCACCATCTGCAGCTATTTTGGAGCCCCCCAAAATAAAGTCTGTCACTGTTTCCACTGTTTCCCCATCTATTTCCCATGAAGTGATGGGACCGGATGCCATGATCCTGGTTTTCTGAATGTTGAGCTTTAAGGCAACTTTTTCACTCTCCTCTTTCACTTTCATCAAGAGGCTCTTTAGTTTTTCTTCACTTTCTGCCATAACGGTGGAGTCATCTGCATATCTGAGGTTGTTGATATTTTTCCCGGCAATCTTGATTCCAGCTTGTGCTTCATCCAGCCCAGCGTTTCCACGATGTACTCTGCATATAAGTTAAATAAGCAGGGTGACAATATAGAAGCCTTGATATACTCCTTTCCCTATTTGGAACCAGTCTGTTGTTCCATGTCCAGTTCTAGCTGTTGCTTCCTGGCCTGTATACAGATTTCTCAAGAGGCAGGTCAGGTGGGCCGGTATGCCCATCTCTTTCAGAATTTTCCACAGTTTTTGGTGATCCACACAGTCAAAGGCTTTGGCATAGTCAATAAAGCAGAAATAGATGTTTTTCTGGAACTCTCTTGCTTTTTTGATAAACCAACGGATGTATCCCTCCTGTTTTCCAGGGGCCTCTGGAAATGAAGACTTCTCTGGACAGTGTACAGGAATTCATGTGCTCCACACTCTCATCAGCTCTAAGCATCCACCGACTTTTCCATTTTCGACTTTCATGTGTTCATTGGGAATGTACACCCCTTTTCACTTTTCGAAATTTGTAACCCCTGGAAAGTCAACTGTTTTCAGAGTAAATTGAATATGGTTGCTGAACCCCACACTAGGGCAAGTGGCCTGGAAAGGGACTGTCGTGTCCCCCTCAGGTGTGAGAGTCCATTTCTGACCAGGATGTTGAAGTGTTGGCCTCTCCAGGCCACAGGAGTGAGGATGTGCCAGGAGGTTGGGTGGGCTGTGGCAGGCCCCAAAAGCCTAGGGTGACCTCAGGGGCAGGGAGGCCATGAGGGGTGGGGTTCTGGCTCATTGAAGGGAGATGGAAAGCTGTATATGTTTCCTGGGGGATCAGGAGGGTGGGTGTTTGCAGAGAGGAGTGAGAGGTGGGGGTGTCACCGCACGGCACTGTGAATCCCTCAAAGGCAGTGGCAACAGACTGCAGTGGTCAGAGCACATATTTGGGCTCAAAGCATCCTGGGTTCCAGTCCCAGCACTGCCACATCCTGGCTGTGGGACTCAGGGCAAGTGTCTTCCCTCTCAGAGCCTCAGGGTCCTCATCCATGGAATGTGCCTGGTCATCTGCTCCCTTGAGGCTATCTGGTGATTGACGTCAAGGCCATGCGAGCCACTGCATGCGAATTGTCAGGAACTGGACACAAGTGAATCAGTCGGTGAATGCTTGTCCATCAACGAGTGTCTGAGGAGTCAGAGGGCACAGGCCTGGGCTGGGGAGAAATCTGCGGGAGCTGCCAAGGTGCAGGTCCACCTCGGCCAAGGCCCCGGCGCATAGTAGGGCCTCAGAAAACACTGGCTGAGACCTGTTGTGGCCTTTGTGGTGGGGGACCCCGTGGAAGGGCTGAGGCTGGGGGCGGGAGGGAGGCCTGCCTTGGTCCCATGTCTGCCCTGCGGTTCAAGGGTGGCCACCTCCGTGGTGCCAATCGTCAGTTGCTGGGGGACTCAGGGTCTGTCCCCGATCCCTGGGACCCACCTTCCTCCTTGCCCCTGAGGCTGCCTCTCTGCTCACTTCTTCACTCCCCCTCCCACACACCCCCCACCCCAGCTCTCAGCACTGCCCCCTGCTCGGTGTGGAGGGGCAGGAGCTAGGTGAAGATATCCATGGGGAAGGGGGTGGAAGGGGAGAGAGGTGCAAGCCTGGAGGCCCGGAGAGGTGGTGACTTCCCCAGCATCCTGCCTCTGAGAGCTGCTCTCGCCTCCTTTCCAGATGAGCTGCCTCATCTCAGGTGCCCACAGCACACAGTGCTCCCGCTCACACCTGTGGCTTGTGGTGAGTGCCCCGACCTCGTCCGTGAGATGGCAGGTACCTACTGAGTGCACAGTAGGGTCCTGGGAGGTCCCAGGTTGAGGGAGCCAGAAATAGTTCAGTGTCATTCATCACGCCAGAGCGGGGTTCCCCAAATCAGGACCATCAACCCGGATACCTGCACCTGGGAGGGCACTGAATCTCTGTCAGAATCACAGAGTGTCCACGGGGCGAGGCATCAACCCAGCAGCCAGGGAGGCAGACAGCAAAGCACCAACAAATAAGGCAGAAACCCACGTGAAGCCTGTCTTTAAGGGAGGGGTCGACACAGAGCCTGCCTCCTGGGGGTACGGCCCAGGCCATCGCTCAGAAGGGTTGCACCAGTGGTGGACTCCTGCCGCTTGCTTGGAATGCTTCCTCATTTTTGAGCCAAGTGATGGGTGTTTTTGCCTTCCAGTGGGTCTGGAACACGATCCAGCTGGGTCTGGGTCAGGATCCAGGTCTGGTTGAGGGAGTAGAGCCCGTTCTTGGGGCAAAGAGGCAAGCAATGGGTGGCTGGGCAGGTGGGCTGCGGCCTTTACACTACTCTCTCCTTCCTCTTAACCTGGAGCCTTGTCCTCCAGGCTGTGGGCATCACTGAGATACCCAGAAAAGCCCCAGATGGCCCCTTCCTGCTACGGGGTCCTTCCCAGAGTTCCAAAGTGTCTCTGCCCTCACTGTCGTCTGCCTGGGGAATGAAAGTTTAGCCTCAGACCCCTCAGGGATCACACAGCCCTTGAAGACACCGGGACCTAGGCTGGCCTTGGCTTCACTGGGAGAGCCCTGCTTCCATGGAGAAGTACCCTGGAGCCTCCCGAAGGGCCTCGGGTCATGGTCATGGGCGATGGGCTGTCCAGCTCTGCCTGCAGCTTTCTCCCATGAAACAGGCTGTCTTGCCTATGATGGTGTCTCCTCTACCTGCTGGAGGTGTGAGGATGTCACTGTGAGGCCTACCTCGCTGTCCTTAGGACTCGAGAAGAGGGATGAGGTCCTAAAGTTGTGTGGCTGATGAGGGAAGGAATCCTGGACAGGGACTCCAGAGATGGGGTGGGGCAGGTAGGTCCTGGGGGATGTCTGTGGAGCCTGTCCCTTGGTGGGAGGGACAGTGGCACCAGCTCACAGCCCTCCACCCCACCCTTGCTCCTGTGAACCGCCACTGTATTTGACTAGGGGCACACAGTGTAGGAGATCGTGAAGCTGTGGACTGGAGCCTCTGAAAACCCATGGTCGCCCCCCCTCAGGGGCATCGCTGCCCTTCCCAGCGCACCCACACCTGCCTGTCTTTTAGGCAGAGGCGGCCCCCGCCTGTCCCCGAGGGCCTGACTGCGGGCTGCTCAGAGCCACAGCTGCCCAGGAAAAGGAGGAAACATCTGACTGATTCTGCAACTTTAATGTAACACAGATACCCAAAACACGACAGCACGAGAAAAGCACACAATGAAAGCAGGAAGGGCATAGAGTGCGTCATCTTGCATGCCACCTTCCATGGGCGGGGAGAAGCGGGCCTGGAGTGCTCTGTCGGGGACCGGGCAGCGGAGGCACTCTGGCTCGGCGGGGGACGGCCGCAGCTCCTCAGGGCTGCCTGGAACCGGGAGACACAAAAGCCGGAGTAGAGGTGTCAATGCTCGTGAGGGACAGCAAGGACAGACTGAGTGTCTTGTCGGGCTGCCCTCGTTCCCCCAGGACACCCCAGGCCTGCCCCTGACACCTCCCAGCCCCTCCCCACCCCAGCCTCCAGAGTCCTGGGTAATGACCTCCAATCTTACTGAATCCAGGAGAAGAAGCTGGCACTGGTTCTGGCAGCGTTTCTGGTCCGGATGGTGGAGCTGGTGCTGGGGCCATCGAGCATGCTGGCGCTGGCCGCGCCATTGGTGCCACTGCTGACACCAGCCCTCCAGGTACCTCTCCTGTTGGCACGGTTGCTATTCAGAATGTACTGATGGTATCTGGCCCAGAAAGCGAAGGGGATCCTGGACCAGGCGTCGCCAAAATCTCCGTCCTCATCCCAGGTCAGGAGCTCCACCTGGATATCGTCCCAGCTCCACCGTCCGATCAGAGCTTCCTCCCCGATGTTCATCTGGGCCCTCATCTGGGCCCTGGCATGCTCCTCGGCCATATCCACATCCATTGTCTTGAAAGCATCATCCACAGCCTCCAGGAAATGAGCCCTCCATTCCCGGGGGTCTCGGTTCTGATACTGCGATGGAAGCATAGCAACCATGTGAGCACTTACCCCACCTCGCTCAGCACCCGCTTCCCGCCTTTCACTCACTGAAGCGCTTTGTGAAATCATGTTAAAGACCCACACGACTGAAATCGGGCTCCCGTCGTTCGGTGCCAGACCTGGGATTTCACCCCGTCCACTCCCTACAGTCTGTGAACTGGTGTCAGTGACTCGGGAACCTTGCTGGGCCTTGGTGTCCTCACCGGACAAATGGCGTCAGGAGGCCGGGACCAAGACACAAACCAGGTATGGGAAGGTGCAGCCAGAACACAGGCTCTGCCTTTACCTGGGCGATGAATCTCAGCACCCTCATCTTGCTGGTCTCATGGCAGGCGCGCAGACCCCAGAGGAACTCATACTCGGGTGGACTGCTATTGGGGACCTTCTTGTATTCCAGATACCTGCGTGAGAGAGGACAACAAACCTCTGCTCCCAGACAGGCACACCTGTGGCTGCTCCAGTGGCTCCCAGGTAGTCCCTTCCCAGCCCCGAGGCTGCAGCTCGGCTGCTGCAGGAGGCCTGCCCTGGCCCCGCAGCACCTGCCCCTGCTTCCACACCGGCTCCCAGGGTTTCTGCCTCCTAAATGGAGGGGCTCACACCCCTAGGCCCCTGGTCCTGCCCAGTAGACATGGGGAGGTGCAGGGGGCACGTGTAGGGTACTTGTTCAGAGGAAGGCCACGAGTTTTGTGCCCCTTGTCACGATAACCCAGATTCCTGTTGGGTCCGGTGTAAGCAGGAGCCATCTCTTCAGGCTCCATGCTCTGAGCACAACCCGCCATGGGGCTTGTCCGTGACCTGACTGAACCCTGGGAGAATCCATCCTAGAAAACGACTGTATGGGAAGAAACAGTCAACCAAGAGTAGGGGACTCCACGCATACTCCCAAACATCTGTGAACGTGTGTTTGTGGGGCGGCAGGTGAACATGCACACGGGGCCTTTGTGAGGGCACAAGAGATCTCCAAGCACTGACGATGGGGTGAGCCTGGGCTAGAAAATCAGCAGGGCCAGGCTCCAGGCCCAGATGCGCCTTACTCCAGTCAGGGCCGTGATCAGGTTTCCACTCTCGGAGTCCCAGGCCCCTGAGATGAAAAGCCGGGACACTGCCTACAGGGCAGGTGCTGAAGGTGGTGGGGGCTGTACCGTCCCACCCGGTGTTTACAGACCGCAAGTGCTCCCTTTCCCCAGGCCTCCCTGGAATTGTCCCCTCGCCCCCCACACTCGCATCCTCCCACCCCACACTCACACCAGACACCCATCCCTCTGGTGTTAAGACGTGGGCCGGGGAATGGCTTCCTCAGCCAGAGCAGCACACGAGGAAGGCCTGAGTGGGGGGCAAAGATACTCACTTCTGCTTCACAAAGTCCTCTGTAATGAGTTTCCTCAGATCACCAAGGAATGGGTGCCTCACCCTGCGTGCAAGGAAAGGAATGTGTGACTAGAGAGAGTGACAGGGCCTGGGCTGGGCAGGAACGCTCCCAGCAGGACTGAGGGCCTCCTAGCCTGTGAGGCGTCCTCATGGACGCCTGGGCTGGCAGCAGAGGCCAGGCAGCCACTTGTCAGCAGGGCCCCAAGGAGGGGCTGGATGGAGCCCCCAGGTCCGATGGTGTCTCTGAGGTCTCACGTGGGAACAGAGAGAGCACACGGGGCAGAAGAGGGCTTGGGGTCCAGGACCATTTCCCCACGCACCCTGGTGGACCCTTGGCGCTCTCCCTAGCCCAGGATGCCACACCCCACAGAGACCGCTGGGCCACTGCAATCCTGGGGCCTCCTGCGCCCAAGGACACACTGAGGAGCAGGAGCCAAGAGACCCTAGTCATACCCGGGGCGCAGTCCCATCTTGCGGAGGGCCTCCCAGAGGACGGCTGTGAGAAGAGACGAGGTACAGGAGTTTAGCAGATGGAGGGAGGTGAGAGGACGGGCTACCCCCCAGCTGCCTGTCCAGCCACTCACCCTCGCTGGCACGGTTGCCGTTCATGAAGATGACACCCAGAATCACCAAGAGGAGACTCAGCCTGGGAGTGTCCTTGGTCCTGAAGGCGTAGAAAGAGGGATCCTGAGCCATCTGCCCAGGTGACCACAGCCAGCTCACCCAACTAGCCTCTCCCACACTGCTGGGCTACAGGGCAGTTCCTCCCACTCTGTATGGCTTGCTATACCTGGTCCAGACAATTCCTTCCTCGGCCTGAGACTGAGGCCCTTCATCCATCAAATGTGGATGCTAACACCTCTTCCCAGGGCTCTGTCGAGGACGGGGTTAGGCGGGGAGCAGACGATTGGCAACCCTGAGTCCAGAGGCACACCCTGACCTTCCCTGCCCTTTGCCCACTGCATCTGGAGCCCGACTCCACTGGAGAACCCCCGCCCCCGGCTCTCCCCTCTCCCTGCCCCCTGCCCGAGGCCCACTCTGCCAAGCCCTGGCCGGTCCCTTAGCAGAGAGAGGCAATCAAGAAGCTTGCTTTCCTAGGAAGACAGGGGCGGGGAAGGGTGGGCAGGGCTGAAACCCAGAGAGCCGCAAAGCCTCGCCCCAGGCTACTTGCCCCTGCCTGCCCTTAGCTGCTCAGCACTGCTAACTCTGGGTGGGAGCCGTGCTAGGCCCCCCCAGCCCTACTTTCCCGTTTCTCGAGAGGAGGGGGCAGGCACCACCAAGGAAGGCCACCGGCCTCCTGTGTTTTCTCACTTTCCCAGGAGGCGGGCTGACGAATCCCGTGTGCAGACGAGAATGTACAGGTGCTCTTCCTTGTCGATTTCCTTCAGGTGGATCCCGAACTTCTACAGCGGGGAGAAAATGCAATGTGAGATCAAACATCCAGGCTGGGTGTCCGGCAGGCGGTCATCAATTCCCTGTTAGAACTCTTTCTTGGCGGGGAACCCCAAGCCCTGGGGGAGGAGGGAGAGGGGAGGCCATGGAGGAAGCGCCCTGTGGGAGCATCGCCACTGGCTGAGACAACGGGAGCCACCTCAGGAGACCACAGGCGCTCAGAGGGCACAAGCGGGAGGAAGGAGGGGAGGAGGCTTGCAGAGGAAGCTCCCAGCTGTAGAGGCCAGGGAGGCCTTCCCTCCAGAGCACGCAGTCCGGCCCCTGGGCCTTGAGGGGATGCAGAGCGGGCAGGTGGGCAAGGGGTCCCTGCTGCTCCTGCTCCACAGAGCTGCCCCCGGCCCCACACCCACCTTTTCCAGAGTGTACGTTGCTCGTTCAATGATCTCAGGGAAGTGTTCGTCATATTCTCGGATGACATCCTTCAGCATGTCTGTAGGACGGGAGGGGTGGGCAAAGCACCAGGGCTGAGCAGCAGCCACAGAGCTACAGCCTTTCCGTCAGCCCCGCTGAGGGGAGCACACTGAGGACCCCACACTGTGCCAATGGAGCCACTGGCCAGGCCTGAGCTGTGTGTGTGTGGTGGGGAGAGGGCATCTGGTGGGAGGCCCACAGGGCAGGGTGGTGAGGGCGGGGAAGGACAGAGTTCAGGGAGGGGGCAGAGGCTGCCCACCTGAGCGCTTGATGGGGATCTTCTTGTAGTCTTTAATCATCAGATATTTCACCAACTTATTTGCCTGGAGAAGGAAGAGCGCACGGGGAGATCGAGGCGTGGGTGACCTCAAAGAACTGGCCCACAAGGGAGGAGAGGAGGGAGATAGGGGGAAGGGCAGGCTTCCTTCTTACCCTCTCTTGCAGAAGGGTCACATTGCGGGGTGGCAAGCACAGCACGTGCCTTGAGGGTACCTGGGACCTCAGGGCCATGGGGGGCCGAGGGGCCATCTGAGGCCGCGCGGTCGTCAGCAGGGGCTGCGATGCCCTCCAGGTCGGTGGGACCGCAGGAGGCTCTCTCTCCTCCTCGCTGCTCTCATATTCGTCATCCAGGTGCTTGGACTGTACCATTAGACAGAGGAGAGACTCAGGGCGACCAGGCTCCCTGTGCAAAAGCGCCTGGCACACATCTTAGCCAGAGCAGGTACTTGGAAATAAGGGTAGTAGATGACACGCGGATGACACGTGCCCAGTGCTTACTAAGTGCCAGGCACTGAGCCAACCGCTTCTCCCTCCAGACCCGAGGGTAGGGACTACGTGGAGTAAAAACATGCTGGTAAACTTGGCTTGGAGAAACATGTACAAGCTGAGAGAAGAGGGAGAGGGAAGAAGAGGGAGAGGAAGGGAGGGGAGGAGGCAGAGAGCTGAGAGGGCAGAGAAAGCAGGGGAGCAAGGCGGGTGGGAGACAGCAGGGAGGTCTCACCTTCTTTGTCCTCTTGCCTCCCATTCTGGCCCAGGGCTCCGCACTCTGCTGGGAAGTGGCAGCTGCACTCTCAGGCTCAGGGATGCTCGTGGCCATCTTGGCCTTGGCGGCAGCTGCTGCCACAACATTCTGAGGCTCCACCCAGCGAGTCTTGGCGAGAGCCTTCCCGGACTTGGTCGTCTTGGGCCGGGTGGCCGCCCCCTCCGCGGCAGAGGCTGCCTGGGTGCCCCTGGAGGCAACACTGGGGCCCTCGGTGGCAGCCTCTTGGGCCGGGGCAGGTCTCTTGGGGCGTGGGAAGGCCACGCCACTGACACCTGCCGGCTGGCTGAAATCAAAGGCGTCGTTCGGACCCGGGAAGGCTGTCGTGGGCCGGGTGGCATCCATCTCACTTGCACGCGAGGCCTGGGGGAAAGCACAGGCCGTACTAGGGCCCTCGGCCGCAGCCTCCTGGGCCTGGGAGGATGTCTGCGGCTGTGGGGACCTTGCTGGAGCCCCAGGGGCAGCCATCTCGCTATTGACTAGCATCTGGGAGCTGTGCGGAGAAGCGATGCTGGTCTCAGGGGTGGCTGCCGGAGCCTGGGCAGCAGATGCCATGGGCTGGGTATCGCCTCCTGACGCCTGGTGTGTGGCCACCGGGTGGTGGTTAGTGACCACCTGATTGTAGGTGGCACGGGCAGCAGTGGCAGCGGCCCGAGCAGCTTGGTTAGAGGCGGCGGCCCGGGCTACGTTGGCAGCACGGGCAGCCGTCTCATTGGCAAGTGTTTCTGGATCCATCCGAAACGCCTCCAGCAGAGTTCTGGCCAGCACAGGGTTTTCCAGTTCCCAGGGCTCATTCTGCAAGACCAGGGAGGGGAAGGGAGGGCAGGGCAGGGCAGGGGAGGGGAGGGGAGGGGAGGGCAGGGCAGGGCATGGCAGGGGAGGGGAAGGCAGATAGCTCTACACAGATAGCTCCCCCTGTGTTGGCCAGCCTCCCACCAGCCCCCAGGCCCTCCCAACACTTCCCCCGCTCCGCCCCTCCTCGCACCCTTCCCCTCCCCGCTGCTCCCAGTAGGAGAGGGAAGGTTTGGGTAAGCTGGGCAGTCCCTTCCCCTTCAACTCCAGCCCTCACCGGCCCCCTCCTCCCATCCTCCCTGACGTCACAAGAGAGAAGGCCCAGGGCTAGCAGGTGGCCGAGGAGGGCCCTCACCGCTAAGATGCGAAAGCCTGGACCCAAGCTCCCAAAGGCTCTGAGGATGCGGATGTCAAAGCTGGTGAGGGCGCCGTAGCCTCCGAAAGCACCAAATTCTTCATAGTCGTTGCCTTCAACCATGTCTTCCTCCCCGACTTCATCACTACCCTCGTCCATGTCTTCAACGTTGTACCCTTCAGATTCCTTGCGGTAGCTTCCCTCTGCCATGCTGGGGGTCCCAAGGAGAACAGAGCTCAGCCTGAGAGGGATGAGGAGGCCTCTTCAGGGGGAGGGGGCGGGATCCAGCAGGAGGCGGGATCTCTCAGGAGGTGGAGGGCTGCAGTCACCGGGTTCCCAGGCAGTGTAAGGTTGGGGCGGGGGTGAGGGCTGCTGGGGTAGATTCCCTCAGAGACAGAGCCCTAGGAGAAGGACAGAGGAGGTCGGAGGAGACCCTGCACTGAAAGGGCAGTTTAGGTCACACAGGCTCCCTAGACCAGCGGCTGGATTGGAACAAGGGGTAGACTGGCGGGCTTGGGTCCAGAGAGTCCCATAAGAGACGCTTTGAGAGAGGGGAAATAAAGCGCCTCGATTTAATGGCTGGAGCAGGGGACCAGGATGCTGGGGAGGAGAAGACATGAGAAGGCTCAGACAACGGGGACCGCTGGAAGCTCTGGGAAAGTGAATCCCAGGGACCCTCTAAGTCGCGGTGGCGGGGATTCGGCTGATTCAGGTCTAGGCTGGGCTCATACAGGAGCGCTCAAGATGGATGGAGTGGGGGGCGGGGTGGCGGGGAAATCCTCGGACTAGGTGAGGCTCGAACTGGAAGTGCTGGAGGTCTCAAAGGCCAGGATCGCAACTCGGGGAAGGGGGCAAAGCGGTCAGTGGGGCTGCACCGGTCTCAGAATGGTTGGAGTGGGGGTGGGGCCTCCGCGCTAAGGCAGCTCAGCACGGAGCACACGCGTCTGTTAAAGGTGTTCAGATGGTGGGCTCCGGTGTTAAGCAGGGCTCGAATCGGGGAGCCTGGGTCTGGTGGACGTGGTGGGGGGCGGCTCCTTTGTTGACCACGGGTCTAGTGGGGTTCAAGTTCTGCGTGCTTGGGCTTTGTTCACATCCGGGGGCGGGGGTGGGGTGGGGAGGAAGGGCACAGCGTACCGGGTTCCACTTGCCCTCTCCCGGTCCTGTGTGGGGCTGGATCCTTACCTTCCCTGGGGCTCCAATGGCGTCCGTCCTCAGCACCAGGAACCCCGCAGCCGCGCCCTCGCCTACTGCTGCCAGCACAGCAGCTCCCACCACCCCGCCCCTTTTCTCCCCGCACCCCCCCACCCCCCGCGGCTGGGCAGCCTGCGCATGCGCGGACCCCTCCAGCCGGCCCGCTCTCCCAACAAAAGCCTTTTCCACCAGGTCCCCTGTGCGCATGCGGTTCGGCCAGTGGGTGGGCGGGGTGGGGTGGGGGCGTTTTCTCCCTCCTGCCAGATTCCCCTCACCATCAACCCCTCCGCCCCCGCGACACCGACGGGGGACGCGGGCACGCACGCCCTGTATTGCGGTTCCAACCCATCCATCATATACCCTCAGTCCCCCCACTTTTGCACAGTGCTTCTCAGCGCTGCCCTCCCCCTTGCCTCTAAGCTCCTCCGGTGTGGTCTGGAATACTTCCCCAGCATGAATGACCCCTAGGTCACCAATACAGAGGTCTCTAGCCCGGTCGGTAACTGCAACAGGAGAAATGGAAATGGCGAGAGGACACCAGTTCCCTGTGTGTTCTCCTCCACTATCCATCTCTAGGGCCCCCAGACACACTGGGAACATCTGCTTCCCCAACCACTCTTCGGGCCGCTTGTGTGTGCTGGGCATTATCTTCCTCTCACAGCAGCCCTGGGAGGTGGATGTCAGCACCCCCATTTTACAGATCAGGAAGCTGAGGCACAGACAGACGCATTGCCGTGAACTCACTCGACAAGGCCACAGAGCCAGTGAGGTGAAAATGCAGCATTTGGGCTCGGGTCTTCTGACTCCGAAACCCGTGCTCCATTAGCACTGGCCCCGGGGCCGAAGCACCCTCCCCTCTTCAGTTTGAGCAGCAGATCCGCTCCACCTCCCCTGCCCTGTCAACATCTGTCCCAACAAACCGGGTTTCTGTTCTCTGAGACCTAAGCTCATGCTCTGCATCCCAGGGGGAACAGGTGGGGGGCCCCAGGCCCACCCCTTGCCTGCCCTATGTGGGTTCATCCAGGTGTGCGAATTGCTCCTTGGGGTCCACTCCCTGCTCTGACTGGCAGGCCCCTTCGCTGTGAGTGGCACAAATGGGTTGTCCCTGAGGCCTTCCTGGTGCCCACTGGAGCGGCCAGGACAATCAGGCACTTGTGTGTCTGAGTCATGGCAAGCCCTGATTCAGAGTAAATGTTTGGCCTGGTTCCTTCCACGCCTGGGGCCTGGGGCAGCTGTGGTCTTGTGGATAGAAGCTCTCGGCTGGACTTCCAAATTCCAGGGATGGAGTGCTGGGTCAGTCTGTCGCTAGCTGTGTGAGCCCACTCGGGTCACTGGACATCTCTGAGCCTGGTTTCTCAACATGCAAAATGGGAAGCAAAAGGAGAACTTACTGGTGTCCCACCCAAGGGCGTACATGCTCCAGAATGACTGAAGAAAATGCTATGCTCCCATTTCAAATTGCACCTCTTTTTTTTTTTTAAACAAACAAACATAGTGGACTTTTATATTCGTTTTTATATCAGCCTCTCCAGGACCCCTGTGTCTGAATGGAAGCTATTGCTAGCACCAGAGCTTTCACTCTCCAGTGACCAACATCAATTCTGCCTGGCTGGATGGCTTTCCTCAGCTGTTGCATAGCAACCTTCCCTGTCAGCTAGCTGCTTGTGTCTCTCAGCCCTTCTTGTGTAACACGTTTCTGTACGACGTGACCAGACCTTTGAAGTGAAAGTCTTGACGAGCCGCTGTGCGCTAATAGAAAATGCTATGTTCCCTTCTCATTTTGAAACTGTGCTTTTTTTTTTTAATAAAAAACAAAATCCATAGTGGACTTTTACACTTGCTTTATTTTATTTTTATTCTTATTTTTTCTCTTTCTTTTTTTTATGGAGTTGTAATTGACATTGACCATTGTACTACTTGCCATCTCCATGTGGGTGTCTCAAGGGCTCCTCACAGTGAGTCTGTCTCACTGTGGTATTGGGATTGCCACCCATCCCACACACTCACATCCCCCATCTCTCTTGTTTTTAAAACTCCTGTCTTCACAATCTCAGTCCATGGCACCATGATGCACACAGCTACTCACTCCAGAAAAGGGAAGTCAACCACCACCACTGCCCTTTTGTCATACACTGCACCCAGGTGGGAGACCTCTGCAGCTCTCCAGCACTACCTCTCTGTGCAGCTCTCACCCCTCCATTACTCCCAGAATATTCTAGTCACATTGGCCTCTTGGAATTCTCAACTCTGTCTCCTTCACTCATTGAGCTCTGATTGTGTTCAGTCTTTCTGTGCTGCAGCCTGGGAACTCTATCCAGGCAAGAAGTTGGGGTTGGGGGGAATTGGACAACCCAGGGGATCACCTTGTTAATTTCCCTTATGTTGGGGGGTCCCCTTATCCTGTTGTGGCTCATGGTGCCATGATGCAAAGCTTTATAACATTTTTGATTTATAGATGTTTAGGTGGCAGAGCAAATCAGATTCCTGTTAATTCATCGTGGCCGGAAGCATGATAAATTTTTCTTACATTCAAATGTTTTAACTGTGAACTGTGCTTTTAAAATGTATCCACTCTGCTACGCATAGTCTCATTCTGTCTACGTGACCCACAGGAGTAAGTAACACATAGTGTGCATGCATGACATTTTACTTATCTGTTCCCCCAGGGACAGGCAATCATATTTCTCATCTAAGGTAATAAACACCCATTCAAGATTTCTCAGCAGGGGTTTGTCATATTGCGTTTCAATGGTCGCTTTTTAAGAAAGAATTTTTTGAAGAAAAGTGGAGAGACTAGTAGAGGGCAAGGATAGAAACATCCAGAAACCAGAGTATCTGTTGTTCCATCATACTGATGAGAAATAATTGTGAGTTGTTCAAGGGTTACCAGGGAGATGACGAAGCTTGTTCCCCAGTTGTTTTGCAGTGGAATTTTGTTCTAATTTGTCTTAAAGTATCTGTTCTCCTTTTCTGAGTTTATATCTGTATGACTGTTCTCTCTGCATTTTTAGGGCTAACAGTGATGCGTAAGACTGTCTAATGGCATCCAGAATGTCTGTTGATAGCAGTGTTGGTCAAGGTCTCCTGAATTCCAGTGGTTCCTCATGTCTGTTTTTTCCTCAGTGGTTCATGCACTAACCTCATATAACATCAAGCAAGTTTGTGATTCTTAAGCTGTTTCTTATGGTAAACAGATTGTCCTCCTTTTGGCCTCATTTTCTCTCTCAGTACTTTGACCTTGGCATTCAGGATGCCCAAATGGGCAAACATCCCTTTGCCAACTCACTGGCTTCTGCTATCCCAGCTTTATCACTAACAGGTAAAATTGGACTTTACAGGTCATCTTCACAACTATTTCCGCATATCTTATTTGATGTACTTTTTACAATTGCTGTGAAATAGTCAACACATAGCACTTCTGCTATTTTTGGAAAAGCCTTTTAGCTATTATTAAATTGTATATTCATAATGTTATACACCATTCTTTCTGGTTTCTCACCACTCACCACCTTCATCCCTGAAAAAAAGGTTAAAAAAATTTATCTAATAATAACTTTCCCTTGATGACCAGTCCCTAAATAAGCCTCACTGTACTGATTGATCAGCCTCTTGCTTCCGTTCAGTCGCTCAGTCGTGTCCAACTCTTTGCGACCCCGTGGACTGTAGCCTACCAGGCTTCTCCGTCCATGGGATTCTCCAGGCAAGAATACTGGAGTGGGTTACCATTTCCTTCTCCAGGGGATCTTCCCAACCCAGGGATCGAACCCGGGTCTCCCGCATTGGAGGCAGACGCTTTAACCTCTGAGCCACCAGGGAAGCCCTGAGGCCTGTGTTAACTGTCCTAGGACTGCTTTTAACTATTGGGAAACTGATATTGCACTGTCATTGACTCTCATCCTGTTTGCTTCTCTCTGTCTTCCCTAAATATTTCATTGAGAGGCCATACCCGTGCTGCATACACCATCACACAAAGGTGCCCACCTGGGCTCACTGTAAACTTTTAGTCATTTTCTCAGGGGAAGGGAGGGAAGATCTAATGGCAGAACTAAGATCGGTGTGTCCGGTAGAGTCAGTGTGGCTAGCCCTTCTCTGTTTAAGTCCACACAAGTCCTCAGGATGTTGCCTGTAAGCCTCTATCAGCTTAGGAAACAATTCAGGCCCATGGTGAATTACAATAAAACATGAAAGTGTTAGTTACTCAGTCATGTCTGACTCTTTGCCAGCTCGGCTTCTCTGCCCGTGGGGTTTTCCAGGCAAGAATACTGGAGTGGGTTGCCATTTCCTCCTCCAGAAGATCTTCCCAACTCAGGGATCAAGCCTGGGTCTCCTGAATTGCAGGCAGATTCTTTATTGTCTGAGCCATCAGGGAAGCTCATACAGCTTTGGAAATATTGGCATTTAAATGTCAAAATATGGCTGTTTTATTTCCACTGAGTCTCATTACTCTAACACCATATGCAAGAATGTCCTTGGGATTGAGTGATCATGGTTACAACCTTTTCAAGGCTTGTGATATTAAATTCTCTATTTCATTTTAGATATTTGATATAATAAATTCCCAATACAGCAGCAGGGCAAATCCCACCTAGAATGCTTGTTTTGCTCCTGAGAGGATTCAATTTCTTGCCAGTGCCCCCACAATGGGGAATTTTTCATGGTATATATACAAAGGACTTGATATTTCCATTTTCCTTACTACAAAACCATTGCATACATCAGTCTATTACCTTCCCTGGATGTGCTTCCCACACAGACTCCTGAATGGAGCTTGCTTCAAAATGAGAAGTGTCTACTTGTCCCTGTCCCTTTCCCTGTAGCCTTATCACTGGTTAAGACCTCAGACACTAGGCTTTCACCAGAAGCAATGAATGCAGTCGGACCTTTGTTGCCCTCATTTTTTTACAAACAGCTCTAATTTTTCATGGCCAATGTTAAGAGCTGGTGGTACTAGAATGAAAAGGAGGAATGTACGAAATTCATTATTTCGATCACTACCCAGTAAGGTGTGTTATTGGGGAGACATGTTCCTTTACTTTCTGCCTGCTTTCTGCGTGTCACTTTATGCTCCCACTTGCTGTCTCTCTTCTCCATCTCTCCTGAGCTCCTCTGAATCCTCCCCCGCTTTCTGCTGCTACCTGTCTGTCTCCCTCTTTCCTATGTTTTTTCAGTCCTCTAACTGGTTTTTCTACTCAGTCCCCCCTTCTCCCTCCATCCTGTACTCCCATTCCACATCTATGTATCTTCCATTTCCTGGCTCTCCCTGGCATATCCCTGTCTGTTTTCCCATTGCTGGGCCCATGTGCAACTGCATATGGGAAGACCATGGATATATATTTAATACTTTCATACCCAGTCCCTCTATGGATTCTTCCATCCTTTTCATTCTGTTTCTCAATTCATTGATTCCTCTGTTCGCTCATTTATTCCTCCCACAAACATATTTGAGACCCTATAAGGGAACAAACATTGGGCTAGATCCTCAAGATATACAGTGGAGAACAAAACAGACAATGGCAAATTTCACCATTGGACTTGCACTGGAATGGGCAGCAGGGGTTTCAAAAAGTGTTTTAAACATATATACACAAATACATTAATTATGACAAATACTGATAAGTGCAATGGAGGAAGTTTTCAACGTGCTAAGAAAGAAGAGGAAAAGTAATTTATTAATTTTATTTGTTCATTTATTTTTAATTGTTATTTTTTATTGGATTATAGTTGACTTAAAATGTTTCAATTGTACAGAAAAGTGATTCAATTACACACATATATATTTTTTCAGATTATTTTGCATTATAGATTATTACAAGAAATTGAATATAGTTCCATAGGCTATACATTAAGATTTTGTTATTTATTTTATATATAGTAGTGTATCTGGTAATTACAAATTTACCCCTACCCTCCAATTTTCCCATTGGCAACCATAAGTTTGTTTTCTATGTCTATAAGTCTAGTTCTGTTTGGTAAATAAATTCATTAATATCAATTTTTAGAGTCCAAAAATGAATGATATCATATGATATTTGTTTTTCTCTATCTGATTTACTTCACTTAGCATGATTATCTCTAGATAATCTACATTTGCTGCAAATGGCAATATTTTATTCTTTTTTATGGCTGAGTAGTATTCCATAATAAATTTATAACACGTCTTCTTTATTCATCTGTTGATGGACATTTTGGTTCATTCCATGTCTTAGTTATTTAAATAGTGCTGCAGTGAACATTGGAGTGTATGTATCTTTTCAAATTATAGTTTTCTCCAGATATACGCCCAGGAGTGGGATTGCAGGGTCACACTATAGTTCTATTTTTAGTTTTTCAAGGAACCTCCATACTGTTCTCCATACTGGCTGTACCAATTTGCATTCCCACCAACAATATTGAAGGGTTCCCTTTTCTCCACATCATCTCCAGCATTTACTATTTGTAGACATTTTGATGATGGCCTTTCTGACAGGTGTGAGGTGATACTTTATTATAGTTTTGATTTGTATTTCTCTAATAATTAGCAATGTTGAACATCTTTTCATGTGCCTTTTGGCCATCTGTATGTCTTCTTTGGAGAAATGTCTATTTAAGTCTTCTGCCCATTTTTTTGATTGGGTTGTTTTCTGATATTGATTTATATACACTGTTGTGTATTTTGGAAATTAGTCCCTTGTCAGTTGCATCATTTGAAAATATTTTTTCTCAGTCCATCAGTTGTCTTTTTGTTTTGTTGATGGTTCCCTCTGTTGTGCAAAAGATTTTAAGTTTTATTAGTTCCCATTTGGTCATTTTTGCTCTCATATCTTTTGCCTTGGGAGATTGATCTAAGGAAATATCGCTATGAATTATGACAAAGAATGTCTCGTCTATATTCTTTCCTAGGAGTATTATAATGTCAGGTCTTACATTTAGGTCATTAAACCATTTTGAGTTTATTTTTATGTATGGTGTTAGGGATTCTTCTAATTTCATTCTTTTGCATGTAGCTGCCCACTTTTTTTCAGCACCACTTATTGAAGAGACTGTCTTTTCTCCATTGTATATTCTTGTCCCCTGTGTCATAGATTAATGGATCATAAGTATGTGAGTTTATTTCCGGGCTTCCTATACTGTTTCATTGATCTATGTGTCTGTTTTTTTGGTCAGTACCATACTGTTTTGATGGCTGTAGCTTTGTAGTATAGTCTGAAGTCAGGGAACGTGATTGTTCCAGCTCCATTCTTCTATCTCAGTATTGCTTTGACTATTCAAGGTCTTTTGTGTTTCTGTACAAGTTTCAAATTTTTTTGTTCTAATTCTGTGAAAAACACCATTGGTAATTGATAAAGATTGCATTGAATCTGTAGATTGCTTTGGGTAATGCAGTCATTTTAATAATATTGATTCTTCTAATTGGATGAGTAATTTAAATAGAGGATGAAATGGTTTCTGGCCAGGAAAGATCTTCCTGAAGAAGTGATATTTAAGTTGCTGCTGCTGCTGAGTCACTTCAGTCGTGTCCGACTCTGTGTGACCCCTTAGACGGAAGCCCACCATGCTCCCCCGTCCCTGGGATTCTCCAGGCAAGAACACTGGAGTGGGTTGCCATTTCCTTCTCCAATGTGTGAAAGTGAAGTTGCTCAGTCGTGTTCGACCCTTAGTGATCCCATGGACTGCAGCCTACCAGGCTCCTCCATCCATGGGATTTTCTAGGCAAGAGTACTGGAGTGGCTTGCCATTGCCTTCTCCGAGATATTTAAGTTAAGACCTCAGAAATAAGTATGAGGTAGACAAGTGAACAGGAGAAGATGAAGAGTTATCACTTCAGATTTCCCAGGAGCAGCACTATACAGTCTATAAGGCAGTAAGAAGTGTGGCTCCTGAAGGGACTAAGAGAGTGCCATATTAGTTCAAGCAAAGGGAAGATGGGAATACTTTAGGGTCAGACAGTTGAGAAAACCTTATTCCAGTTCATATCTATGCCTCTCAAGGAGACAAAGTATTCTAGTTTGTTTAATGAAGTGAAAGTGAAAGTTACTCCATTGTGTCTAACTCTATGTGACCCCATGGAATGTAGCCCACCAGGCTCCTCTGTCCATGGAATTCTCCATGCAAGAATATATTGCAGGCAGATTCTTTACTGTCTGGGCCACCAGGGAAGCCCTACTTTGTTTAATATATATCCTTTTCCTATTTTTATTACAGTTTTTTTTCAGATATTATTGGCACACAATACTGTATAAGTTTAAGATACACAATATAATAATTTGACTTATATATATCACGAAACAATTACCACAATAAGTTTAGTGAACATCCATCATATCATAAAGATACAAAGGTAAAGAAATAGAAGAAGCTTTTTCCTTGTGATGATAACTCTGAGGTTTTACCCTTTCATAACTTTCATATATAATGTACAGCAGTGTTAATCATATTTATCATGTTGTACATTACATCACTAGTACTAGTTTATCTTGTCACTGGAAGTTTGTACCTTTTGACTCAATTCAGTTCGGTTCAGGCACTCAGTTGTATCTGACTCTTTGCGACCCCATGGATGCCAGGCATTCCTGTCCATCACCAACTCCTGGAGCTTGTTCAAACTCATGTCCATTGAGTCAGTGATGCCATCCAACCATCTAATCCTCTGTCGTCCCCTTCTCTTCCTGCCTTCAATCTTTCACAGCATCAGGGTCTTTTCAAATGAGTCAGTTTTTTGCATAATGTGGCCAAAGTATTGGAGCCTCAGCTTCAGCATCAGTTGTTCCAATGAATATTCAGGACTGATTTCCTTTAGGATTCACTGGTTTGAACTCCTTGCTGTCCAAGGAACTCTCAAGAGTTCTCTCCAACACCACAGTTCAAAAGTATCAATTCTTCAGTGTTCAGCTTTCTTCATGGTTCCACTCTGACATCCACACATGACTACTGGAAAAACCATAGTTTTGACTAGATGGACCTTTTTCAGTAAAGTAATGTCTCTGCTTTTTAATATGCTGTCTAGTTTGGTCATAGCTTTTCTCCCAAGGAGCAAGCGTCTTTTAATTTCATAGCCACAGTCACCATCTGCAGTGATTGTGGAGCCCAAGAAAATTAAGTCTGTCACTGTTTCCGTTGTTTCCCCATCTATTTGCCGTGAAGTGATGTGACCAGATGCCATGAGCTTAGCTTTCTGAAAGTTGAGTTTTAAGCCAGCTTTTTCACTCTCTTCTTTCACTTTCATCAAGAGGCTCTTTATTTCCTTTTCACTTTCTGCCATAAGGGTGGTGTCATCTACATATCTGAGGTTATTAATATTTCTCCCTGCAATCTTCATTCATTCCAAATTGTGCTTCATCCAGTTTGATATTTTGCATGATGTACTCAGAATATAAGTTAAATAAACAAGGTGACAATATACAACCTTGACATACTCCTTTCCCAATTTGGAACCAGTCCATGGTTCCATGTCCCATTCTAACTGTTGCTTCTTGACCTGCATACAGATTTCTCAGGAAGTGAAAGGCAAAGGAGAAAAGGAAAGACATATCCATATGAATGCAGAGTTCCAAAGAATAGCAAGAAGAGAGATAATGAAGCCTTCCTGAGTGATCAGTGCAAAGAAATAGAAGAAAACAATACAATGGGAAAGACTAGAGATCTCTTCAAGAAAATTAGAGATACCAAGGGAACATTTCATGCAAAGATAGGCACAATAAAGGACAGAAATGGTATGGACCTAACAGAAGCAAAAGATATTAAGAAGAGGTTGCAAGAATACGTAGAAGAACTATACAAAAAATATCTGAATGACCTGGATAACCATGATGGTGTGATCACTCACCTAGAATCAAACATTCTGGAGTGTGAAGTCAAGTGGGCCTTAGGAGGCATTACTGCGAACAAAGCTACTGGAGGTGATGGAATTCCAGTTGAGCTATTTCAAATCCTGAAAGATGATGCTGTGAAAGTGCTGCACTCAATATGCCATTAAATTTGGAAAGCTCAGCAGTGGCCACAGAACTGGAAAAGGTCAGTTTTCATTCTAAACCCAAAGAAAGCCAATGCCAAAGAATGTTCAAACTATCACACAGTTGCACTTATCTCAGTTCAGTTCAGTTCAGTCACTCAGTCGTGTCCGACTCTTTGCAACTCGATGGACTGCAGCACATCAGGCCTCCCTGTCCATCACCAACTCCCAAAGTTTACTCAAACTCATGTCCATTGAGTCGGTGATGCCATCCAACCATCTTATCCTCTGTTGTCCCCTTCTCCTCTCCCCTTCAATCTTTCCCAGCATCAGGATCTTTTCAAATGAGTCAGCTCTTCACATCAGGTGGCCAAAGGATTGGAGTTTCAGCTTCAATATCAGTCCTTCCAATGAACATTCAGGACTGATCTCCTTTAGGATGGGCTGGTTGGATCTCCTTGCAGTCCAAGGGACTCTCAAGAGTCTTCTCCAGCACCACAGTTCAAAAGCATCAATTCTGACACGCTCATCTTTCTTTGTAGTTCAATTCTCACATCCATACATGACCACTGGAAAAACCTATAGCCTTGACTACACGCACATTTGTTGGCAAAGGAATGTCTCTGCTTTTCAATATGCTGTCTGGGTTGGTCATCACTTTTCTTCCAAGGAGCAAGTGTCTTTTAATTTCATGGCTGCAGTCACCATCTGCAGTGATTTTGGAGCCCCCCAAAATAAAGTCTGCCACTGTTTCCATGATTTCTCCATATACTTGCCATGAAGTGATGGGACCGGAGGCCATGATCTTAGTTTTCTGAATGTTGAGCTTCAAGCCTACTTTTTAACTCTCCTCTTTAAATTTCATCAAGAGGTTCTTTAGTTCTTCTTCACTTTCTGCCATAAGGGTGGTGTCATCTGAATATCTGAGGTTATTGATATTTCTCCCAGCAATCTTGATTCCAGCTTGTGCTTCCTCCAGCCAAGCATTTGTCATGATGTACTCTGCATATAAGTTAAATAAGCCTGGTGACAATATACAGCTTTGACGTACTCCTTTTCCTATTTGGAACCAGTCTGTTGTTCCATGGCCAGTTCTAACTGTTGCTTCCTGACCTGTATACAAATTTTTCAAGAGACAGGTCAGGTGGTCTGGTATTCCTATCTCTCTAAAAATTTCCCACAGTTTATTGTGATCCACACAGTCAAAGGCTTTGGCATAGTAAATAAAGCAGAAATAGATGTTTTTCTGGAACTCTTGTGCTTTTTCCATGATCCAGTGGATTTTGGCAATTTGATCTCTGGTTCCTCTGCCTTTTCTAAAACCAGCTGGAATATCTGGGAGTTCACAGTTCACATATTGTTGAGGTCTGGCTTGGAGAATTTTGAGCATTACTTTGCTAGTGTGTGAGATGACTGCAATTGTGCGGTAGTTTGAGCATTCTTTGGCATTGCCTTTCTTAGGGATTGGAGTGAAAACTGACCTTTTCCAGGCCTGTGGCCCCTGGTGAGTTTTCCAAATTTGCTGACATATTGAGTGCAACACTTTTACATCATCATCTTTTAGGATTTGAAATAGCTCAACTGGAATTCCATCACCTCCACTAGCTTCGTTCATAGTGATGGTTCGGCCCACTTAACTTCCAGGATGTCTGGCTCTAGGTGAGTGATCACACCATCATGATTATCTGGTTCGTGAAGATCTTTTTTGTACAGTTCTTCTGTGTATTTTTGCCACGTCTTTTTAGTATCTTCTGCTTCTGTTAGGTCCATACCACTTCTGGACATGCCATCTCATCTCACACGCTAGCAAACTAATGCTGAAAATTCTCCAAGCCAGGCCTTAACAGTATGTGTACCGTGAACTCCCAGATGTTCAAGCTGGATTTAGAAAAGACAGAGGAACTAGAGTAGATCAAGTTGCCAACATCCATTGGCAATTTTTTAGTGGCTGAATATTCCATTGTAAATATACAACATCTACTTTATCCATTCATCTGTTGATGAGCATCTAGGTTTTTACCATATCTTTGCCGTTGTAAATAATGCTCCAACGGACATAGGGTTCTTTTCAAATTAGTTTTTCTGTTTTCTCTGAAAAAATACCCAGAAATGGGATTACTGAATGATATGGTAGTTTTATTTTTAATTTTTTTGAGGACTTTGTATTTCATTGGCTGCACCAGTTTACATTTCCACCAGAGTCCACAAGGAGCCCTTTCTTTTCTCCATATCCTTGCCAACACTTGTTATTTGTTGTCTTTTGATGGTTATCTTTCTGACAAGTGTGAGGTCATATCTCATCATCTTTTTGACTTGTATTCCCCTGATTGTTACTGACATTGAGCATTTTTTCATACATTTCTTGGCCATCTTTGGAAAAATATCTGTTCAGTTCCTCTGCCTATTTTTAATTGAGTTGTTAGGGTTTTCTTTTTTCTTTTGTGATGTTGAGTTGTATCAGTCCTTTATATATTTTTGTATATTAACCCCATATCCAATATATTGTTTGCAAATATCTCCTCCCTCCAGTTGAGCAGGCTGCCTTTTCATTCGTTGATAGTTTCCTTCACTGTGCAAAACCTTTATAGTTTCATGTGGTTCCAATTGTTTATTTTTGCTTTTGTTTCCTATGCCTTAGGTAGTGTATCCTAAAAAATATTGCTAAGAATGATATTAAAAACTGTACTGCCAATGTTTTTCTTATAAGTTTTATGGTTTCAGGTCTTACATTTAAGTCTTTAATCCATTTTGAGTTTATTTTTATATATGCTGTGAGAAAATTAACAGTTTGATTCTTTCACATTTATTTCTCCAGTTTTCTCAACACCATTTATTGAAAAACCTGACTTTTCCCCATCATGTATTCTTACTTCCTTTGTCATAGTTTAATTGCCCGTATAACTGTGGCTTTATTTCTTGGCTCTCTATTCTGTTCCATTTTTCCATATGTCTGCTTTTGTGCCAGTACTGTAGTATCTTCATGAATGTACCTTTGTAGTATAGTTTGAAATCACAGCCTGTGATACCTTCAGTTTCATTTTTCTTTCTTAAAATTGCTTGGCTATTTGAAAATTTTTTGTATTTCCATATAAATGTACAATTATATATTCCATTTATCTAGGTCCTCTTTAATTGTTCTCAGCAATGTCTTAATGTTTCCAAGTAAAGAGTCGCTCAATTTTTGTCACATCTCCCTTATGTAATTCTTCTTTTTATGCACTAGTAAATGGTATTTTTGCTATTGGAAATGGTATTTAAAATTCCATTTTCTTGATTGTTTCTGTTGCATAAATGCCCATTGACTAGAATAAAGTTATTGAATATTGACATAGATTTTTAATATTAGTGATATAATTAACAGTAATTTTCTCTTTCCTAATTTTGATATTCATGCATTCTCTTTTTTATTTCTCTAATTATTTTGGATAGAGGCTTGTCAATTGTATTTATATTCATAAAGATCAGATTTGATCTCTTTAATTTCCTGTCCTTTTTTTGGTTGTTGTTGTCTACTTCAGTGATTTCTACACTTTCCCATATTTACTTTCTTCTGCTATTTCAGTTTTAATTGTATTTGGGTTTGCTCTTGTTAATATATATTAAACTTGATTTAATTCTAACTTTAAAAACTATAAGCATTTTGTGCTATAAATTGGTTTCTAAAGACCGCTTTAAATGCATCCTACAAATTTTAATAAGTTGCACTTTTCATTAAGTTATAATTACTTTGTAAACTTCTTTTTTCTTTCACCCATATATTATTGAAGAGTATGCTATGTCATTTGCAAATATTTGGGGAATTTTGCAGATACATTCCTGTTATTTACATCTA
This sequence comes from Moschus berezovskii, assembly GCF_049115385.1. Lineage (NCBI taxonomy): Eukaryota > Metazoa > Chordata > Mammalia > Artiodactyla > Moschidae > Moschus > Moschus berezovskii. The sequence continues at coordinate 52,140,525 of NC_142488.1, read as the reverse complement.
ACTTAATTTCATTGTCCTTCAGGAAAATCCTTTAGGTGATATTAATCCTTTTATTTGTAAGATGTATTTATGGCCCAGAATATTGTCTATCATGGTAAATTTTCATGTACATATGAAAACAATATTTTGTTGTTGTTGTTGTTGGGGATTGTGTCCTTAAAATGGAGCACAGTATGGAGGTTCCTTAAAAAATAAAATTGAACTACCATATGATCCAGCAATCCAAGTCATAGGCATAAATCCAGAGAAAAACATAATTTGAAAAGATACATGCACCCCAATGTCCATTGTAGCACTATTTACAATAACCAGGACATGGAAGCAACCTAAATGTCCATCAACAGAGAAATGGATAAAGAAGATGTGGTACATACATACAATGGAATATTTTTTAACCTTTAAAAAAGAACAAAATAATGCCATTTACAGCAACATGGATGAACCTATAAATTATCATACTGAGTGAAGTACAAGACAAATATCATGATATTGCTTATATGTGGAATCTATAAAAAGGTAAGACAATGATCTTATCTACAAAACTGAATAGAGTTACATATGTATAAAATAAACTTATAGTTACTGGGGGCAAGTAAGGAGAAGAGGGATAAATTGGAAGATTGGGATTGACACATACACACTACTATATATAAAATAGATAGCTAATAATGACCTATTGTATAGGAAAGTCTACTCAATACTCTATAATGGCCTAATGAGGAATGAATCTAATAGATATATGTATTTGTATAACAGAGTCACTTTGCTGTACACCTGAAATTAACACAACATTGTAAATAAATTTTACCCCAATAAAATTTAAAAATATATGTTAATTAGATTAATTTGAGTGACAGCATTTTCAAGTATTCTATACACTAACTGATTTTTTTGTCAACTTGTTTGACTTAAAATCTCTGACCCTAATTGTGGATTTTCCTTTCTTTCATTTATTTCTAAATTCCATTCATAGATGTATAAATATCTAGAATTTTTATGCCCTCTTGATGAATTGGCCCTATGGTAAAGAATCCACCTGCAATGCAGGAGACTTGGGTTTAATACCTGGGTTGGGAAGATCCCCTGGAGGAAGGCATGGCAACCCACTCCAGTATTCTTGCCTGGAGAATTCCCATGGATAGAGGAGCCTGGCAGACTACAGTCCATGGGGTCCTAGAGTTGGACATGACTGAGCGACTAAGAACAGCACAGGCAATCATAAATATAGACGATCTTATCTTCTTATAAATCTTCTTATCCTTGACAATATATTTGATTAAGAAATCTGCTTTATCTGATATTAATATATCCATTACAACCCTGTTTTGATTTTTAGTAGCCTGATACACCTTTTCCCATACTTTTATTTTTAACCTATATGTACCTTTACATTTAAAGTGGGATTCATGTAACAGCATATAGGTGGATCTTTTTAAAATCCAATTTTCCATGCTCCATATTGTATGTTATTAGAGAAATACAAATTTAAAAAAATGAGATACCACTACACACCCATCAGGATGGCCAAAATCCAGAACACTGGCAATACCAAATGCCTGCAAAGATGTGTATCAACAGGAACTCTCCTTTCATTATTGGTGGGAATTCAAAACCATACAACCACTTTGGAAGACAGTTTGAGAGTTTCTTACAAAATTAAACTTATTCTAACCTTGTAATCCAGCAGCCATGGTCTTTGGTATTTACCCAAATGAGCTGAAAATTTGTGTCCACACAAAAATCTGCATATTAATGTTTACAGCACTTTTATCAATAATTGCCATAACTTTGGAAGCAACCAGGATGTACTTCAGTAGGCAAACGGATGAACAAACTGTGAGATAATGGACTATAATTCAGCACTAAAAAGAAATGAGCTATCAAGCCCTAAAAAGACATTCAAGAAGCTTAAATATATATTACCCAGTGAAAGAAACCAATCTGAAAATGGTACATACTGTATGATTCCAACTATATGACATTCTGGAAAAGGCAAACCTATGCAGATAAGTTTTTAAAAAGCAGTGGTTGCTAGCACTTAGGAGAGAGTGGGGGGTAACTATGTGGAGCAAGAGGATTTGGAAGGCAGTGAAATTAATCTGTATGATATTATAATGTTGGCTACATATTGTTCAAACCCATAGTAAGTATAATAGTGATTCCTAATGTAAACTGTGGAGAAGGAAACGGTAACCCACTCCAGTATTCTTGCCTGGAGAATCCCATGGACGGAGAAGCCTGGTAGGCTACAGTCCACGGGGTCGCAAAGAGTCGGACACGACTGAGCGACGGAACGGAATGTAAACTGTGGACTTTGGGTGATAATGATATGTCAATACAGGTTCATTGATTGTAAGAAGTACACCCCTCTAGCACAGGATGTTGATAGTGGGGGGAGTCTCTGTCTCTGTTGGGGCAGGAGGTATATGGGATGGCTCTGTAACTTCTGCTCAATTTTGATACAAACCTAAAACTGCTTTTAAAAATAAGGTCAATTAAAAGAAAAAGGAATCCGATTTCTCAACCTCTAAATTTAATTGGTATGTTTAGACAATTTGTATTTTGTTATTGATATGGTTGGATTTAAGGCTGCCATGTTTTTTTCTATTTGGTCATCTGTTGTTTCATTTTATCTCTTTAAAACATTTTAAATTAAATGAGCATTTCATGATTTCATTATCTCCCATCATTGGAGGGACTGATGCTAAAGCTGAAGCTGCAATACTTTGGCCACCTCATGCGACAAGTTGACTCACTGGAAAAGACTCTGATTCTGGGAAAGGTTGGGGGCGGGAGGAGAAGGGGACGATGGAGAATGAGATGGCTGGATGGCATCACCAACTCTGTGGACATGAGTTTGAGTGTACTCCGGGAGTTGGTGATGGACAGGGAGGCCTGGCGTGCTGTGATTCATGGGGTCACAAAGAGTCGGACACGACTGAGCGACTGAACTGAACTGAACTGAACTGAGCCATAATTCTTTTGATAGGTACGTTAGTATTTACATTTCATGCTTCTTTAGTATATAACAATCTGAATTAAAATAATATTATACCACTTCACAAGTACATTTAGAATCTTATGTACACTTATATTCCACCCCCCCAGTCCTTGTGCTATTATTTCCCAAGAAATTAATTTCACATGACTTATTATAAGAGTCTGACGTCAATGCAGGAGACCTGGCTTTGATCCCTGGGTCAGGAAGATCCCCTGGAGAAGGAAATGGTAACCCACTCCAGTATTCTTGCCTGGAGAATCCCATGGACACAGGAGACTGGCAGGCTATAGCCTATGGAGTTGCAAGAGTAGGACACAACTGAGCAATTAAGCACATACATACACAGTAATAATGTATTGTTATGAATTTTTGCTTTACGTCATTAATAATAGACTATTCTTAAATGTAAAAATTAATCGATTATATCTATTTTCATATCTACCATTTCAGTATTGTTTACTCATTTGTGTAGACCATATTTCCATTTATAGTCATTTTTCTTGTGCATGAAAGACATCCTGTAACATCTCCTATAGGGCAAATCTATTGGTGATGAATTATTTCAGCTTGAATATGTATAAAACCTTTTATTTCAACATCATTTTAAAACATATTCATTGAGCATAAAATTCTGAGTAGATGTTTATTGTTTTATTGCTTTAAACATGGTATGCCACTTTCTTCTGACTTACGTTGTTCCTTATGAAGTGTCCTCTAATTCTTGCCTTTGGTCCTCTTGATGAGTCTATACTTCTCTCATTTTATACTTGTCTAGGAATAAAGGTAAAACCTAAACCCTGGGGTAAGGAGATTGAAAAATATCATGAATGCTTTTCATGCATTAACTTTACATAGTGTTGACTTTTAAAATTGCACAATGTAAAAGTTGTACATTAACTTTTATTTGGGGCAAGTTTTATTTGAGAGCCATAGCACAGGAGATAGCACCTCAGATAGCTCTGAGAAACTGCTGCAAAGAGATGGTGGAGAAGGTCAATATACATGATTTTGGTGAAAGGGGACTTCATATGATCAAGTACTTATCTTTACAAAAGTTTTCTGCTGGTCATGAGGAGCTGATGTCAGATGAAGAGAGTTAGTGCTTTTCTGGATATGAGAAGATGCAAGGACTGGTCTCATAAAATCAACTTGTGAAAATGCCTAACTATATGAAGACCTGTTCTAGGAGTTTTCCCAAAGCACAGAGGGCCTCAGTTCTGATCGCCAACCTGAACTATTTCGGGACATGTTGAAGGTCACCTGCAGAAACACATGATTTAATCCTTGTAGAGGTAGATGGCAAGTGCTCACAGCAAGTGACACTAGCAATTTACAGTTGACAATAGCAATTTGGATAAAATTGTAAAAGCGTAACAATAACTGAAAAAAAAATTAAAAGCCAGGATGGATACTTATACTGCCAGATATTACAAAGTTAACAAGAATCTGATTTGCTCTGTCAAATAAATATCTATAAATCAAAAATGTTATAAAGCTTAAATCATGGTTTCATGTACCACACAGAAAAAGGGGTCCTCAAGATAATGGAAATTAACAAAGTGATAACAAGGAATGAACGGGGAACAAGCATTGCCATTTCCCTTGAACAACTCACAATTATTTCTCATCAGTATGATGGAACAACAGATACTCTGGTTTCTGGATGTTTCTATCCTTGCCCTCTACTAGTCTCTCCACTTTTCTTCAAAAAATTCTTTCTTAAAAAGCGACCATTGAAACGCAATATGACAAACCCCTGCTGAGAAATCTTGAATGGGTGTTTATTACCTTAGATGAGAAATATGATTGCCTGTCCCTGGGGGAACAGATAAGTAAAATGTCATGCATGCACACTATGTGTTACTTACTCCTGTGGGTCACGTAGACAGAATGAGACTATGCGTAGCAGAGTGGATACATTTTAAAAGCACAGTTCACAGTTAAAACATTTGAATGTAAGAAAAATTTATCATGCTTCCGGCCACGATGAATTAACAGGAATCTGATTTGCTCTGCCACCTAAACATCTATAAATCAAAAATGTTATAAAGCTTTGCATCATGGCACCATGAGCCACAACAGGATAAGGGGACCCCCCAACATAAGGGAAATTAACAAGGTGATCCCCTGGGTTGTCCAATTCCCCCCAACCCCAACTTCTTGCCTGGATAGAGTTCCCAGGCTGCAGCACAGAAAGACTGAACACAATCAGAGCTCAATGAGTGAAGGAGACAGAGTTGAGAATTCCAAGAGGCCAATGTGACTAGAATATTCTGGGAGTAATGGAGGGGTGAGAGCTGCACAGAGAGGTAGTGCTGGAGAGCTGCAGAGGTCTCCCACCTGGGTGCAGTGTATGACAAAAGGGCAGTGGTGGTGGTTGACTTCCCTTTTCTGGAGTGAGTAGCTGTGTGCATCATGGTGCCATGGACTGAGATTGTGAAGACAGGAGTTTTAAAAACAAGAGAGATGGGGGATGTGAGTGTGTGGGATGGGTGGCAATCCCAATACCACAGTGAGACAGACTCACTGTGAGGAGCCCTTGAGACACCCACATGGAGATGGCAAGTAGTACAATGGTCAATGTCAATTACAACTCCATAAAAAAAAGAAAGAGAAAAAATAAGAATAAAAATAAAATAAAGCAAGTGTAAAAGTCCACTATGGATTTTGTTTTTTATTAAAAAAAAAAAGCACAGTTTCAAAATGAGAAGGGAACATAGCATTTTCTATTAGCGCACAGCGGCTCGTCAAGACTTTCACTTCAAAGGTCTGGTCACGTCGTACAGAAACGTGTTACACAAGAAGGGCTGAGAGACACAAGCAGCTAGCTGACAGGGAAGGTTGCTATGCAACAGCTGAGGAAAGCCATCCAGCCAGGCAGAATTGATGTTGGTCACTGGAGAGTGAAAGCTCTGGTGCTAGCAATAGCTTCCATTCAGACACAGGGGTCCTGGAGAGGCTGATATAAAAACGAATATAAAAGTCCACTATGTTTGTTTGTTTAAAAAAAAAAAAGAGGTGCAATTTGAAATGGGAGCATAGCATTTTCTTCAGTCATTCTGGAGCATGTACGCCCTTGGGTGGGACACCAGTAAGTTCTCCTTTTGCTTCCCATTTTGCATGTTGAGAAACCAGGCTCAGAGATGTCCAGTGACCCGAGTGGGCTCACACAGCTAGCGACAGACTGACCCAGCACTCCATCCCTGGAATTTGGAAGTCCAGCCGAGAGCTTCTATCCACAAGACCACAGCTGCCCCAGGCCCCAGGCGTGGAAGGAACCAGGCCAAACATTTACTCTGAATCAGGGCTTGCCATGACTCAGACACACAAGTGCCTGATTGTCCTGGCCGCTCCAGTGGGCACCAGGAAGGCCTCAGGGACAACCCATTTGTGCCACTCACAGCGAAGGGGCCTGCCAGTCAGAGCAGGGAGTGGACCCCAAGGAGCAATTCGCACACCTGGATGAACCCACATAGGGCAGGCAAGGGGTGGGCCTGGGGCCCCCCACCTGTTCCCCCTGGGATGCAGAGCATGAGCTTAGGTCTCAGAGAACAGAAACCCGGTTTGTTGGGACAGATGTTGACAGGGCAGGGGAGGTGGAGCGGATCTGCTGCTCAAACTGAAGAGGGGAGGGTGCTTCGGCCCCGGGGCCAGTGCTAATGGAGCACGGGTTTCGGAGTCAGAAGACCCGAGCCCAAATGCTGCATTTTCACCTCACTGGCTCTGTGGCCTTGTCGAGTGAGTTCACGGCAATGCGTCTGTCTGTGCCTCAGCTTCCTGATCTGTAAAATGGGGGTGCTGACATCCACCTCCCAGGGCTGCTGTGAGAGGAAGATAATGCCCAGCACACACAAGCGGCCCGAAGAGTGGTTGGGGAAGCAGATGTTCCCAGTGTGTCTGGGGGCCCTAGAGATGGATAGTGGAGGAGAACACACAGGGAACTGGTGTCCTCTCGCCATTTCCATTTCTCCTGTTGCAGTTACCGACCGGGCTAGAGACCTCTGTATTGGTGACCTAGGGGTCATTCATGCTGGGGAAGTATTCCAGACCACACCGGAGGAGCTTAGAGGCAAGGGGGAGGGCAGCGCTGAGAAGCACTGTGCAAAAGTGGGGGGACTGAGGGTATATGATGGATGGGTTGGAACCGCAATACAGGGCGTGCGTGCCCGCGTCCCCCGTCGGTGTCGCGGGGGCGGAGGGGTTGATGGTGAGGGGAATCTGGCAGGAGGGAGAAAACGCCCCCACCCCACCCCGCCCACCCACTGGCCGAACCGCATGCGCACAGGGGACCTGGTGGAAAAGGCTTTTGTTGGGAGAGCGGGCCGGCTGGAGGGGTCCGCGCATGCGCAGGCTGCCCAGCCGCGGGGGGTGGGGGGGTGCGGGGAGAAAAGGGGCGGGGTGGTGGGAGCTGCTGTGCTGGCAGCAGTAGGCGAGGGCGCGGCTGCGGGGTTCCTGGTGCTGAGGACGGACGCCATTGGAGCCCCAGGGAAGGTAAGGATCCAGCCCCACACAGGACCGGGAGAGGGCAAGTGGAACCCGGTACGCTGTGCCCTTCCTCCCCACCCCACCCCCGCCCCCGGATGTGAACAAAGCCCAAGCACGCAGAACTTGAACCCCACTAGACCCGTGGTCAACAAAGGAGCCGCCCCCCACCACGTCCACCAGACCCAGGCTCCCCGATTCGAGCCCTGCTTAACACCGGAGCCCACCATCTGAACACCTTTAACAGACGCGTGTGCTCCGTGCTGAGCTGCCTTAGCGCGGAGGCCCCACCCCCACTCCAACCATTCTGAGACCGGTGCAGCCCCACTGACCGCTTTGCCCCCTTCCCCGAGTTGCGATCCTGGCCTTTGAGACCTCCAGCACTTCCAGTTCGAGCCTCACCTAGTCCGAGGATTTCCCCGCCACCCCGCCCCCCACTCCATCCATCTTGAGCGCTCCTGTATGAGCCCAGCCTAGACCTGAATCAGCCGAATCCCCGCCACCGCGACTTAGAGGGTCCCTGGGATTCACTTTCCCAGAGCTTCCAGCGGTCCCCGTTGTCTGAGCCTTCTCATGTCTTCTCCTCCCCAGCATCCTGGTCCCCTGCTCCAGCCATTAAATCGAGGCGCTTTATTTCCCCTCTCTCAAAGCGTCTCTTATGGGACTCTCTGGACCCAAGCCCGCCAGTCTACCCCTTGTTCCAATCCAGCCGCTGGTCTAGGGAGCCTGTGTGACCTAAACTGCCCTTTCAGTGCAGGGTCTCCTCCGACCTCCTCTGTCCTTCTCCTAGGGCTCTGTCTCTGAGGGAATCTACCCCAGCAGCCCTCACCCCCGCCCCAACCTTACACTGCCTGGGAACCCGGTGACTGCAGCCCTCCACCTCCTGAGAGATCCCGCCTCCTGCTGGATCCCGCCCCCTCCCCCTGAAGAGGCCTCCTCATCCCTCTCAGGCTGAGCTCTGTTCTCCTTGGGACCCCCAGCATGGCAGAGGGAAGCTACCGCAAGGAATCTGAAGGGTACAACGTTGAAGACATGGACGAGGGTAGTGATGAAGTCGGGGAGGAAGACATGGTTGAAGGCAACGACTATGAAGAATTTGGTGCTTTCGGAGGCTACGGCGCCCTCACCAGCTTTGACATCCGCATCCTCAGAGCCTTTGGGAGCTTGGGTCCAGGCTTTCGCATCTTAGCGGTGAGGGCCCTCCTCGGCCACCTGCTAGCCCTGGGCCTTCTCTCTTGTGACGTCAGGGAGGATGGGAGGAGGGGGCCGGTGAGGGCTGGAGTTGAAGGGGAAGGGACTGCCCAGCTTACCCAAACCTTCCCTCTCCTACTGGGAGCAGCGGGGAGGGGAAGGGTGCGAGGAGGGGCGGAGCGGGGGAAGTGTTGGGAGGGCCTGGGGGCTGGTGGGAGGCTGGCCAACACAGGGGGAGCTATCTGTGTAGAGCTATCTGCCTTCCCCTCCCCTGCCATGCCCTGCCCTGCCCTCCCCTCCCCTCCCCTCCCCTGCCCTGCCCTGCCCTCCCTTCCCCTCCCTGGTCTTGCAGAATGAGCCCTGGGAACTGGAAAACCCTGTGCTGGCCAGAACTCTGCTGGAGGCGTTTCGGATGGATCCAGAAACACTTGCCAATGAGACGGCTGCCCGTGCTGCCAACGTAGCCCGGGCCGCCGCCTCTAACCAAGCTGCTCGGGCCGCTGCCACTGCTGCCCGTGCCACCTACAATCAGGTGGTCACTAACCACCACCCGGTGGCCACACACCAGGCGTCAGGAGGCGATACCCAGCCCATGGCATCTGCTGCCCAGGCTCCGGCAGCCACCCCTGAGACCAGCATCGCTTCTCCGCACAGCTCCCAGATGCTAGTCAATAGCGAGATGGCTGCCCCTGGGGCTCCAGCAAGGTCCCCACAGCCGCAGACATCCTCCCAGGCCCAGGAGGCTGCGGCCGAGGGCCCTAGTACGGCCTGTGCTTTCCCCCAGGCCTCGCGTGCAAGTGAGATGGATGCCACCCGGCCCACGACAGCCTTCCCGGGTCCGAACGACGCCTTTGATTTCAGCCAGCCGGCAGGTGTCAGTGGCGTGGCCTTCCCACGCCCCAAGAGACCTGCCCCGGCCCAAGAGGCTGCCACCGAGGGCCCCAGTGTTGCCTCCAGGGGCACCCAGGCAGCCTCTGCCGCGGAGGGGGCGGCCACCCGGCCCAAGACGACCAAGTCCGGGAAGGCTCTCGCCAAGACTCGCTGGGTGGAGCCTCAGAATGTTGTGGCAGCAGCTGCCGCCAAGGCCAAGATGGCCACGAGCATCCCTGAGCCTGAGAGTGCAGCTGCCACTTCCCAGCAGAGTGCGGAGCCCTGGGCCAGAATGGGAGGCAAGAGGACAAAGAAGGTGAGACCTCCCTGCTGTCTCCCACCCGCCTTGCTCCCCTGCTTTCTCTGCCCTCTCAGCTCTCTGCCTCCTCCCCTCCCTTCCTCTCCCTCTTCTTCCCTCTCCCTCTTCTCTCAGCTTGTACATGTTTCTCCAAGCCAAGTTTACCAGCATGTTTTTACTCCACGTAGTCCCTACCCTCGGGTCTGGAGGGAGAAGCGGTTGGCTCAGTGCCTGGCACTTAGTAAGCACTGGGCACGTGTCATCCGCGTGTCATCTACTACCCTTATTTCCAAGTACCTGCTCTGGCTAAGATGTGTGCCAGGCGCTTTTGCACAGGGAGCCTGGTCGCCCTGAGTCTCTCCTCTGTCTAATGGTACAGTCCAAGCACCTGGATGACGAATATGAGAGCAGCGAGGAGGAGAGAGAGCCTCCTGCGGTCCCACCGACCTGGAGGGCATCGCAGCCCCTGCTGACGACCGCGCGGCCTCAGATGGCCCCTCGGCCCCCCATGGCCCTGAGGTCCCAGGTACCCTCAAGGCACGTGCTGTGCTTGCCACCCCGCAATGTGACCCTTCTGCAAGAGAGGGTAAGAAGGAAGCCTGCCCTTCCCCCTATCTCCCTCCTCTCCTCCCTTGTGGGCCAGTTCTTTGAGGTCACCCACGCCTCGATCTCCCCGTGCGCTCTTCCTTCTCCAGGCAAATAAGTTGGTGAAATATCTGATGATTAAAGACTACAAGAAGATCCCCATCAAGCGCTCAGGTGGGCAGCCTCTGCCCCCTCCCTGAACTCTGTCCTTCCCCGCCCTCACCACCCTGCCCTGTGGGCCTCCCACCAGATGCCCTCTCCCCACCACACACACACAGCTCAGGCCTGGCCAGTGGCTCCATTGGCACAGTGTGGGGTCCTCAGTGTGCTCCCCTCAGCGGGGCTGACGGAAAGGCTGTAGCTCTGTGGCTGCTGCTCAGCCCTGGTGCTTTGCCCACCCCTCCCGTCCTACAGACATGCTGAAGGATGTCATCCGAGAATATGACGAACACTTCCCTGAGATCATTGAACGAGCAACGTACACTCTGGAAAAGGTGGGTGTGGGGCCGGGGGCAGCTCTGTGGAGCAGGAGCAGCAGGGACCCCTTGCCCACCTGCCCGCTCTGCATCCCCTCAAGGCCCAGGGGCCGGACTGCGTGCTCTGGAGGGAAGGCCTCCCTGGCCTCTACAGCTGGGAGCTTCCTCTGCAAGCCTCCTCCCCTCCTTCCTCCCGCTTGTGCCCTCTGAGCGCCTGTGGTCTCCTGAGGTGGCTCCCGTTGTCTCAGCCAGTGGCGATGCTCCCACAGGGCGCTTCCTCCATGGCCTCCCCTCTCCCTCCTCCCCCAGGGCTTGGGGTTCCCCGCCAAGAAAGAGTTCTAACAGGGAATTGATGACCGCCTGCCGGACACCCAGCCTGGATGTTTGATCTCACATTGCATTTTCTCCCCGCTGTAGAAGTTCGGGATCCACCTGAAGGAAATCGACAAGGAAGAGCACCTGTACATTCTCGTCTGCACACGGGATTCGTCAGCCCGCCTCCTGGGAAAGTGAGAAAACACAGGAGGCCGGTGGCCTTCCTTGGTGGTGCCTGCCCCCTCCTCTCGAGAAACGGGAAAGTAGGGCTGGGGGGGCCTAGCACGGCTCCCACCCAGAGTTAGCAGTGCTGAGCAGCTAAGGGCAGGCAGGGGCAAGTAGCCTGGGGCGAGGCTTTGCGGCTCTCTGGGTTTCAGCCCTGCCCACCCTTCCCCGCCCCTGTCTTCCTAGGAAAGCAAGCTTCTTGATTGCCTCTCTCTGCTAAGGGACCGGCCAGGGCTTGGCAGAGTGGGCCTCGGGCAGGGGGCAGGGAGAGGGGAGAGCCGGGGGCGGGGGTTCTCCAGTGGAGTCGGGCTCCAGATGCAGTGGGCAAAGGGCAGGGAAGGTCAGGGTGTGCCTCTGGACTCAGGGTTGCCAATCGTCTGCTCCCCGCCTAACCCCGTCCTCGACAGAGCCCTGGGAAGAGGTGTTAGCATCCACATTTGATGGATGAAGGGCCTCAGTCTCAGGCTGAGGAAGGAATTGTCTGGACCAGGTATAGCAAGCCATACAGAGTGGGAGGAACTGCCCTGTAGCCCAGCAGTGTGGGAGAGGCTAGTTGGGTGAGCTGGCTGTGGTCACCTGGGCAGATGGCTCAGGATCCCTCTTTCTACGCCTTCAGGACCAAGGACACTCCCAGGCTGAGTCTCCTCTTGGTGATTCTGGGTGTCATCTTCATGAACGGCAACCGTGCCAGCGAGGGTGAGTGGCTGGACAGGCAGCTGGGGGGTAGCCCGTCCTCTCACCTCCCTCCATCTGCTAAACTCCTGTACCTCGTCTCTTCTCACAGCCGTCCTCTGGGAGGCCCTCCGCAAGATGGGACTGCGCCCCGGGTATGACTAGGGTCTCTTGGCTCCTGCTCCTCAGTGTGTCCTTGGGCGCAGGAGGCCCCAGGATTGCAGTGGCCCAGCGGTCTCTGTGGGGTGTGGCATCCTGGGCTAGGGAGAGCGCCAAGGGTCCACCAGGGTGCGTGGGGAAATGGTCCTGGACCCCAAGCCCTCTTCTGCCCCGTGTGCTCTCTCTGTTCCCACGTGAGACCTCAGAGACACCATCGGACCTGGGGGCTCCATCCAGCCCCTCCTTGGGGCCCTGCTGACAAGTGGCTGCCTGGCCTCTGCTGCCAGCCCAGGCGTCCATGAGGACGCCTCACAGGCTAGGAGGCCCTCAGTCCTGCTGGGAGCGTTCCTGCCCAGCCCAGGCCCTGTCACTCTCTCTAGTCACACATTCCTTTCCTTGCACGCAGGGTGAGGCACCCATTCCTTGGTGATCTGAGGAAACTCATTACAGAGGACTTTGTGAAGCAGAAGTGAGTATCTTTGCCCCCCACTCAGGCCTTCCTCGTGTGCTGCTCTGGCTGAGGAAGCCATTCCCCGGCCCACGTCTTAACACCAGAGGGATGGGTGTCTGGTGTGAGTGTGGGGTGGGAGGATGCGAGTGTGGGGGGCGAGGGGACAATTCCAGGGAGGCCTGGGGAAAGGGAGCACTTGCGGTCTGTAAACACCGGGTGGGACGGTACAGCCCCCACCACCTTCAGCACCTGCCCTGTAGGCAGTGTCCCGGCTTTTCATCTCAGGGGCCTGGGACTCCGAGAGTGGAAACCTGATCACGGCCCTGACTGGAGTAAGGCGCATCTGGGCCTGGAGCCTGGCCCTGCTGATTTTCTAGCCCAGGCTCACCCCATCGTCAGTGCTTGGAGATCTCTTGTGCCCTCACAAAGGCCCCGTGTGCATGTTCACCTGCCGCCCCACAAACACACGTTCACAGATGTTTGGGAGTATGCGTGGAGTCCCCTACTCTTGGTTGACTGTTTCTTCCCATACAGTCGTTTTCTAGGATGGATTCTCCCAGGGTTCAGTCAGGTCACGGACAAGCCCCATGGCGGGTTGTGCTCAGAGCATGGAGCCTGAAGAGATGGCTCCTGCTTACACCGGACCCAACAGGAATCTGGGTTATCGTGACAAGGGGCACAAAACTCGTGGCCTTCCTCTGAACAAGTACCCTACACGTGCCCCCTGCACCTCCCCATGTCTACTGGGCAGGACCAGGGGCCTAGGGGTGTGAGCCCCTCCATTTAGGAGGCAGAAACCCTGGGAGCCGGTGTGGAAGCAGGGGCAGGTGCTGCGGGGCCAGGGCAGGCCTCCTGCAGCAGCCGAGCTGCAGCCTCGGGGCTGGGAAGGGACTACCTGGGAGCCACTGGAGCAGCCACAGGTGTGCCTGTCTGGGAGCAGAGGTTTGTTGTCCTCTCTCACGCAGGTACCTGGAATACAAGAAGGTCCCCAATAGCAGTCCACCCGAGTATGAGTTCCTCTGGGGTCTGCGCGCCTGCCATGAGACCAGCAAGATGAGGGTGCTGAGATTCATCGCCCAGGTAAAGGCAGAGCCTGTGTTCTGGCTGCACCTTCCCATACCTGGTTTGTGTCTTGGTCCCGGCCTCCTGACGCCATTTGTCCGGTGAGGACACCAAGGCCCAGCAAGGTTCCCGAGTCACTGACACCAGTTCACAGACTGTAGGGAGTGGACGGGGTGAAATCCCAGGTCTGGCACCGAACGACGGGAGCCCGATTTCAGTCGTGTGGGTCTTTAACATGATTTCACAAAGCGCTTCAGTGAGTGAAAGGCGGGAAGCGGGTGCTGAGCGAGGTGGGGTAAGTGCTCACATGGTTGCTATGCTTCCATCGCAGTATCAGAACCGAGACCCCCGGGAATGGAGGGCTCATTTCCTGGAGGCTGTGGATGATGCTTTCAAGACAATGGATGTGGATATGGCCGAGGAGCATGCCAGGGCCCAGATGAGGGCCCAGATGAACATCGGGGAGGAAGCTCTGATCGGACGGTGGAGCTGGGACGATATCCAGGTGGAGCTCCTGACCTGGGATGAGGACGGAGATTTTGGCGACGCCTGGTCCAGGATCCCCTTCGCTTTCTGGGCCAGATACCATCAGTACATTCTGAATAGCAACCGTGCCAACAGGAGAGGTACCTGGAGGGCTGGTGTCAGCAGTGGCACCAATGGCGCGGCCAGCGCCAGCATGCTCGATGGCCCCAGCACCAGCTCCACCATCCGGACCAGAAACGCTGCCAGAACCAGTGCCAGCTTCTTCTCCTGGATTCAGTAAGATTGGAGGTCATTACCCAGGACTCTGGAGGCTGGGGTGGGGAGGGGCTGGGAGGTGTCAGGGGCAGGCCTGGGGTGTCCTGGGGGAACGAGGGCAGCCCGACAAGACACTCAGTCTGTCCTTGCTGTCCCTCACGAGCATTGACACCTCTACTCCGGCTTTTGTGTCTCCCGGTTCCAGGCAGCCCTGAGGAGCTGCGGCCGTCCCCCGCCGAGCCAGAGTGCCTCCGCTGCCCGGTCCCCGACAGAGCACTCCAGGCCCGCTTCTCCCCGCCCATGGAAGGTGGCATGCAAGATGACGCACTCTATGCCCTTCCTGCTTTCATTGTGTGCTTTTCTCGTGCTGTCGTGTTTTGGGTATCTGTGTTACATTAAAGTTGCAGAATCAGTCAGATGTTTCCTCCTTTTCCTGGGCAGCTGTGGCTCTGAGCAGCCCGCAGTCAGGCCCTCGGGGACAGGCGGGGGCCGCCTCTGCCTAAAAGACAGGCAGGTGTGGGTGCGCTGGGAAGGGCAGCGATGCCCCTGAGGGGGGGCGACCATGGGTTTTCAGAGGCTCCAGTCCACAGCTTCACGATCTCCTACACTGTGTGCCCCTAGTCAAATACAGTGGCGGTTCACAGGAGCAAGGGTGGGGTGGAGGGCTGTGAGCTGGTGCCACTGTCCCTCCCACCAAGGGACAGGCTCCACAGACATCCCCCAGGACCTACCTGCCCCACCCCATCTCTGGAGTCCCTGTCCAGGATTCCTTCCCTCATCAGCCACACAACTTTAGGACCTCATCCCTCTTCTCGAGTCCTAAGGACAGCGAGGTAGGCCTCACAGTGACATCCTCACACCTCCAGCAGGTAGAGGAGACACCATCATAGGCAAGACAGCCTGTTTCATGGGAGAAAGCTGCAGGCAGAGCTGGACAGCCCATCGCCCATGACCATGACCCGAGGCCCTTCGGGAGGCTCCAGGGTACTTCTCCATGGAAGCAGGGCTCTCCCAGTGAAGCCAAGGCCAGCCTAGGTCCCGGTGTCTTCAAGGGCTGTGTGATCCCTGAGGGGTCTGAGGCTAAACTTTCATTCCCCAGGCAGACGACAGTGAGGGCAGAGACACTTTGGAACTCTGGGAAGGACCCCGTAGCAGGAAGGGGCCATCTGGGGCTTTTCTGGGTATCTCAGTGATGCCCACAGCCTGGAGGACAAGGCTCCAGGTTAAGAGGAAGGAGAGAGTAGTGTAAAGGCCGCAGCCCACCTGCCCAGCCACCCATTGCTTGCCTCTTTGCCCCAAGAACGGGCTCTACTCCCTCAACCAGACCTGGATCCTGACCCAGACCCAGCTGGATCGTGTTCCAGACCCACTGGAAGGCAAAAACACCCATCACTTGGCTCAAAAATGAGGAAGCATTCCAAGCAAGCGGCAGGAGTCCACCACTGGTGCAACCCTTCTGAGCGATGGCCTGGGCCGTACCCCCAGGAGGCAGGCTCTGTGTCGACCCCTCCCTTAAAGACAGGCTTCACGTGGGTTTCTGCCTTATTTGTTGGTGCTTTGCTGTCTGCCTCCCTGGCTGCTGGGTTGATGCCTCGCCCCGTGGACACTCTGTGATTCTGACAGAGATTCAGTGCCCTCCCAGGTGCAGGTATCCGGGTTGATGGTCCTGATTTGGGGAACCCCGCTCTGGCGTGATGAATGACACTGAACTATTTCTGGCTCCCTCAACCTGGGACCTCCCAGGACCCTACTGTGCACTCAGTAGGTACCTGCCATCTCACGGACGAGGTCGGGGCACTCACCACAAGCCACAGGTGTGAGCGGGAGCACTGTGTGCTGTGGGCACCTGAGATGAGGCAGCTCATCTGGAAAGGAGGCGAGAGCAGCTCTCAGAGGCAGGATGCTGGGGAAGTCACCACCTCTCCGGGCCTCCAGGCTTGCACCTCTCTCCCCTTCCACCCCCTTCCCCATGGATATCTTCACCTAGCTCCTGCCCCTCCACACCGAGCAGGGGGCAGTGCTGAGAGCTGGGGTGGGGGGTGTGTGGGAGGGGGAGTGAAGAAGTGAGCAGAGAGGCAGCCTCAGGGGCAAGGAGGAAGGTGGGTCCCAGGGATCGGGGACAGACCCTGAGTCCCCCAGCAACTGACGATTGGCACCACGGAGGTGGCCACCCTTGAACCGCAGGGCAGACATGGGACCAAGGCAGGCCTCCCTCCCGCCCCCAGCCTCAGCCCTTCCACGGGGTCCCCCACCACAAAGGCCACAACAGGTCTCAGCCAGTGTTTTCTGAGGCCCTACTATGCGCCGGGGCCTTGGCCGAGGTGGACCTGCACCTTGGCAGCTCCCGCAGATTTCTCCCCAGCCCAGGCCTGTGCCCTCTGACTCCTCAGACACTCGTTGATGGACAAGCATTCACCGACTGATTCACTTGTGTCCAGTTCCTGACAATTCGCATGCAGTGGCTCGCATGGCCTTGACGTCAATCACCAGATAGCCTCAAGGGAGCAGATGACCAGGCACATTCCATGGATGAGGACCCTGAGGCTCTGAGAGGGAAGACACTTGCCCTGAGTCCCACAGCCAGGATGTGGCAGTGCTGGGACTGGAACCCAGGATGCTTTGAGCCCAAATATGTGCTCTGACCACTGCAGTCTGTTGCCACTGCCTTTGAGGGATTCACAGTGCCGTGCGGTGACACCCCCACCTCTCACTCCTCTCTGCAAACACCCACCCTCCTGATCCCCCAGGAAACATATACAGCTTTCCATCTCCCTTCAATGAGCCAGAACCCCACCCCTCATGGCCTCCCTGCCCCTGAGGTCACCCTAGGCTTTTGGGGCCTGCCACAGCCCACCCAACCTCCTGGCACATCCTCACTCCTGTGGCCTGGAGAGGCCAACACTTCAACATCCTGGTCAGAAATGGACTCTCACACCTGAGGGGGACACGACAGTCCCTTTCCAGGCCACTTGCCCTAGTGTGGGGTTCAGCAACCATATTCAATTTACTCTGAAAACAGTTGACTTTCCAGGGGTTACAAATTTCGAAAAGTGAAAAGGGGTGTACATTCCCAATGAACACATGAAAGTCGAAAATGGAAAAGTCGGTGGATGCTTAGAGCTGATGAGAGTGTGGAGCACATGAATTCCTGTACACTGTCCAGAGAAGTCTTCATTTCCAGAGGCCCCTGGAAAACAGGAGGGATACATCCGTTGGTTTATCAAAAAAGCAAGAGAGTTCCAGAAAAACATCTATTTCTGCTTTATTGACTATGCCAAAGCCTTTGACTGTGTGGATCACCAAAAACTGTGGAAAATTCTGAAAGAGATGGGCATACCGGCCCACCTGACCTGCCTCTTGAGAAATCTGTATACAGGCCAGGAAGCAACAGCTAGAACTGGACATGGAACAACAGACTGGTTCCAAATAGGGAAAGGAGTATATCAAGGCTTCTATATTGTCACCCTGCTTATTTAACTTATATGCAGAGTACATCGTGGAAACGCTGGGCTGGATGAAGCACAAGCTGGAATCAAGATTGCCGGGAAAAATATCAACAACCTCAGATATGCAGATGACTCCACCGTTATGGCAGAAAGTGAAGAAAAACTAAAGAGCCTCTTGATGAAAGTGAAAGAGGAGAGTGAAAAAGTTGCCTTAAAGCTCAACATTCAGAAAACCAGGATCATGGCATCCGGTCCCATCACTTCATGGGAAATAGATGGGGAAACAGTGGAAACAGTGACAGACTTTATTTTGGGGGGCTCCAAAATAGCTGCAGATGGTGACTGCAGCCATGAAATTGAAAGACGCTTACTCCTTGGAAGAAAAGTTATGACCAACCTAGACAGCGTATTAAAACACAGAGACATTACTTTGCCAACAAAGGTCCATCTAGTCAAGTCTGTGGTTTTTCCAGTGGTCATGTATGGATGTGAGAGTTGGAGTATAAAGAAAGCTGAGCACCGAAGAACTGATGCTTTTGAACTGTGGTGTTGGAGAAGACTCTTAAGAGGGCAAGAATCAGTGCAGAATGGTGTTCCCAGGAAATGGTGTCCAACCTCAGCTGGAGTTTCACATTCTTGCCAAAAGTACACTGTGCTCTTCTGTGTGTGGGTGGGTTTCGGAAGACTGCAGAGGCTGGCGAGAGTCCCCTGCTTGCTGCCCACAAAAAGGACATTGCGTGACTGATAAAGCCTTGAAGATTTTCATTATCAGAGGTCCACGGCTTGGACGTTGCTTATTTGCAACCCGAATTCCTCCAAATCAAACTAATACTCAAAGATTATCTTCATCAGTTGTACTGGGATTTCATTGTCCAGCAATAAAGTGTCCATTTAAGTGTACAGGTCCAAGGCCTTTGATAAATCCACCATGTAACTAGCACCCCAGTCAAGAAAGAGAACATTTCCATCACCTAATAAAGTTCCCTTCTGCTCTCTCCCAGTGAATCCCTACCATCCATGTGCAGCCTGAGGCAACCACTGATCTCCTTTCTATTTCACTTATAGGTTAGAACGCTCTTCACTAGAGCCTGTAACACACATCAGTGTGCAACATGTAATCTTCTTGGTCTGCCTGCTTTCCCCTCTGCCTCAATGCTTTGGAAATTCATCCATGCTGTGGCACAAATCAGCAGACTAACTTAAAATTGTTCCAATTCACAAGCTGATTATCTCTGTTGAAATGACGCAGATATAACAGAATCTCCCAGAACTAGTAAGTGAATTTACCTAGAGTGCAAGATACAAGATTAGAACAAAATCAACCACATTTCTATATCCGAGCAAAGAAGTGTTGGAAAATGAAACTGAAGAGAGTGCTACCATGTACAACTCACAAACACCGGCGATCCTGTGTCGTGAATCTAACAAATGACACACACTATTTGCATGCTGTAAACTGCAAAACAGTGAACAAAGAAATTGAAAATAGCCTTACTAAATAGAAGAATATACCATGATCATGGATTGGCATGCTTACCACAGAAAAGATGAATGTTCTCCCCTCAATTTATCTATAGATTGAATGCAAGTCTAATAAAAACCCTGGCAGCAAGTTTAGCAGGTGTAGACAAGTTGATTCTAAAGCTTATGAATAAAGCAAAAGAAACTAAACTAACCCAAGCATTGTGAACGGAAGCATAAAATGGGAAGACTCATATTATTATCTCATTTAAAACGTATTAACCCACACAGAAATTGCTTGCATTCCTACACCTTAACAATGAAAGGTGAGAAATATAAATCAGGGATACAATCTCATTTACCACTGCAACGGGAAGAATAAGATACCTAGGAATAAACCTGCCTAAAAAGTCAAAAGACCTGTACTCATCAAAACTATAAGACACTGATGAAAGAAGTCAAAGAGGACACAATCAGATGGAGTGACATAGTCAGACGGTAAAGGGTCTGCCTACAATGCGGGAGACCCGGGTTCAATCCCTGGGTCGGGAAGATCTCCTGGAGAAGGAAATGGCAACCCACTCCAGGATTCTTGCCTGGAAAATGCCATGGACAGAGAAGCCTGGTAGGATACAGTCCATGGGGTTGCAAAGAGTCAGACACGACTGAGCGACTTCACTTTTTTCCATATATACATATAAACACACACACACACACACACACACACACTATGTTCTTGGACTGTAAGAATCAATATTGTGAAAATGACTATATAACCCAAAGCATGTTACTGATTCAATGAAATCCCTATCAAATTACGAACGATATTTTTCACAGTTTAGAAGAAAACATTTTACATTTTGCACAAAAACATGAAAGACCCCAAATAGCCAAGAGAATCTTTTGAAAGAAAAAAATAGAGCTAGAGGAATCAACCTTCCTGACTTCAGACTACACTACAAAGCGACAGTTATCAAGAAAGTATGGTACTGGCACTTAAAGAGAAATAAAGATCAATGGAACAGGATAAAAAGCCCAGAGATAAACCCATACACCTGTGGTCACCTAATCTATGACAGAGAGGTGAAAATACACAATGGAGAAAAGACACCCTCTTTAAAAAGTGGTGCTCGGATAACTGGACAGCTACATGTGAAAACAGCAAAATTCTGTAAAGCAATTATCCCTCAATAAAAAATAAATTAATTTAAAAAAATGAAATCAGAACACTCCCTAAAACCATGCACAAAAATAAACTCAAAATGGATTAAAGACTTCAATGTAAGCTCAGACTCCATAAACTCTTAGAGGAAGGACTTCCCTAGTGGTCCAGGGGCTAAGACTCCATGCTCCCATTGCAGTGGACCAGGGATTGTTCCCTGGTAAGGGAAGTAGATCTCACATTCCACAGCTAAGTTCCCACATGCCACAACTAAGGCCCTGAGCAGTGAAAAATAAAGAACTATTTTTCGAGTAAACTATAAAAAGACTCTTAGAAGAAAACATAGACAGAACACTCTCTGACATATCACAGGAAGATCTTTTATGACCCACCATCCAGAGTAATGAAAACAAAAACAAAAATGAACAAATGGGACCTAATTAAATCAAAAGGCACAGGCAACCATAAATAAGACAAAGAGACAACCCACAGAATGGGAGAAAATAATGTGCAAACGTAGCAACTGACGAGGGATTCATCTTGAAAATACACAAACAGCTCGTGTAGCTCAATATAAAAAAAGAGAAACAAACAATCCAATCAAAAAATGGGCCAAATACCTACGTAAACATTTCTCCAAAGAAGACATACAGACGGCCAGCAAACACAGGAAGAGATGCTGAACTTCACTACTTAGTAGAGAAATGCAAATCCAAACAGCAATGGGTGTATAACCTCATAGCAGACAGAATGACCATTATCAAAATATCTGTTGCTGCTCAGTCACTCAGTCATGTCTAACACTGCGGCCCCATGGACTGTAGCCCACCAGGCTCCTCTGTCCACAGGATTTCCCAGGCAGGCATGCCATAGTACATTGCCTTTTCCTTCTCCAGGGGAGCTTCCCAGCCCAGGGATCAAACCCGTGTCTCATGCATTGGCAGACGGATTCTTTACCACTGTGCCACCAGGAAAGCCCTTCAAAACAACAATCAGGTATCGCTTCACACTGGTCAGAATGGCCACCATCTAAAAACCTACCAATAATAAACATTGTAGTACTGCGGAGAAAAGGACGCTCTCCTACCCTGTTGATGGGAATGTAAATTGGTGCAGCCACATGGAGAACAATAGGGATGTTCCTTAAAAACTAAAAGTAGAACTACTAGGCGACCCAGCAATCCCGTTCCTGGGCATATACCCCCCGAGAAAACCATGATTCGAAAAGATCCATGCGCCCCAGTGTTCATTGCCACAATATTTACAGTAGCAACCTAAATGTCTATCGACAGAGGAATGGGTACAGAAGATGTGATCCATATATACAGTGAAGTATTACTGAGCCATAAACGTGAACATAATTGGGCCACTTTCAGAGACGTGGATGGACCTAGAGACTGTCATACTGAGTGAAGAAATTCAGAAAGAGAAAAACAGATTATCTTATAATACCACTTATATGTGGAATCTAGAGTCATGACCCAGATGAACTTATTTGCAAAGCAGAAATAGAGATACAGAGGTAGAGAACAAACATCTAGATATCCAAAGGGATGACTGGAAGATTGGGACTAACACATATCCTCTACACTGCATAAGATAGATAACTCAAGAGAACCTACCGTATCACACAGGGGACTCTACTTAATTCCCTCTGGTGGCATGAATGTGAAGGAAATCCAAAATTAGAGGGGATATGTATATACATATGGCAGATTCCCTTCGCTATACAGCAAACCCTAACACAAAAATTGTAAAACAACCATCCTCCAATAGCAATTAATAAAAAACCTTATAAAGGGGGCTCCAAGAAAAAAAATACATCCTTATAAAACTGCAGTAAACCAACGTGAGTGTGACAATGGTGAAGCAACAGACACACAAATAAATAAATAAGAGGGACGACTCCAGAACTAGCTTCTTCCAATATAGCCAATTGGTTCCGGACAAAGTTGCAAAAGCGGTTGAATGAAGAAAGTATTGTCTTTTCAGAATATGTGTGTGAAGATTGGGATGCCCATCTGAAAGGGAGCCTCATACCTTATGCTGCTGCTGCTACTGCTGCTGCTAAGTCACTTCAGTCGTGTCCGACTCTGTGTGGCCCCATAGACGGAAGCCCACCAGGCTCCCCCGGCCCTGGGATTCTCCAGGCAAGAACACTGGAGTGGGTTGCCATTTCCTTCTCCAATGTGTGACAGTGAAAAGTGAAAGTGAAATCGCTCAGTCGTGTCCGACCCTTAGCGACCCCACGGACTGCAGCCTACCAGGCTCCTCCATCCATGGGATTTTCTAGGCAAGAGTACTGGAGTGGCTTGCCATTGCCTTCTCCGTACCTTATGCTAAAACCCACTAAAAATGAATCTTAGATATAAACCAAGAACATGAAACTGTAAGACGTTTAAAGGAAAATAACACAAAATCTTCAGCCTCGAGTTTGGCAACAATGCCTTAGCTATGACTCCAGAAAAGCTCCCTTCCTCTGTCAAAGATAACGTCAGGAGTTTGAGAAGACAAATCGTAGGCTGGGAGAATGTATTTTAAAAGTGCATAGCCAACAAAGGTCTTGTATCCAGAACATATAAAGAACTGTCAAAAGTCAACAGAAAGAAAATAGTGGAAAAAATATTTGAAGAGATACTTCAGTGTAAATAATACATAGGGACAACTGAGCACGTGAAGGTATGTTCACTTCCCGGGCTCTCAGGCAAGTGCAAATGAAAACTCAGGTGAAATACCAGTCTTCCTATCTTAAAATTGCCAAAACACAACAAAATGAAGCAAAATGAACAAAGAAGCGAGCAAAGAAAGAAACAAACAAGAAAGCATCGGACAATACCAAATGATGCTAAGGATGGGCAGCGAGTGGACTGGCCACAGGATGCTGGTGGGAATGCAGGGTGGCACAGGCACTGTGGAAAGAGATTTATTGCTTCTTATGAAGTTAAACTTATGCTTAGCCATGTGACCAACAACTGCACCCCAAAGTATTTCCCCTAGAGAAATTTAACGTGAGTTCACACAAAAACCTGTTCAGGAATGTTATAGCAATAGCTGTGTTCATAATCAGCAAAACAGAGCAACAGCCCAAACAAATGTCCTTCAGCAAAGTGCGTCATTTTCATATTATTGAATGCTATTCAGCCCTAGAAAGGAAAGAACTATTCATGCAGTCAAGAATGTGGATGAAACTCAGTAACGTTATGCTGAGTGATAGAAGCCAGCCTCAGGTTACTTTTAAATGGCTTGATATGTAGGATGGTCTTGAAAAGGCAAATCTGTATTGTCACAGACAGTAAACTGGTGGTGCCCTTGGTTAAGTGTGGGAGTAGAGCATGACTTCAAAACGATAGCACTGGGGACGTCTTGGGGGTTGCAGAAATGCTCTGTATACTGATTGTGATGGTGGTTACAAGAAGCTTCAGAAGTGCTGAAATTCCTAAAATTGGATGTCCAGAAGATGATGATGCCACCAAACATTAATTTAAAAATAAAGTTAAAGAAATAATGATAACATAGTCCTTCAAACGAACCAACCAACCAACAAAAAGCTATCAGAATTCTCCAGCAGTGGCCTGCACAATAGAAAATACTGAATGCATTTATTTAGGATAAATGAAAACCACGTCCAATATGAGCACAGATCAACACAAAGGAGCAAACATCTATACAAATGCTAAATATGTAGGGGACTGGGAGGGGAATGGTTTCTAAAAGATTAAGGTAACTGAATGTTTCTAAGAGCAATAACAATGCATTATCTGGGATATAATCTATGTTTTAAGAATTGTATGGAAACAAAAGCAAATGGACAGGATTATAAAAGTAAAGGTGTTGGTGTGGGTAAAGAATCTTATTCTTTGAAGGTGAAAAGTCTAAATTTACATATATATAGTATATTCTCTACAGGAACCACCTACACATAAAACAAAAGGAATGAGTAATAAATATGTACATTAAAATGGAATACTGAGAACTACATCAGCAGTACAGAAGATGGCAAGGGAATTGGGTGAAAGGAAAAAAGGAACAACTTAAGGAAATATGGACAGAAAGAAGGGTAGAAGAAAGAGAAAGAAAGAAAAGGAGGAATGAAGGAAAGAAAGAAAAGAGGGAAAGAAATTGACTTGAAATCAGATGATGGATTTAAAGCCAATACTATTTCTACTTAAACTATATGCGGATATTCTGAACTTTCCAAGTAAAAGGTTGAGATTTCTAGATAGAATAGGTGCAAGATTCCATAATTTGTTCTTAAATAGAAACTCAGTTTAGAGACAGAGGCAGGTTAAATGGAAAAGGGTTGGAAAAAATAGGCCATATGTGAAGGCAAATTGTAAGACAAAATGAGAAGGTATGATAAAGGATAAGGTCGACTGTAGGATCAGTGATAAACAAGCATATTTAATAATGGGGGGAAGGGCTAATTACTCAGGAAAACACAACTGTCCTCAAAGCACTGGGACAACTGAACTTTAAATTACATAAAGGGAAAACAGACTGAACTTAAAAGAGATCTAGATAGACAAATGCATTTAACATTTGGAAAATTCAAACATTGTTTCTGAGATTCTGATATAGTAAGTAGGCAGAAGGCCAGTAGTTATAAAGAAAACTTTAACAACATTCTCAACTACTCAGACCTAACTATAGTACGTTCCTCTCAATAGCAGCAGAAAACACATCCTCTTCAAAGGCACATGGGACAGGCACCAAGAAAGAGCCTCACATCCTCTCATCGGATTAGAACACAATACTCCATCAATTAAGAAGGATTAAAGTCATGTAGAGGATGTCCTCTGGGCACAAGGAATAAATCAAGAAATTCATAGCAAGAAGCTTTCTAGAGAATCCCCAGACCTTGTAATTTAACAAAGATTCAAAATAACACACGATCAAAGAGACACTAGGGAAATTTGAAAGTATTATCAACTAAAGGGAAATTTAAACACAACATATCAACTTTGGTGTGATTAAGTTAAATCCTTGGTTAGAGAGAAATTTGCTCTTTGTGTGATTATATTTAGAAAGAGGAAAGGGCTACCATCAAGGAACTACAAAACTGAGATGCCATCAAAGAAGTCAAAATTAATCTGAGAGGAAGTAGAAGGAAACAATAAAGATAGCAATGAAATGCAAAACAAAGAAGTAATAGAGAAAATACAATGGAGTCAATAGCTGATTCATTCAAAACATTTATACAATGTGTAAACTGGATGTAGACTAATCAAGAAAAGAAAGTCACTAAGACACAAGTGGCCAGTATAAGGAGCCACAGAAGGGATATGACTTCAGAGTGCAAAAATGCTAAAATGACAGTAAGGGAATAATTAGAAAAACTGTAATAGAAAGACAACATAGAAAAAAAAAAAGAACCAATTGTTAGAAAGACACAGTTTTTCAAAGCACACTCAAGAAAACAGAGAATACCTGAGTATCCTTACATCTCTTAAAGAAATAGAATTTTTGGCTAAAATCTTCCCCCAAAGGAAACTCCAGGCACAGTTGGCCTCACTGGTCTGGTCTATGGACAATTTCAGGAAGAAATATCACCGATGTATACAATCCTGTCAGAAAAATGAAGAGAGTGTGACACTTGGCGATTCTCTCTCTGAAGCTATGATCCTTATACCAAACTATCCCTATACCAAAACCACACAAAGACATTACAAGAAAATATAACTGCAAACCAATATTCCTCAAGAAAATAGACACAAAGATTTGTAACAAAAGGTTAGTAAATAAAAAACAACAGACATAAAAGAAATTTTTCTGACCAAATGGGGTAACTCTCAAAGTGAAAGTCTTCTTGAACATTTGGAAATCAATATATGAAATCAATCATATTAATCTCTCCAAAAAAGAGCGGTGCCATCGTCTCAAATGATGCACATCCTAGGCAGAACAATGGCACCCAAATGCATTGATCTCTGTAGCCTGTGAATTTGTTACTTTACATGGCAGAAAATACTTTGCAGATGTCACTAAGTCGAGGATCTTGAGATGTGGAGATTATCCTGGATGGTCTGGGTGGGCCAGTGTAATCACAAAGGTCCTATTTATAAGGGGCGGTAGGAAAATGAGGCTGAAGAGTAGGAGATGTGATGTCAGAAGCAGAGGTCAGAGAGGAGAGAAGCTGGAAGAGGCTAGGCTGCTGCCTTTGAACATGGAGAAAGGGGCAGGATCCAAGGAGTGGAGGTGGCCTCTAACATAGGAAAGGCACGGGACAGAGTCTTCCCTAGCAGCCTCAGAGGAACATAGCACTGTGGACACAGTGACTTTGGCCCTGTTAAAACCCATTTCTCACTTCTGACCTCCTTCTGACCTCCAGAATGGTAAGATAACAAGATTGTGCTGAACTATGCCAAGCATGTGGTAATTTGTTATAGCTTCGGGAGAATACTAATATAATTCAGAAAAAGCACTTAACAGAATGTAACATTCTACTCGGGCTTCCCTCGTGGCTCAGATGGTAAAGAATCTACCTGCAATGCAGGAGAGCTGGGTTCAATCCCTGGGTGGGGAAGATCCCCTGGAGAATCGCCTGGCAACCCAGTCCAGTATTCTTGCCTAGAGAATTCCATGGACAGAGGAGCCTGGTGGGCTACAGTCCGTGTGGCAGCAAAGAGTTGCACATGAATGAGCAACTAACACTTTCACTCTTCCAATAAGCTACCCAGATTAAGCGTTCTCTGGAAACTGGAGACAGGAGAGCGTCCCTAACCTGATAAATGTCACCAAGAACACACTTCACAGTTACAGTGCTGAAGACTTTCCCCCCAAGATCTCTTGTCACTCCTGATCGGCACTGGACTGGCAGTCCTAAGTAGGGCATTAAGGCAAGATTTTAAAAATATACTTGAAAGTATACAAAGTGAAAAGGGAGGAGTAAAACTGTTTTTGTTCATAGAGGAAATAATCAGTGCATGGAAAATCTTTAACTAGCTTTTTAAAAACTTGCTAGAATTACTACCGCTCAGATAAGCAACTTTTCAGGATATGAGGTCAGCAAACAAAAATCAGTTACAGTTATCTGATGAATTTATTTTCAGAGCAGCAATGGAGAAACAGACATAGATAACAGGCCTATGGGCACGTGGGGAGGGGAGGCGGGGGGTGGTGAGATGTATGGAGAGAGTAACATGGATACAGACATACCGTATGTAAAATAGATAGCCAATGGGAATTTGCTAGATGACTTAGGGGACTCAAACAGGAGCTCTTTGACATCTAGAAGAGTGGGACGGGAAGGGAGATGGAAAGGAGGTTCGTGTGGGAGGGAACATGGGTGTACCTATGGCTGATTCTCATCGATGTTTGACAGAAAACCACAAAATTCTGTTAAGCAATTATCCTTCAATTAAAAATAAATAAGTAAAATAATATCTAAAATAGCTTCCAAGTGAAATTACACAGAACAAATATACAAGCTATATGTAGAATATCAAAATATATCATAACACAATCAATTATAAAGAAATCAATTGTAGTCATTTAATGGAGAAACAATTAGAATTTTAAATGAATTTATAATTTATGCAAAACATGAACCACTTGCAGGTGAAATTAACAAAATGTGAGTGGAGTACAAAATGATGCACAGTAAGCATTGCTGAGAGACATTCACAACTAAGTAAATACATGGAGCATGTGTTTGAATTTTCAGAGCCAATAGTGTTAAGAAGCAAATTGTCCCACAGTTGATCTATTGATACAGAGCACGTCAAATGACCAGAAAGCAACAAGATAATTCTACAACTTTCACTGACATACGAAGGATTGGAAGAGTCCAAATAACACAGAAAGAGGATTACATATTTGGAATGCTCACATTGGCTATCTTTGTAAATCACTGCAAAGGTACAATCATGGGACTTCCCTGGTGGTCCAGTGGTAAAGACTCTGCACTTTCAATGAATGAAGAGCCAACCAAGGGACATGGAAATAATGAATATGAAGTATAAGGCAAATATGTGGATGTATCTAAGTGATACTGGTTTTATAACCTTATACTAAAAATAATGATCTCTTGAAGTTAAAACCATATGTGTTTGTGTATTTATATCTGTGAGGGATTAAAAATCATGAAAGCAGCAATATTAAAGTAAGGAGAGGGTAAATATGGACCAAGTGTTCTAACCTATGCACAATTTTGGGGATGAGAAAAGGGACCGATCTATTTCAGATTTTGAGGAGTTAAGATTTCAAGTTGTAGTCTCCCAGTAACCACTAGACTTGGATTACTGTTGATATGGAATGGTTTGTTTTGGAAGAGAACAGAGAGCGTTCTGTCATATTTGAGATTGCACCCAAATACTGCATTTCAGACTCCTTTGTTGACTATGAGGGCTACTTCATTTCTTCTAAGGGATTCTTGCCCACAGTAGTAGATATAACGGTCGTCCGATTTGAACTTGCCTATTCCGGTCCATTTTAGATCACTGATTCCTGAAATTTCAAAGTTCACTATTGCCATCTCCTGTTTGATCACTTCAAATTTATACCTTGATTCAAGGACCTAACATTCCAGGTTCCTATGCAATATTGTTCTTTACAGCATTGGACTTTACTTCCATTACTAGTCACATCCACAACTGGGTGTTGTTTTTGCTTTTGCTCTATCTCTTCATTCTTTCTGGAGTTATTTCTCCCCTCTCCTCCAGTAGCATATCGGGCACCTACAGACCTGGGGAGTTCATCTGTCAGTGTCGCATCTTTTTGCCTTTTCATACTGTTCATGGGGTTCTCAAGGCAAGAATGTTAAAGTGGTTTGCCATTCCCTTCTGCAGCAGGCCACGTTTTGTCATAACTCTCCATGATGACCCATCCTTCCTGGGTGGCACTACATGGCATGGCTCATAGTTTCACTGTGTTAGACAAGTCTGTGATTCATTTGATCAGTTCGGTTAGTTTTCTGTGATTGTGGTTTTCATTCTGTCTGCCCTCTGATGGATAAGGAATAAGAGGCTTGTAGAAGCTTCCCCGATGGGAGGGACTGGCTGCGGGCGAATCTGGGTCTTATTCGGGGTTGTGTTCCCACCCTGTTGTTTGGCCTGAGGCCCAACTATGGTAGGGGTAATGGTGGTAATGGTGGCCTCCTTCAAAAGGGCTTATGCCAGCACTGTTGTATTCGGTGCCCCTGACCCTGGGGGCAACACAATGATCTCCGTTCCTTTACAAGGCAAACATTTTGATATCACAGTAATCCAAGTCTATGCTCCAACCATGAGAACCTGAGGTTGAACGGTTTTATGAACACATACAAGACCTTCTAGAACTAACACCGAAAAAAAAGTGTTCTTTTCATCATAGGAGATTGGAATACAAAAGTAGGAATTCAAGAGATACCTGGATTAACAGGCAAGTTTGGCCTTGGAATATAAAATGAAGCGGGGCAAAGGCTAACAACTTTGCCAAGAGAACGCATTGGTCACAACAAACACCTTCTTCCAACAACACAAGAGACGACTCTACATATCACATCACCAGATGGTCAATACTGAAATCAGATTGCTTATATTCCTTGCAGCCAGAGATGGGGACGCTCTATACAGTCACAAAAACGAGACCAGGAGCTGACTGTGGCTCAGGTCATGAACTCCTTATTGCCAAATTCAAACTTATATTGAAGAAAGTAGAGAAAATACTAGACCATTCATATATCACCGAAATCAAATCCCTTACAATTATACAGTGGAAGTGACATATAGAATCAAGGGATTAGTTCTTATAGACAGAGTGCCAGAAGAACTATGGACAGAGGTTTATCACATTGTACAGGAGGCAGTGATCAAAACCACCCCCAAGAAAAAGAAAGGCAAAAAGGCAAAATGGCTGTCTGAGGAGGGCTTACAAATAGCTGAGCAAAGAAGAGAAGCTCAAGGCAAAGGAGAAAAGGAAAGATATACCCTTCTGAGTGCAGAGTTACAAAGAATAGCAAGGAGAGATAAGAAAGCCTTCCTAAGTGTTCAATGCAAAGAAACTGAGGAAAAAAATAGAATGGGAAAAACTAGAGAGCTCTTCAAGAAAATTCGAGATACCAAGTGAACAATTCATTTAAAGATGGGCACAATAAAGGACAGAAACAGTATGGACCTAACAGAAGCAGACGATATTAAGAAGAGGTGACAAGAGGTTCAGGAGGGAGAACTCATGTACACCCGTGGCAAATTCATGTCAATATATGGCAAAACCAACCAATATAATATTGTAAAATAATTTGCCTCCAATAAAAAATAAATAAATTAAAAAAAAAAACAATGGATAACCAACAACAACAACAAAAAAGAATACACAGAAGAACTACGCAAAAAAGATCTTCATGATCCGGATGACCACGATGGTGTGATCACTCCCCTAGAGCCAGACATCCTGGAATGCGAAGTCAAGTGGGCCTTAGGAAGCATCACTACAAACAAAGCTAAGGGAGGTGATGGAATTCCAGCTGAGCTATTTCAAATCCTAAAAGATGATGCTGCAAAATTGCTGCACTCACTATGCCTACAGATTTGGAAAACTCATCAGTGGCCACAAGACTGGAAAAGGTCGGTTTTCATTCCAATCCCCAAGAAAGGCACTGTCAAATAATGCTCAAACACAATTGCACGATTGCACTCATCTCACACACTAGCAAAGTAATGCTCAAAATTCTCCAAGCTAAGCTTCAACAATACGTGAACCATGAACTTCCAGATAGATGTTCAAGCTGGATTTAGAAAAGGCAGAGGAACCAGAGATCAAATTGCCAACATCTATTGGATCATAGAAAAAGCAAGAGAATTCCAGAAAAAAACATTTATTTCTGCTTTATTGACTAGTCTAAAGCCTTTGTGTGGATCACAACAAACAGTGGAAAATTCCCAAGGAGATGGGAATACCAGACCACCTTACCTGCCTCCTGAGAAACCTATATGCTGGTCAAGATGCCATAGTTAGAACCGAACATGGAACAACAGACTAGTTCCAAACTGGGAAAGGAATATGTCAAGGCTGTAAATTGTCACCCTGCTTATTTGACTTATATGCAGAGTACATCCTGCAAAATGCCAGGCTGGTTGAAGCACAAGCTGGAGTCAAGATTGCAGGGAGAAACATCAATAACCTCAGATATGCAGATGACACCACCCTTATGGCAAAACGTGAAGAGGAACTAAAGAGCATCTTGATGAAAGTGAAAGAGGAGAGTGACTGCTGGCTTAAAACTCAACATTCAAAAAACAAAGATCATGGCAACTGGTCACATCACTTCATGACAAATAGACGAGGAAACAATGGAAACAGTGACAGACTATTTTCTTGGGGTCCAAAAATCATTGCAGATGGTGAGCGTAGCCATGAAGTTTAAAGACACTTGCTCCTTGGAAGAAAAGCTATGACCAACCTAGATAGCCTATTAAAAAGCAGAGACATTAGTTTGCCCACAAAGGTCCATCTAGTCAAATCTATGGTTTTTCCAGTAGTCATGTGAGAGTTGGACCATAAGGAAGGCTGAGCGCCAGAGATTCGATGCTTTTGAACTGTGGTGTTGGAGAAGACTCTTGAGAGTCCCTTGGACTGCAAGGAGATCCAACCAGTCAATCCTAAAGGAAATCAGTCCTGAATATTCATTGGAAGGACTGACAATGATGCTGAAGCTCCAATCCTTTGGCCACCTGATGCAAAGAACTGACTCATTTGAAAAGAACCTGATGCTGGGAAAGATTGAAGGTAGGAGGAGAAGGGAACAACAGAGGATGAGATGGTTGGATGGCATCACTGACTCGACGGACATGAGTTTGAGCAAGCTCTGGGATTTGGTGATGGATAGGGAAGCCTGGCATGCTGCAGTCCATGGGGTTGCAAAGAGTCAGACACGAGTAAGCAACTGAACTGAACTGTGTAATCACTAAAAGAATAATAAAGACTGAATAACTATCAAGGTGATAGAATTGGGAAACAGAAAGAAAGTGAAAATAATCAAAGAGAAGGCAAAACGTAAGAGATAAATGAGCACAGAGAAATGGGAATAGAATAGAAGGTAGTAACGAGGTAGATATAAAGTTAAGTATAACAATAATCTCATTAAAGGTAAATACTCCAGTGACAAAAGCCAACAAAGATTAACAAGCCAAATGAAGAAGGAGGAGGAGGAAGTGGAGAAGCATCAGGCAGAAGATGGAAAAGAAGGCAATGTACGCTTCACGGTATACGCTACTTCAAATACAAGCATAGAGAAAACTAATGTTATGAATTGGTAAAATATGTACCTGAAAAATATTGATCAAAACAAGCTGGTGTATCTCTATTTCTATCAAAACTTTGGCCTCCGAGGCCAAAAGGCATTTACTTAGGTAAATGTTATAATTATTAACTTAAAAATCATAAATTACTCAAATTCACCAAGAAAATAAAACACTTATGAGTCTGTTTTCACTGAATAATGTGGTTTCAGTATATGATGCAAACCTTGGCACAGTTGCAGGGACATATATATTACTCCACCATCATAGTGGGAGATTTCAGAACACTTCTCTCAGTCAATGATACAGCACATACATTAAAAACTTTGCCAAGACGTGAGAGATTTGAAAAGCACAGTGAACACACATAGCAATATTTATTTATACGTTCTTATCACATTCAACTCCACAACTGCAAGATACACTGTCTTTTCAATGCTAATGATGTTTACCAAGGAAGACCACATGTTGACCATAAAGCAAGTCTTCAGAAAATTTCAAGACAATGAAATAAGAGTATATTCCCCGACCAAAATGCTATTCAGCTGTAAGTTGATTAACAATGATAATTAGAAAATCCCCTGCATGTTTTAAAATTAATATCCTTCTGGGGATTTTCCTGGTTGTACAGTGGCTAAGACTCCAAGCTCCCAATGCAGGGGCCTGGGTGTGATCCCTGGTCAGGGAACTAGATTTCATATGCCACAACTAAGAATCTGCATGCTGCAACTAAAGAGATCCCTCATGCTGCAACTAAACATCCCGTATGCCACATCTTAAGACTGAGTGTACAGCCAAATTATATATATCCTTCTAAATTACGCAGAGCTCAAAGAAGAAAGCAATGAAATTATTAAAAATTCTGAACTGAATACTAAAGAAGATTTGTAGGATCCAGCTTCAATACGTGTACTAGGGAAAAAGAAAGGAAAAAACAATCAGTGACATGTGCATCATCTCAGCAATGTGAAAAGATAGCAGATTCAACGCAATGAAAGCAGAAGAGATGAAATAGGAATAAATTATCCAGTGGTTTGCTGATTTATGATCTAGACAATCACAAAACAATAACTCAAGCCTGTTTTATAGTGTTTACTGATTTCTGCGGTATAAATACTCTCACCATGGTGATTTCAAGCTGCCTGTGTGGTTGTTGCTGGAGACGGAGATGAGGGGAGAAGCACAGCAGCTCACCGATATGCAGTATTTGGACCATGCAGACACAGGAGATCTAAATAAGCTCAAGAGCAAAAGGAAGAATAAAATGTAATAAAATAATTCAGAAGTACTACAAACAAAGATTATACTAGCCAAGTTTAATTCTTGGTAAGGGCCACACAATTGATGATCACCTCATGCAAGCTTGAACAAAAAAGAGAGAAGTTATCTAAAAATCAATGTCTGGAATGAATGAAGAGACATGGTTATAGATATAATAAATATATTAGATAATTAGTCAAAATCATGAACAACTTTATGCAAAGAAATATGAAGAGTTAGATATGACGTACAAGTTTTGAGAAAGCACAACAAGATAGTATCAAAACAAACTAAAACTCTGAATTGTCCCATAAATACTAAATGCATCGAATCTGAAGAAAACAACAGCAGAAACAACTTCCATATTCCGATGATCTCACCAACCAGTTCTACAAAACTTGAAAGAAGAAAAAAATAGCAATGTTATATACAAGGCAGAAAGTATAAAGAACAACAATCACTTCTCAGCTCGCTCTATGAAGCCTAGACATTATGAGAAATGAAATATATAGGGTAATATTTCACATTAACATAGAAGGAAAAATCACGAATAAAACACTGACAAAACCAATCCAGTCATATATTTTAAAAGGATAATATATGACAAGCAAGTCAAAACTACTGTAAAAATGAAGTGGTTCAACACTTGAAAATTAATGCATTGAATAGAATTAACATCCTAAGGATAAAATAAGCGTGCATTTCCTATAGATGCAGAAAAAGTATAAAAAAGAAACATCTAAGGATGTGGAGACGGAGAAGGCAATGGCAAGCCACTCCAGTACTCTTGCCTTGAAAATCCCATGGATGGAGGAGCCTGGTAGGCTGCAGTCCGTGGGGTCGCTAAGGGTCGGACACGACTGAGCGACTTCACTTTCACTTTTCACTTTCACACATTGGAGAAGGAAATGGCAACCCACTCCAGTGTTCTTGCCTGGAGAATCCCAGGGATGGGGGAGCCTGGTGGGCTTCCGTCTATGGGGTCACACAGAGTCGGACACGACTGAAGTGACGTAGCAGCAGCAGCAAGGATGTGGAGAAAAGGGAGACCTTGTGTACTATTGGTGGGAATAAAACTGGTAGAGCCACCATGGAAAACAATATAGAGCTTCCTCAAAATATTAAAAATTAAACTAGCATATGATCCAACAATCTTACTTCTGAGTATACATCCTAAGTAAAGGAAGTCACTATCTTGAAGAGGTATCTGAGCCTTCATGTTCATTCAGCACTATGTACATTAGCCAAAGCTTGGAAACAACCTAAGTATCCACCTACAGGTAAATGAATAAAGAAAGTGTGAGATATATAGTGGAATATTATTCAGTCCTAAAAAAGAATGAAAACCTGGCATCTTGACAATATGAGTGGACCCTGAGGGCAGTATGCTAAGTGATATAAGTCTAAAGAGATAGATGAACACTGCATGTTTTCACTTATATGTGGAATCTAAAAAAGTTAACCTCATAGAAACAGAGTAGATTGGTGGTTGCCAGTGGTTCGAGAGTGGGGGAAATGGATGATGCT
This sequence comes from Moschus berezovskii, assembly GCF_049115385.1. Lineage (NCBI taxonomy): Eukaryota > Metazoa > Chordata > Mammalia > Artiodactyla > Moschidae > Moschus > Moschus berezovskii. Next base: position 52,104,926 of record NC_142488.1, on the reverse strand, counting down.
TGTCAAAGGCTACAGGCTTCTTGTTAAAAGAAGAAAAATTTCTTGGGTTCTAACACACAGCCTTGTGATTATATTTAACAATACTCTATCACGTACTCTTGGTTGTGAGGTAGTAAATCTTAAATGACCTCACCACACACACACACAGACACACACACAGACACAGACACATACACACACACACACACACACACACTGTAACTGTGTGATAAAATGGAGGTGTTAACTGATCTCATGGTAGTAATCACTTCACAGTTCATACATGGATGAAATCATCATGTTGTGTCACTTAAGCTTACACAATTACTCCAATCAGAATATCTTATATTTTAATTTTTTAAAATTATGAAAGTATGATAGCACATTTATAGTAGACTTGGAAAATACAGAAGAAGGTTATATATATTTTCACCACATATTACAATTACTTTCTTTAAGTAGATAAATTAAGATTTTCAGTTGGCATTTCAATATCAAACTCTCAAAAATTAATAGAATGAATATATAGAGAAGTAGAAGTATATTATAGATCTGAAAAGCACTGTGAACCAATTCAATATAACGAAGATTTATAAAATTTTCATACAACAGGAGGATGCAAATTCTATTCAAGTTCACATAGACTGTAAAGTCAGAGACACTGGAACGTGTCTAGGGACATAAAGCAACGTGCAAAAATTTCATGGTCTAAGGTTTTGAAATCATACAGAGTCTGTTCTCTTATCGTTGTGGATTATGTTAGAAATCAATATCAAAAGGTATTTGAAAATAACCCATATAATTCCAAGTGCAATATGACATTTATCAAGAGAGATCGTCGACTTAGCCATCTAAAGCCTCAGTGAAGTTGGACTGAAAAAAACAGTGGATGATTGCAGAGAAGACAGAATATCTTTTAAAAGCCTACAAAATCCACCTCACTTAGTGATGAAATGTTGAAAGTTTCCCCTCCGAGATCATGAAAAAGACCAGGCCATCCAAGTACAGCCTTTAACGATTCAGAGGACATAGATATGCATGTTCACTACAGTAACATTTTCAATCCTGCAGGACTGCAAACTACTGAAATGCCCATTAGAAATAGAAGCTATTGGGCTTCCCCAGTGGCTCAGTGGTAAAGGGTCCAACTGCCAATGCAGGAAACCTGGGTTCAATCACTAATCTGGGAAGATCCCACATTCAGCAGAGCAACTAAGCCCATGTGCCACAACTACGGAGCCTGTGCTCCAGAGCCCAGAAGCTGCAACCACTGAGTCCAGGTGCCACAACTACTGAAGCCCGTGTGCCCTAGATCCCATGCTCCACAACCAAAGAAGCCACTGCGACGAGAAGCCATGCAACACAGCTAGACAGTAGCCCCCACTTGCCACAACTAGAGAAAAGCCTGCACAGCAATGAAGACCCAACCCATATAAATATAAATCAATATAATTATAACAGAAAAAGGAATATAAGGCATATGCAGTTTTGGTATGGTCATACATATTTAAATACTATTCTCTAATGGAAATCAATGAACGACAACTAACACCACGACAGAAATGAATAGCAATATATAAAAATATATCAAAAGAAAGGTAGATTATAAGAATATATATTTAGCGAGTGCAAGAGGGATGAAGTAGCAGTTCAGGATTTCCAGATACAAATGTCTCCATATAAAATACATAAGCAACAAGGACATAATGTATAGCACGGGGAACTCTATTCAATGTCTTTTCATAATAAACCATGATGGAAAAGAATGTATATATGTATATATATATATATATATATATATATGTAGAATTGAATTACTTTGAGTACACTAGAAACTAACACAGCATTATAAATCAACTGTACTTCAATAAAAAAAATTTTAAAGGATAGGTATTTATGATGTGTGCGCCTGTGTATGCATAGTTGCTTCAGTCGTGTTTAACTCTTTGCAACCCTATGGACTGTAGCCCACCAGGCTCCTCTGCCATGGGATTCTCCAAGAAAGAATACTGGAGCAGGTTACTATGCCCTCCTCCAGGGGATCTTCCTGACCCAGGGAGCCAACCTGCATCTCCTGTGGCTCCTGCATTGCAAGCAGATCCCTTACTGCTGAGCCACTGAGGAAGCCCATTTATTAAGTGCAATGTTTCACAAAAAGGCAAAATTAAGGTGCTAAAAGTCAAATACTGGTTAGATTTGCTGAGGTGGAAGATAGCAGTGAGAAAGTAGAGGCTTCAGGTTCCTTCAATATCGCATCACGTGACCAAGGTTGCCGTTACTCACTCTTTTGTGATGCAATAATTTACAGATCAAAACATTTACATTTTGTGCAATTCCATTTTTTTGTGCTGTATTCTATGGAAAAGTTAATAAAGATATTCATATAAATAGACTCCCAGAAGAATACATAAAGAATAGATTCTTTTGGTGATTTTTTGACCACTATCAACCATAAAATGCCATTAAAAGTATGAATTGGCAACAGATATATTTGTGAACAAAGATGTGCCTCTGAAATAACCTATGGCTTGAAGAAGGAAGCATCAAACTTAGAAATTATTTTGAACTCATATGGAAAACTTGGAGACCATTGCCCACTCTAATTATGAAATCTCTATTCTTGGGATGGTTAGAGTACCCAGGAAGAGCCTCCTGCGTCCATGGGGAAAAGGCAAGGTGCCAGCACTCTGTCTTGCAAATTGGGCATGAGATTGAGGATTGATCTTTTATGTACAGTACATTTTCTACTTAAATCCTTGTGTTGGGTTTGGATGCCTGCTTTCACCTGACCCCGAGGTCCCACCTCCATAAATCTGCTGATTCACTCCCTCGAAATTGTAAGTCTCTACGCAAACTCCCTAGTGTTTGGAGAAAGCAGTTTGTCCAGGCTACAGATTGTTGAGAGGGGCTCTGGTGTCTAAATGTTTCTTAACTAACCTAAGAGCAATCGTGCAATTTACAACCCCGACCACTACCCCTAAATTGTAGGGGTACAGGCCACTGCCAATCTCACAGACAGTTGGAAGGTCTGGTGAGGGGGGGTTAAAGAATGTTGCCTGGGGCTTTCCTCGCTGCTGGGCTCTAAATCTGCCAAGTCAGATAGTACTCATCTGTCTGCTTCCACTTTCTAATACTTTATAATTATTATTGTCTTCTTGCCCATCCTTTTTGTCCTTGTGGGGTTAAGCCTCTAAGAAAAAAGATCTGGCCAGGCCAAAGGGAGAAAGAAGGAAGAGATGGAAGAAGAAAGAATGAGCAAGAGAATGGGTGAAGGGCATGAACAAAGGTGCCTCTGGGGAACTTGGAAGTAGGAACGAGGATGCAATGACAAGATGAAACAGCTCCTTACCTGTTTTGGTCTGTTCACTAGTCAGATTCAAAGAAGTGGGCATCCCATTAGATTTAATGTTCCCACTTTCAAGAGTGTGCTGGACACCTTATGTGAGGGTCCCACCATGCTGCAAAGGAGGGTAGTGCCCCCAACGTGAAACAGAAGGCAGTAAAACATAAAGAGGCAATAAGACGATGTGGGTGGCAAATGCTGATGACATTTACTTCACTGAACCCACCAGGGAAATTAGGTCCCCTATTGTTCACATTTATAGCTTCTTGTTCTTTAATTCCTTATCACTTATTCTAATTTGCAGTGCAACAATGAAGTCGGTCCAATGAGTTTGGAAGCTCAAAATACATGGCCCATATTAGGCCAGTCATTATTGAGTGAATGAATTATTAGTCACTTCATACAGAGGGGCAGGGGAGAGGGGGTGAGAGGAAGAGCAAAATATAGAGAGAAGTAGGACGGACAAAGAGCAAGGCACAGTGGAATACCAGAATGAAAACCTAAGGAGGGGAAGAAGAGGCGAGGGATGAGGAATACAGAGTGGGGAGAAACTGAAAGACATTCAAATAGGAGAGAGCGAGACAGGAGAGGAGAGATTAGAGGGAGATGATGTTTGTTGAAGGGATCATAGCCCAGTTTTGCCCACAAGAGTGCTTGGGCCAGCCAGCATGATGTGGGGAATGATATCTGTATTCACGTGCATGTATGTGCCTGCACATTTGCGTTTTCTGTGTAATAATTGCAGGGATCCTCATGCCTGTGGAAATTGAAATTGTTTTGCTCATATTGAAAAAATTTGCTCAAATCTCTACTCCCAAGAGCCTTTATATCAAGACCACCTTTGCTTCCCACCCACACTGTAATGCATCACTCAGCTTCAGTTTCCATGGTAACCAAGGTAATGTTTCCTGTCACGTCTAGGGACTAAGCATGAAACAAAGAGAAAGGAAAAGAAATGTGTGCACTCTCTCTTCCTCTGAGGTACACAGATACTATTTAGGGATTAAAAAAGCACATGGTATTTAATTCTACCTTGGCCTGCCCCCACTTCCCGGGGAGGAAGATATAAGTTTTAAAGCTGCGCAATATGAATCTAGGATTTCTACCTCTCCATGATGTGCTTACATAGTTGGTAGACATAGGCTTCCTTGGCCTTTAGCCACCGTCTTGCCCACAGTTTTTGTTAACTCCAAACCATGCCCACAGATTCCAGGACTCCTGCTACCCAACTCACTCTCCCTGTTCTCACCTTGTAGCCTCTATTTCATGATATAGGTTTCCAGCAGCCCCAATTTTCTAGGAGAGAGCTTGCTTCTAGCCAGAATTCAGATATACTACTCCCAGAAAAGTTCTATATTTCCCAGTAGGGAAGTCATTCAGGACAGATGACTACCTCCTCTCCTCTTTATTCTGGGAGACTGCTATCTAGACCGTGAGACTAGTTGATTGAGCTCCCACTTCCTGCCTCAGCCCTGTTCCAACAGGGCTTTGCGAAGACTGAGAGGACAGGGGTCTCTGCCAGCTTCCTGAATTTGAAAAGCAACAGAACTAAGCAAGCATCTCTTCCCTACCCACTTATCCCAAGTAGCCTATTATCTGCTTTGCATTTTCCCCTCATTTCAGAGACTGGACAACCAGGCTCCCAGGCAGGATGTGAGATGTTTCAGGGCACCAGTTCGGGAAGAAAGAGAGCACAAAACCTTGGATATGTCCCCATCTACCACTCCCTTCTCTCACAGTGCTGTAGGATGTCCTTAGAAGTCCATTTGTACAGCCCTACTATCATTTCCAGGGTCCCAACTGCCCACCACTTCCTGTGTTTTACAACAACTCACTCTAATGTCTTTCACTGGAGAAGGGGATGGCTAACCACTTCAGCATTCTTGCCTTGAGAACCCCATGAGCAGTTTGAAAAGATAGACGATAAGACACTGCAAGTGAATTACCCAGGTTGGTAGGTGCCTGATACACTACTGGAGAAGAGCAGAGAAACCACTCCAGAAGGAACGAAGAAGCTGAGCCAAACCAAAAACAATGCCCAGGTGTGGATGTGTCTGGTGGTGAAAGTAAAGTCTGATGCTGTAAAGAACAATATTGCATATGAACCTGGAGTGTTAGAGCCATGGGTCAAGGTAATTTGGGAGTGGTCAAACAGGAGACGGCAAGAGTGAACACCGATATTTTAGGAATCAGTGAACTAAAATGGAGCAGAATGGTCAATTTAATTCATATAACTATTATATCTACTACTTTGTGCAAGAATCCTTTCGAACAAATGGAGTAGCCATCATAGTCAACAAAGAGTCTGAAACGCAGTACTTGGGTGCAATCTCAAAAACAACACAATCGTCTCTATTCCAAGGCAAACTACTCAATATCACAGTAATCAATGTCTGTGCCACTAATGCTGAAGAAGCTGAAGTTGAATGGTTCAATGAAGACCTACAAGACCTTCTAGAACTAATGCCAAAAAAGGATGTCCTTTTCATCATGGGTGATTGGAATGCAAAAGTAGGAAGTCAAGAGATACCTGGAGTAACAGACAAGTTTGGCCTTGGAGTGCAAAGTAGAGCAAAGGCTAACAGAGTTTTGCTAAGAGAATGCACTGAACATAGCAAACACCCTCTTCCAACAACACAAAAGATGACTCTATACATGGACATCACCAGATGGCCAACACCGAAATCAGATTGATTATATTCTTTGTAGCCAAAGATGTTGAAGCTCTATACAGTCACCAAAAACAAGACAGAGAGCCGACTGTGACTCAGATCATGAACTCTTGATTGCAAAAATTCAGACTTTAATTGAAGAAAGTAGGGAAGACCACTAGACCATTCAGGTATGACCTAAATCAAATCCCTTACGATTACTGTGGAAGTGACAAATAGACTCAGATCTGATTAGATCTGATAGACAGAGTGCCTGAAGGACTATGGGCGGAGGTTCATAACATTGTACAGGCTGCTGCTGCTGCTGCTTCAGTCGTGTCCAACTCTGTGCGACCCCATAGATGGCGACCCACCAGACTCCCCCGTCCCTGGGATTTTCCAGGCAAGAACACTGGAGTGGGTTGCCATTTCCTTCTCCAATGCATGAAAGTGAAAAGTGAAACTCAAGTCGCTGAGTCATGTCTGACTCTTAGCGACCCCATGGACTGTAGCCTACCAGGCTCCTCCATCCGTGGGGTTTTCCAGGCAAGAGTACTGGAGTGGGCTGCTATTGCCTTCTCCGACATTGTACAGGAGGTGTTGTTAAAAATCATCCTGAAGAAAAAGAAATGCAAAAAGGCAAAATGGTTGTCTAAGGAGTTCTCAGCTTTACCAATAGCTGAGAAAAGAAGAGAAATGAAAAGGCAAAGGAGAAAGGGAAAGATATACCCATCTGAATGCAGAGTTGCAAAGAATAGCAAGGAGAGATAAGAAAGCCTTCCTAACTGAACAATGCGAAGAAATAGAGAAAAAAAATAGAATGGGAAAGACTAGAGATCTCTTCAAGAAAATTAGAGATACCAAGGCAACATTTCTGGCAAAGATGGGCCAATAAAGGATAGAAACAGTATGGGCCTAACAGAAGCAGTAGATATTAAGAAGAGGGTGGCAAGAATACACAGAACTACACAAAAAAGATCTGAATGATGCAGACAACCATGATGGAGTGATCATTCACCTAGAGCCAGATATCCTCCAGTGAGAAGCTGAGTGGGCCTTAGGAAACATCACTGAAAACAAAGCTAGTGGAGGTGATGAAATTCAAATGAGCTGTTTCAAATCTTAAAATATGATGCTGTTAAAATCTTGCACTCGATATGCCAACAAATTTGGAAAACTCAGCAGTGGCCACAGGACTGGAAAAGGTCAACTTTCATTCTAATCCCAAAGAAGGGCAATGCCAAAGAATGTTCAAACTACTGCACAATTGCCCTCATTTCACATGGTAGCAAGGTAGTGCTCCAAATCCTTCAAGCTAGGCTTCAATGTTGTGTGAACCGAGAATTTCCAGATGTACAAGCTGAATATAGAAAAGGCAGAGGAACCAGAGATCAAATTGCCATCATCCATTGAATCATAGAAAAAGCAAGAGAATTCCAGAAAAAAAAAATTCTACTTCTGCTACACTGACTATGCTAAATCCTTGGACTGTGTGGATCACAACAAACTGTGGAAAATTCTTAAAGCAATGGTAATACCAGACCATCTGACCTCCCTCCTTAGAAACCTGTATGCCGGTCAAGAAACAACAGTCAGAACTGGACATGAAACAATGAACTGGTTCAAAATTTGAAAGGAGTACATCAAGGCTGTATATTGCCACCCTTCTCATTTAACTTATATGCTGAGTACATCATGAGAAATGCCATGCTGGATGAAGCACAAGCTGGAATCAAAAATCCTGGGAGAAATATCAGTAACCTCAGATATGCTGATGACACTAGCCTTATGACAGAAGGTGAAGAGGCAGTAAAATAGCTTCCTGATGAAGATGAAAGAGGAGAGTGAAAAATCTGGCTTAAACCTCAGCATTCAAAAAATAATGATCATGGCATCTGGTCCCATCACTTCAAGGCAAATAGATGAGGAAACAAAGACTTTATTTTCTTGAGCTCCAAAATCACTGTGGATGCTTACTGCAGCCATGAAATTAGAAGACACTTGCTCCTTGGAAGAAAAGCAATGACAAACCCAGACAGCATATTAAAAGGTAGAGATGTTACTTTGTTGACAAAGGCCCACATAGTAAAAGGTATGGTTTTTCTAGTAGTCATGTATGAATGTGAGAGTTGGACCATAAAGAAGAGTGAGCACCAAAGAACTTATGCTTTCAAACTGTAATGCTGGAGAAGACTTTTGAAAGTCCCGTTGGCAGCAATGAGATCAAACCAGTTCATTTTAAATGAAACCAATCCTGAATATACATCTTAAGGCTTGATCCTGAAGCTGAAGCTCCAATACTTTGGCCACCTGATGCCAAGAGCTAACTCATTGGAAAAGATGTTGATGCTGGGAAAGACTGAAGGCAGGAGGAGAAGGGCATGACAGAGGATGAGATAGATGGTTGGAGAGCATCACCAACTCAATGGACATGAGTTTGAGCAAACTCTGGGAGATGGTGAAGGACAGGGAAACCTGGTGTCCATGGGGTTGCAAAGAGTCAGACATGGCTGAGCGACAGAACAACAAGAAGCATCCAATGTCTAAGGAATCTCATTTCCATTCCAATTGAACAACCCACACTTTACAGAACCCAAAGACTTGCCTATCCTCCTGACCCCAGGGTGTTTTTCAGATGTCTATTTGGTTTTGGAGAGGGAATTTTTGCCTCATATTCACTCTCAGTATCCACTTGCCAGCCACTTCTCTTTCAGAGGATCCCAGATCTGCCTGGATGCTGGTCTGCCTGGATGTCTGGGAGGAGAGTCCCTTGGAGATGGACCAAAGAGAAACCGTAATGCAAGCAAGTAGTGCTTTCCTGGGATGTCCTTTTCCTTAAATCCCTCTAAACACCACTCTGGACTGTACGATACAAGCAGATTTTCATAACAGGTGAAAGGTAACAAAAGGAAAGATAATTTGGACCAAAACTACTAGGAAATCAGGGCTAAGCATAAATGTTCATAAAGTCCAGTGAAAATCATGCATCTCCCACTTCTTCCCAAAAGTTAAAGCCTTTGGGGACGATTCCTTTCTGGGTTGATCTCTGTTCCTAGCTTTTCTTGAAGACTGACCTTTTCTCCCCCTTGAAAAGGAGAAAGTCATCCTTCACTGTAACGACTTCTTATTCTCCAAGCAGTGGGATCTGTCCACCTTTCACCCTCCTCTGAGTATGCACACACAGACACATGCCGTAGAACTATCAGTGGTGCACAATAATCCCTAACTCATACATTTCTCAGAATTGAAATTTGTTGATCTGGATTAACCATCTCAGTCTGGATCTCTTGGACTTCAAACCTTATTTCCTCATCTTCTGGCCATTCCTGGTGCACTAATCACTCATTCTCAATTTGGCCTTCCTTGGGGATGTAGGTATCAGCACATCTTTAAGTAGAGTACAAATCATGGGGCACGTGGGTCACAATTTTAACAAAGTCAGTGCCTCCTAGTGATCCAATTTTTACTCTCATCTTTTGAAAGATTTAACCCCTGCATATAACCACTGTTTCTCTTGCATCTGTATCTTCTCCTGCTCTAGCAGTTATTCCCACCAGCATACAATCAAGCTCCATTGTCCTCCACTTTAAACAATACCTTCTCTTAGTGACACTTCTCTGTCAATTCTTCCATTCATTTGCGGCCTTTCACAGCAAAACTTTCATTATAAATGGTCTCCACTTCCACACTACCCCCTCACACGTCTTGAATGCCTTTCTATCCTCTAAACTTTTTTTTCCCTTGTTCTCCAATAGCCAGCACGATGTCAAATCAAAGTATCATTCCTCCACCTGTGTTTAACTTCTTAGCACCTTTGAATTGCTGCCTACTTCCTCTTCCTTGAAACCTTCTGAATTTCATGAAATGGCTCTCTCCTGGTGTTCTTCCTTCCAGCGTGGATTCTATTCATTTTTTTGTTTGTGCCTTTTTTTCCCCTCTTTCTGTAAAGTTGTCTACAGGTTGACACCCTCTAGGTTGTGGCTTTGGGCTTTCTTTTCCTTCTTTTATACATTTTCTTTCTTAGAAATTTCTTATAACCAACTTGTATACATTAAATAGGTACAGCAATTTTTATGTCAATAATCCCTCAATAAAGCAGTCTAATAAATAAAATATTTCCTTCCCCTTATGACTATAAATAATATCTGCATCTGCCAATCTCTGTGTGAATCAGAGTGTGTTATTATGACCAATAGAGCAAGCCTCAGGATAGCTTCAGTTCAGTTCAGTCGCTCAGTCGAGTCCGACTCTTTGCGACCCCATGAATCACAGCACGCCAGGCCTCCCTGTCCATCACCAACTCCCGGAGTTCACTCAAACTCATGTCCATCGAGTCAGTGATGCCATCCAGCCATCTCATTCTCTGTCGTCCCCTTCTCCTCCCGCCCGCAATCCTTCCCAGCATCAGAGTCTTTTCCAGTGAGGCAACTCTTCGCATGAGGTGGCCAAAGTATTGGAGTTTAACCCAAAATAAATCTTACCCAAGGATATCAGTTGCTCACTTTGTCCATAGAGAGTTGGAGAGCCAGGATTGCAAAGCAAGAAGAATATAGGTGAGTCTGAGAGGTAGAACCAATCATGAAACTCATGCCTGAGGAATAGCCTAGTTTTGATACATCTGTTTGCTACTCTGGCAGAAAGTTTGCATTGGGGGCTATCTATCCTTTATCTTTTCCTGTTGGAAACTTTTAAATTTATTTGTTTCATAGATAACACACAATATCTATACTTTTATACTGATATGTATGCATGTATATATCTATGTAGATCTAGCAATAAATTATGAATACTATGGTTGCCTTTAGAAATTTTTTTTTCATTTTCTAAAATGCAGTGTGGTATACTCAAATACCATAAACTTCATTCTTTAAGGTATACAATGCAGTGATTGTTAGTATATTCAAGGAGCTTTGCAACTATCATCATAATGTAATTCGAGAACTTTTCTTTCAACAAGAAACTCAGTTTTTATTAAAGTCACTTCCTTTCTCTCCCCTTTCTCCAGTCCATGGGAATCTCTATTTTCTTTCTCGGACTTTGCATAAGGTTAACATTCCCATAGAAGGAATCATACAGTACATTTTTCCTTTTTAGCTGGCTTCTTTCATTACACATTGTTTTCTAGATTAATCAGTGTTGTTTCATGTATCAATACTTCATTACTTTAACTACCATATCTTTAACTATCATATCAGTTCAGTTCAGTTGGACAGGCATGTCCAACTCTTTGCGACCCCATGGACTGCAGCACGTCAGATCTCCCTGTCCATCACCAACTCCCGGAGTTTACTGAAACTCGTCCATTGAGTCGGTGATGCCATCCAACCTTCTCATACTCTGTTGTCCCCTTCTCCTCCCGCCTTCAATCTTTCCCAGCATCAGGGTCTTTTCAAATAAGTCAGTTCTTCGCATTAGGTGACCAAAGTACTGAAGTTTCAGCTTCAGCATCAGTCCATCCAATGAATATTCAGGACTGATTTCCTTTAGGATGGAGTGGTTGGATCCCCTTGCAGTCCAAGGAACTCTTAAGAGTCTTCTCCAACACCACAGTTCAAAAGCATCAATTCTTCGGTGCTCAGCTTTCTTTATAGTCCAACTCTCACATCCATACATGACTACTGGAAAACCATAGCCTTAACTGCACAGAAGTTTGTTGGCAACGTAATGTCTCTGTTTTTTAACACTCTGTCTAGGTTGGTCATAACTTTTCTTCTAAGGAGTAAGTGTCTTTTAATTTCATGGCTGCAGTCACCATCTGCAGTGATTTTGGAACCCCCAAAAATAAAGTCTGCCACTGTTGCCACTGTCTCCCCATCCATTTGCCATGAAGTGATGGGACCAGATGCCATGATCTTAGTTTTCTGAATATTGAGCTTCAAGCCAACTTTTTCACTCTCCTCTTTCACTTTCATCAAGAGGCACTTTAGTTCTTTGCTTTCTGCCATAAGGGTGGTGTCATCTGCATATCTGAGGTTATTGATATTTCTCCTGGCAATCCTGATTCCAGCTTGTGCTTTCTCCAGCCCAGCATTTCTCATGATGTACTCTGCATATAAGTTAAATAAGCAGGGTGACAATATACAGACTTGATGTACTCCTTTTCCTATTTGGAACCAGTCTGTTCCATGTCCAGTTCTAACTGTTGCTTCCTGACCTGTATACAGATTTCTCAAGAGGCAGGTCAGGTGGTCTGGTATTCTCATCTCTTTCAGAATTTTCCAGTTTATTGTGATCCACACAGTCAAAGGCTTTGGTATAGTCGACAAAGCAGAAATAGCTATTTATCTGGAACTCTATTGCTTTTTACATGATACAGTGGATGTTGGCAATTTGATCTCTGGTTCCTCTGCCTTTTCTAAAACCAGCTGGAACATCTGGAAGTTCTCCATTCACATACTGTTGAAGCCTGGCTTGGAGAATTTTGAGCATTACTTTACTAGCATGTGAGATGACTGCAACTGTGTGGTAGTTTGAGCATTCTTTGGCATTGCCTTTCTTTGGGATTGGAATGAAAACTGACCTTTTCCAGTCCTGTGGCCACTAGTGAGTTTTCCAAATTTGCTGGCATATTGAGTGAAGCACTTTCACAGCATCATCTCTTAGGAGTTGAAATAGCTCAACTGGAATTCCATCCCCTCCACTAGCTTTGTTCATAGTGGTGCTTCCTAAGGCCCACTCGATTTCGCAATCCAGAATGTCTTTCTCTAGGTGAGTGATCATACCATCGTGATTGTCTGGGTCATGAAGATCTTTTCTGTATAGTTCTATTTTGTATTCTTGCCACCTCATCTTAATAGCTTCTGCTTTTGTTAGGTCCATACCATTTCTGTCCTTTATTGAGCCCATCTTTGCAAGAAATGTTACCTTAGTATCTCTAATTTTCTCGAAGAGACTCTAATCTTTCCCATTCTATTGTTTTCCTCTATTTCTTTGCACTGATCATTGAGGAAGGCTTTCTCTTATATGGTTATACCTAATTCTCTTTATTTTTCATTCTTTGATGGACATTTGGGTTGTTTTCACTGCTTAGCCATTATGAATAAGGCTCTTATGAACACTATTGTGCAATTTTTTGTTTGACTTGTTTTCAATTTGATTCAGTAGATATTTAAGGATCAGATTGTTGAGTCAGAAAGTAACTCTAAGAGCTGACACCTGTCATGTGCAAACTGTTCCAAAAATTTCAGAGGGAGGAAAAGTTCCAAACTCATCTAATGGTCCACCATCACCCTGTTAACAGAACAAGACAAAGATACCACAGAAAAAGAAAATTACAGGCCATTAACACTGATAAACATAGATGCAATAATCCTCAACAAAGCTCTAGCAAACAGAATCCAACAACACTTTAAAAGGATCATCTTCCATGATCATGTGGGATTTATCCCAAGGATGCCAGGATCTTTAATATATGAACATCAATCAATGTGACACATCATATTAAGAAATTGAAAGATAGAAACCATATAACCATCTCAATAGATTCAGAGTAAGCTTTCAACAGAATTCTACACCCATTTATAATTAAAACTCTCCAGAGAATTGGCATAGAAGGAACCTACCTCAACGTAATAAAAGCCATATATGACAAACCCACAGCAAACATTATTCCCAATAGTGAAAAACTGAAAACATTTCCTCTAAAATCAGGAACAAGTGTGCCCACTCTTGCCAGTGTTATTCAACATTGTTTTGGAAGTCCTACCCATGGCAATCAGAGAAGAAAAAGAAATAAAATGAATCCAGATCAGAAAAGAAGAAGAAAAACTCTCACTATTTGCAGATGGCATGACACTATACATCGAGAATCCTAAAAGTGCCACCAAAAATTTCTAGAGCTAAGCAGTGAAGTTAGTATGGTCTCAGGGTATAAAGTTAATACACAGAAATCCCTTGCATTCCTATACACTACCAATGAAAAACCAGAAAGAGAAATTAAGGAAACAATCCCATTCACCATTGAAACAAAAAGAATAAAATACCTAGGAATAAATCTACCTAAAGAGAGAAAGGACCTGTAAGCAAACAACTATAAGACAGTAACGAAAGATCATGGATCACAATCAGATCATAGATCAGTCTTGTTGTGGCAAGTGGGCTTATGTAACTCAAAGAAGCTGTGAGTCATTCTGTGCAGGGCCACCCAACACAGGTGGATAGGTCATAGTGGAGAGTTCAGACAAAACGCGTTCCACTGAAGGAAGAAATAGCAAACCACTCCAGTTTTCTACCACAAGAACCCCCAAAACAGTATGCCAAAAATATATGACACTGGAAGATGAGCCCCCCCACCCCACGATGCTACTGGGAAAGGGCAGGGGTCAATTACTAATAGCTCCAGAAAGAATTGAATAGGCTGGGCCAAAGTGGAAACAACACTCAGTTGTGGATATGTCTGGTGGTGAAAGTAAAGTCCGATGTTGTAAAGAACAATATAACATAGGAACCTGGAATGTTAAGTCCACGAATCAAGTAAATTGGATGTGGTCAAACAGGAGAGGGCAAGAGTGAACATCGACATCCTAGGAATCAGTGAACTAAAGTGAATAGGAACGGGCAACTTTAATTCAGATGACCATTATATCTACTACTGTAGGCAAGAATACCTTAGAAGAAATGGAATAGCCTTCACATTCAGCAAAAGAGTTCAAAATGTAGTATTTGGGTGCAATCTCAAAAATGACAGAATGATCTTGTGTAATTTCCAAGGCAAACAATTTAACATCACAGTAATCCAAGTAATCACTGTGGACAGTGACTGAGGCCATGAAATTAAAAGACTCTTGCTCCTTGGAAGAAAAGCTATGACAAACATAGATAGTATATTAAAAAGCAGAGACATTAATTGACTGAAAAAGGTCTGTATAGTCTAAGCTACTGCTTTTCCAGTAGTCATGTATGGATGTGAGAGTTGTACCATAAAGAAGGCTAAGCACCGAAGAACTTATGCTTTTTCAAATTATGGTGCTGGAGAAGATGCTTGAGAATCCTTTGGACTGCAAGGAGATCAAACCAGTCAATCCTAAAAGAAATCCACCCCGAATATTTATTGGAAGGACTGATGCTGAAGTTGAAGCTTTAATACTTTGACCACCTGATGTGAAGGGTCTACTCATTGGAAAAGACCCTGATGCTGGAAAAGATTGAAGGTAAAAGAAGGAATCAGCAGAGGATGAGATGGTTAGATAGCATCACCAACTCAATGGATGTGAAGTTGAGCAAACTCCGGGAGATAGTGAAAGGCAGGGAAGCCTGGAGTGCTACAGTCTATGGGGTTGCAAAGAGTCAGACGTGACTTAGCAACTGAACAACAACAACAATGAAAGAAATCAAAGACAACACAAACAGATGGAGGGATATACCACGTTCTTGGATTGGAGGAATCAATATTGTGTAAATGACTATCCTATCCAAAGCAATCTATAGAGTCAATGCAATCCATATTGAATTACCAATGGCATTTTTTCACAAAACTAGAGCAAAATATATCAATTTATATGGAAAAACAAAAGACCACAAATACCCAAAGCAATCTTGAGAAAGAAAAACAGAGCTGGAGGAATCAACCTCCCTGACATCAGACTATACTATAAAGCTATAGTAATCAAGACAGTATGGTGCTGGCAGAAAAACAGAAATACCGACCAGTGAAACCAGAAAGAAAACCCAGAGTTAAAACCATACACATGAAGCACCTTATCTTTGACAAAGGAGGGAAGAATAATGCAGAAAAGACAGCGTGTTCAGCAAGTGGTGCTGAGAAAACTCAAGAGCTATATATAAAAGAGTGAAATTAGATCACTTCCTAACACTGTACACAAAATGAATTCAAAAGGGAGTAAAGACTTAAATGTAAGACCAGAAACTAGAAAGCTCTTAGAGGAAAACAGAGGCAGCATACTCTGACATAAATCACAGCTAGATTCTCTCTGACCCACCTCCTAGATTAATGGAAATAAAAACAGATATAAACAAATGGGACCTAACAAAACTTAAAAGCTTTTACACAGCAAAACAAACTAGAAACAAATGAGAAAACAACCATCACGATGGGAGAAATAATTACAATTGAAGTAACTGACAAAAGATTAATCTCTAAAATACATAAACAGCTCATATAGCTCAATATCAGAAAAACAAACAACTCAATAAATAAAAAGGTCAGAAGACCTAAACAGACATTTCTCCAAAGAAGACATACATATGGCTAATAAACACATGAAAAGATGCTCAAAGTTGCTCATTATTAGAAAAATGCAAATCAAAACTACAATGAGGTATCACGTCACACCTGTCAGAATGGCCATCATAAAAAAATCTACAAACAATAAATTCTGGAGAGGATGTGGAGAAAAAGGAACCCCCCTGAACTCTTGGTGGGAGTATAAACTGATACAGCCATTATGGAGAACAGTATGGATATTCCTTTAAAATCAGAATTAATGTACCATGTGTGCATACTAAGTCGCTTCAGTCGTGTCTGACTCTATGTGACCCTATGGACTGTAGCGCTCAAGGCTCCTCTTCCCATGGGTTTCTCCAGGCAAGAATACTGGTGTGGGTTGGCATGCCCTCCTCCAGGGGATCTTCCTGATCCAGGGATTGAATCCACGTCTCTTATGTCTACTGGATTGGCAGGCAGGTTCTTTACCACTAGCGCTATCTGGGAAGCTGAAATGTACCATGTGACACAGCAATCCCAATCCTTGGCATATACCCTGAGAAAACCATAATTCTAAAAAAAAGCACATGTCCTGCATTGTTCATTTCAGCACTGTTTGCAATAGCCAGTACATGGAAGCAATCTAGATGTCCATTGACAGATGAATGGATAAAGAATTTATGGTACATTTATTCAAGAGAATATTACTCAGCCGTTAAAGGAATGAATTTGAGACAGTTGTAGTGAGGTGGATGAATCTACAGCCTGATATACAGAGTGAAGTAAGTCAGAAAAAGAAACACAAATATAAAATATTAAGGCATATATATGGAATCTAGAAAAATGGTACTGATGAACTTATTTGCAGGGAAGGGAGACAGACTTAGAGAACTGACTTGTGGACACAGCAGGGGAAGGAGAGAGTCGGACAAATTGAGATGGTAGCATTGACATATACATGTGATCATGTGTAAAATGTGTAAAATGGCAGAAACCAACAAAACATTGTAAAGCACTTTTTCTCTAATTAAAAGAAAACCAGAATGTTTTTTTAAAAAGAAGAAAGCAATTGTATGTCAAGTTTTTGAGGAACTGCTAAACTCTTCTCCAAAGTGACTGAATCTTCTACAATCCCATTAGAGATGTATTAAGATTCCAATTTCTCCACATCATTGCCAGCATTTGTAATTGTTTATTTTTGTTTTTAGCCATCCTAGTGAGTATGAAGTGATATCTCAATATGATTTTTTATTTGGAGGAGAATTGCATTATGATGTTGTGTTGGTTTCTGCTGTAAACAATGTGAATCAGGCATAATTATATATACATCCTCTACCTCTTGACTCTCCCTCCCCTCCCCCAATCCCATCTATCTGGGTATCACAGAGCACCAGACTGAGCTCCCTGTTTTATATAGTAACTTCTCACCAGCTATCTATTTTACACATCATAGTGTATATACGTCGAAGCTACTTTCTCCATTCATCCCACTCTCTCCTCCCCCCACTGTGTCCACAAGTCCATTTTCCACATCTGCCTTTCCATTCCTTTCTTGAAAGTTGGTTCATGAATACCATTTTTCTAGATCCCATATATATGCATTAATATGTGATATTTGTTTTTCTGAGTTATTTCATGCTGTATAACAGGCTCTAGGTTTATCCATGTCACTAGAACTGACTAAAATTCATTCTTTTTTATGACTGAGTCATATTCCATTGTATATATGTACCACATTTTCTTTATCCACTCATCTGTTGATGGACATCTAGGTTGCTTCCATGTCCTGGCTATTGTAAACAGTGCTGTGATGAATATTGGGGTACACGTGTCTCTTTCAGTTCTGGTTTCCTCGGTGTGTATGCCCAGCAGTGGGACTGCTGGGTCATATGGTAGTTCTATTTCCAGTTTTTTAAGGCATCTCCACACTGTTCTCCATAGTGGCTGCACTAGTTTGTATTCCCACTGACAGTATAAGAGTGCTCCTTTTTCTCTGCACCCTCTCCAGCATTTATTGCTTGCAGACTTTTTGACAGCAGCCATTCGGACCGGTGTGAGATGGTACCTCATTGTGGTTTTGATTTGCATTTCTCTGATAATGAGTGATGTTGAGCATCTTTTTATCTGTATGTCTTCTTTGAAGAAATGTCTGTTTAAGTCTTTGGCCAATTTTTTGATTGGGTTGTTTATTTTTCTGGAATTGAGCTATAGGAGTTGCTTGTATATTTTTGAGATTAATTATTTGTCAGTTGCTTCATTTGCTATTATTGTCTCCCATTCTGAAGGCTGTCTTTTCACCTTGCTTATAGTTTCCTTCGTTGTGCAAACACTTTTCAGTTTAATTAGGTCCCATCTGTTTATTTTTGTTTTTATTTCCATTACTCTGGGATGTGGGTCATAGAGGATCCTGCTGTGATTTATGTCAGAGAGTGTTTTGCTATTTTTTCCTCTAGGATTTTTATGGTTTCTGGTCTTACATTCAGATCGATAATCCATTTTGAGTTTATTTTTGTGTATGGTGTTAGAAAGTGTTCTAGTTTCATTCTTTTACAGGTGGTTGACCAGTTTTCCCAGCACCACTTGTTAAAGAGATTGTCTTTTCTCCATTGTACATTTTTGCCTCCTTTGTCAAAGATAAGGTGTCCATACATGCATGGATTTATCTCTGAGCTTTCTATTTTGTTCCATTGATCTATGTTTCTGTCTTTGTGCCAGTACCATACTGTCTTGATGACTGTTGCTATGTAGTAGAGACTGAAATCAGGCAGGTTGATTCCTCCAGTTCCATTCTTCTTTCTCAAGATTGCTTTGGCTATTCAAGGTTTTTTGTATTTCCATAGAAATTGTGAAATTATTTGTTCTAGTTCTCTGAAAAATACTGTTAGTAGCTTGATAAGGATTGCATTGAATCTATAGATTGCTTTGGATAGTATACTCATTTTCACTACATTGATTCTTCCAATCCATGAACATGGCATATTTCTCCATCTATTTGGGTCATCTTTAATTTCCTTCAAAAGTGTTTTATAGTTTTCTATATATAGGTCTTCTGTTTCTTTAGGTAGATTTATTCCTAAGTATTTAATTATTTTCTTTGCAAGGGTGGATGGGACTTTTTCCTTAATTTCTCTTTCTGTTTTCTCATTGTTTCTGTATAGGAATGTAAGGGATTTCTGTGTGTTGATTTTATATCCTGCAACTTTACAATATTCATTGATTAGCTCTAGTAATTTTCTGGGGGAGCCTTTAGGGTTTTCCATGTAGAGGATCATGTCATCTGCAAACAGTGACAGTTTTACTTCTTCTTTTCCAATCTGGATTCCTCTTATTTCTTTTTCTGCTCTGATTGCTGAGGCTAAAACTTCCAAAACCATGATGAAGAGTAGTGGTGAGGGTGAGCATCCTTGTCTTGTTCCTGACTTTAGAGGAAATGCTTTCAATTTTTCACCACTGAGGATAATGTTTGCTGTGGGTTTATTATGTTGAGGTATGTTCCTTCTATGCCTGCTTTCTGCAGGTTTTTTTTTAATCATAAATGGATGTTGAATTTTGTCAAAGGCTTTCTCTGCATCTATTGAGATAATCATATGGTTTTTATCTTCTAATTTGTTAATGTGGTGTATCACATTGATTGATTTGCAAATATTGAAGAATCCTTGCACCCCTGGGATAAAGCCCACTTGGTCATGATGTATGATCTTTTTAATATCTGGTTTGATTCTGTTTACC
Source organism: Moschus berezovskii (assembly GCF_049115385.1). NCBI lineage: Eukaryota > Metazoa > Chordata > Mammalia > Artiodactyla > Moschidae > Moschus > Moschus berezovskii. Next base: position 52,085,062 of record NC_142488.1, on the reverse strand, counting down.
AGAATTTTGTTAAGGAATTTTGCATCTATGTTCATCAGTGATATTGGCCTGTAGTTTTCTTTGTTTGTGGCATCTTTGTTTGGCTTTAGGGTGATGGTGGCCTCATAGAACGAGTTTGGAAGTTTACCTTCCTGTGCAATTTTCTGGAAGAGTTTGGGTAGGATAGGTGTTAGCTCTTCTCTACATTTTTGGTCGAATTCAGCTGTGAAGCCATCTGGTCCTGGGCTTCTGTTTGTTGGAAGATTTCTGATTACGGTTTCGATTTCCGTGCTTGTGATGGGTCTGTTAAGGTTTTCTATTTCTTCCTGGTTCAGATTTGGAAAGTTATACTTTTCTAAGAATTTGTCATTTTCTTCCAAGTTGTCCATTTTATTGGCATATAGTTGCTGATAGTAGTCTCTTATGATCCTTTGTATTTCTGTGTTATCTGCTGTGATTTCTCCATTTTCGTTTCTAATTATGTTGATTTGATTCTTCTCCCTTTGTTTCTTGGTGAGTCTGGCTAATGGTTTGTCTATTTTATTTATCCTCTCGAATAATCAACTTTTAGCTTTGTCGATTTTGGCTATGGTCTCTTTTGTTTCTTTTGCATTTATTTCTGCCCTAATTTTTGCAAACTATAGAGAGAAGGAGGAAGGACAAATAGCAAGGCACAATGAACGACCAAAATGAAAAACAAGGAGCCGGAGAAGAGGTGAGGGAAGACAGAGGAGGGAGAAACTGAAAGACAGTGCAGGTAGGAGAGAGAGACAGGAGAGGAGAGATGAGAGGGAGATGATGTATGCTCAAGCCCAGATTCACCCACAAGAATCCTTGACCAGCCAGCATGATGTGGAGAATGACATCTGTATTCATGTGTGTGAGCATCTGTATGTGTGAATGCAGGTGTGCAGCTTTGCATTTTCTGTGTAATAATAGTTGCAGGGATCAACATGCCTGTGGAAATTGAAATTGCTTTGCTCACATTTAAATAATTTGCTCAAATCTCTACTCCCAAGAGCCTTCATGTCAAGAAGACCTTTACTTTCTGCCCACATTTCAATGCATCACTCAGCTTCAGTTTCCATGGTAACCAAGGCATTGTTTCCTGTCATTTCTAGGGACTAAGCATGAGACAAAGAGGAAGGCAGAGAATTGTGTGCACTCTCTCTTCTGCTGAGGTACACAAGCTACTATTTAGGGATTTAAAAAGCACATGGTATTTAATTCTACCTTGCCCTGTGCCCACTTGCTGGAGGAAGAAGATAGAAATTTTACAGCAGCCCAATATGAATGTAGAATTTCTACCTCTCCACAATGTACTTACATAGTTTGAAGACGTAGACACTCTTGGCCTTTAGCCAACTTACCAGCAATTTTTTTCTTACCTCCAAACCATGCCTATGGATTCTAAGACTCCTGGGATGCAATGCACTTCCCCTCTTTTCACCTTGTAGCCTCCATCTCATGGTATGGGATTCCAATAGCCTCGATTTTGTAGCACAGACCTCGGTTCTAGTCAGGGTTCAGAAGTACTACTCCCAGAAAAGTTCCATGACCCCCAGTAAGGAATTCGTTCAGGAAAGATGACTCCCTCTTTGTTCTTGGAGACTGATAACCAGACCATGAGGCCAACTGATAGGGATCCCACATCCTGTCCCAGCCCTGTTCTACCAGGTGCTTGGAGAGATTTGGAGGACAGAGGTCTCTGCCAGCCTCCTGAATTTGGAAAGCAGCAGAACTAAGCAAGCATCTCTTCCCTTCCCACTTACCCAAAGTACCCTATTACCTCTTTCACATTTTTTCCTCATTTCAGAGACTGGACATCCAGAGTCCCAGGCAGGATGTGCAATGTCTCAGGGCACCAGTTTGGGAAGAAAGACAGCACAAAATCAGGGGTATGTCCCTATCTAGCCCTCCCTTGTCTCACAGTGTTGTAGGATGTCTCTAGAAATCCACTTATACGGTGTTACTATCCTTTCCAGGGTCCTAGGTGCCCACCAGTTCCTGTGTTTTGCAACAGCTAAGTCCAATATATCTAATGCATCTTATTTCCATTCCAACTGAATGACCCATACTGTACAGAACACAAAGACTTGCCCATGTTCCTACCTCAGGATATTTTTTGGGTGTCCATTTGTTTTTGGAAAGGCAATTTGCCTCATATGCACTCTGAGAGAGCCAGACATCCTGGAATGTGAAGTGGAGGTGATGGAATTCCAGTTGAGCTAGTGGAGGTGATGGAATTCCAGTTGAGCTATTTCAAATCCAAAAGATGATGCTGTGAAAGTGTTGCACTCAATATGCCAGCAAATTTGGAAAACTCAGCAGTGGCTACAGGACTGGAAAAGGTCAGTTTTCATTCCAATCCCAAAGAAAGGCAATGCCAAAGAATGCTCAAACTATCACACAGTTGCACTCATCTCACATGCTAGTAAAGTCATGCTCAAAATTCTCCAAGCTAGGCTTCAGCAATACGTGAACTGTGAAATTCCAGATGTTCAAGCTGGATTTAGAAAAGGCAGAGGGACCAGAGACGAAATTGCCAAAATCCATTGGATCATTGAAAAAGTACGAGAGTTCCAGAAAAACATTTATTTCTGCTTTATTGACTATTCCAAAGCCTTTGACTGTGTGGATCACAAAAAACTGTGGAAAATTCTGAAAGAGATGGGAATACCAGACAACCTGACCTGCCTCTTGAGAAATCTGTATGCAGGTCAAGAAGCAACAGTTAGAACTGGACATGAAACAACAGACTGGTTCCAAATCAGGAAAGGAGTATGTCAAGGCTTTCATATTGTCACCCTGCTTATTTAACTTATATGCAGAGTACATCATGAGAAACTCTGGACTGGATGAAGCATAAGCTGGAATCAAGATTGCTGGGAGAAATATCAATAACCTCAGATATGCAGATGACACCACCCTTATGGTAGAAAGTGAAGAACTGAAGAGCCTCTTGATGACAGTGAAAGAGGAGAGTGAAAAATTTGGTTTAAACTCAACATTCAGAAAACTAAGATCATGGCATCTGGTCCCATCAATTCATGGGAAATAGATAGGGGAACAGTGATAGACTTTATTTTTGGGAGCTCCAAAATCACTGCAGATGGTGACTGCATCCATGAAATTAAAAGACTCTTGCTCCTTGGAAGGAAAGTTATGACCAACCTAGATAGCATATTCAAAAGCAGAGACGTTACTTTGCCAACCAAGGTCCGTCTAGTCAAGGCTATCCTTTTTCCTGTGGTCATGTATGGATGTGAGAATTGGACTGTGAAGAAAGCTGATCGCCGAAGAATTGATGCTTTTGAACTGTGGTGCTGGAGAAGACTCCTGAGAGTCCCTTGGACTGCGAGGAGATCCAACCAGTCCATTCTAAAGGAGACCAGTCCTGGGTGTTCATTGGAAGGACTGATGCTTAAAGCTGAAACTCCAATACTTTGGCCACCTCATGTGACGAGTTGACTCACTGGAAAAGACTCTGATGCTGGGAAAGGTTGGGGGCGGGAGGAGAAGGGGACGACAGAGAATGAGATGGCTGGATGGCATCACCGACTCTGTGGACATGAGTTTGAGTGAACTCCGGGAGTTGGTGATGGACAGGGAGGCCTGGCGTGCTGTGATTCATGGGGTCGCGGAGAGTCGGACACGACTGAGCTACTGAACTGAACTGAACAAGTGTTGGCAAGGATGTGGAGAAAAGGGATGTCTCCTGCACCATTGGTGGGAATGTAAATTGATACAGCCACTAGAGAAAACATTTCAGAGGTTTCTCAAAACATTAAAAGTAGAATTGTCATATGATCTATCAATTTTCTTCTGGACACTTATCTGAAGGGAAAAAAAACACTCATTAGAAAAGATGTATGCACACCAATGTTCACGGTAGCATTATTTACAGTAGCTAAGGTATGGGAAGCCCAAAAAGCAAAGACATCACTTTGCCAACAACGGTCTGTATATTCAAGACTATGGTCTTTCCAGTCATCATGTAGAGATGTGAGAGTTGGACCATAAAGAAGGTTGAGCACTGAAGAATTGATGCTTTCGAACTTTGGTGCAGGAGAAGATTCTTGTGGGTCCCTTAGACTGCAAGGAGATCAAACCAGTCAATCTTAAAGGAAATAAACCCTGAATATTCATTGAAAGGACTGATGCTGAAGTTGGAGCTCCAATACTTTGGCCACCTGATGCAGAGAGCTGATTCATTGGAAAAGACCCTGATGCTGGGAAAGATTGAAGGAAGAAGGAGGAGAGGGCAACAGAGAATTGGATGGTTGGATGGCATCATAGATTCAATGGACATGAACCTGGGCAAATTGTGGGAGACAGGGAAGCCTGGCAATGCTGCAGTCCATGGGGTCACAAAGAGTCAGATATGACTTGGTGACTGAACAAAAACAACAAGATAGAGGAAAAACCCAAGTCTCCATTAATAGATGAATGGTTAAAGAAGATGTGGTTAAAGAAAATACACATTATTCAGGTATAATAATAATAATTAAATCTTACCATTTGCAACAACATGGATGGATCTAACAAAAAACATGTTGCAACAACATGGGTGGATCTAGAGGATATTACTGAGTACAATAAGTCAGATATAGAAAAAACAAATATTGCAGATTATTCATGATCTGAAAAACAAAAGATATAAAACAAGCTCATAGATAAAGAGGAAAAAAGATGGTTACCAGATGGAAGGGGAGTGAGAGGTCACAAGGAGTATGTGAAGGGGATTAAGAGGTACAAACCTCCAGTTAGAAAATAAGTAGGTCATGGGAGTGTAATATATCACATATGGAATATTGTTAACAATATCAAAATAAGTTTTTCTGGGGGAAAAACTTGACTTTCATGGTGATCATTTCACAATGTATGCAAATGTCAAATCACTGTGTAGTGCACCTAAAACTAACATAGTATTGTACATCAATTATATTTGAACGCAAGTTTTTAATTTAAAACTTCACTACAGCCCTAAAAAAGAAAACTGTTTTCCTGATTTCATAACTTTGATATATACCACATCTATGAAATCTGAATAGCAGTACTTTCCTTAGACTCAGGCACCAGAAGCCATAATCTGGCTCCGCATTTGCCTTGTCACTCACCATGGAATGAGGAATCTGGGGTGCAAGGGGATTGCCCACACAGAGTCCACGCTCCCCTTCGATGCCATGTTTCAGGTACCTGAAACCTTGAAATTTCTTGCCCAAATGATAATTCCAAGCCAGCCTTCAGGGCCTTTTTCCAAGTCTGTCTTCCTGAAGATAAGCCATGATATAACTATGTGCACCCCCAGGCCTGGGAAATGATGCAGGGCAAATATTTATGTTAGAAGAGGTGACTGTGTTTATATCTTGGACCTGGAGGGCTAGAGTGTCTATGGTGTCTACATGCATGCACATAAGAACACTTGTGCTGAGAAACAGAGTTTGAAATGGGGAGGTAAAAGGCACAGTTCAGGGATCTCTAATTTTCCTGATGTCCTATATCCTACAAATACTAGGAGCAGACTTGTTGATTTATGTCAAAATTCTATTTTACACCTACATATAAATGAATGTAATTTCTCTGTAACCTGTGCTCTCAGCAACTTCAATAAAAAGAAACAACATATGTATCTTTTCCACACAACTCATCCTGTAAGTTCAATATTATATAGAGCATTCATTTTTATGAGTTAGATTTGTATTTGTAAATAGTTGCTTCTATTTAGAGCACAATTTATGTTAGCCATATTTGTCACTTCTGAAGGGTTTTCATGTCAAGATTTATGTTATTCATTTAACAGTAGACAAAGTCATTTTGCTCACTCAATCTCCATTGCATCCACTTTCTAGTGTATCTTCTTACAAATTCTTCTACCAGATTTCTCAATGAAAGTTGTTTTTCCAATTAGATACGTTCACACAATATTTAGAAGGAAGAAGTTGTTGGAGGTCATTTTTCTGTCTCTTTTTGTTGTCATCTGCTCAAAAGTAATGTGAATATGTTAGTGTCCAATCTCTAGTTTTGTGATGTCAAGAAATTATGGATAGTTTCACTGCAAGAGGACAGATTCTGGGAGCAATTTCTAGAAATTCATGCTACAGTACATTCCTCCATCTTTTCCAATAATTTTGATAACTTCTAATTGTCATAGTAAATCCCCTTCTGCAAAGCTGGTTGGAAAAACAAAATTTTAATGTCAACTGTCTGCTTCTTGCTACATTTGGCAAAGTCCTGCAAGAAAAATGAACTCTTAAAAAGTGGCTATTGTAATAAGGTGGCAGCCTTAGCAAGAGACAAGTCTGTGGCCCTAAAATTTTCTTAAGTACCACCTATAACGTCATCTCTGTAAGAAAAGAAGCATCAATCCAGAGGCAAAATTCAGACAGGCTTCCCAACCAAGTCTATCATTTTCAAATAGCCTCAAGTTATCCTCCACTAAGAGGAGGGAGTAAAATGGGCAAAGCACAAAAACCAGTAAATAAAAATTGGAATTTTTCAGCACTAAAATCATAACTAGGAGAAACACTTACAGAAGAGTGGACTGTGGATCTTCAAAAATCTACTCCTCTATAAAAAACAGTGAGTTTGTGCCAAAAATTGCCACAATCAACTTCCCCAAAACTCTAGAAATGAGCCAAAGGCATGCAAAAATTTGAGGAGGGTTTATGCAAGTAACATGGTCAAATCTCATTAAAAGTGGATTAGACTATAAATTTGATTAAAATTATCTGAAAAAACCATCAGCAAACATCAAACTTAATGGGGAAAGAGTGAATTCTTTTCTCTTAAGATCAGGAACAAGACAAGCATGCCCATTCTTGCCACTTCTGTTCAAAATTGTAATAGAGGTTCTAGCCAGGGCAAACAGGCAATACAATTAAATGTATCCAGATTGGAAAAGAAAAGGCATAACTATTCACAGATGATATGGTCTTGTACATAGAAAATGTTGGGGGAGGAGTCAAGATGGAAGAATAGGAGGATGTGAAATTTATCTCTCCTCACAAGTGCATCAAGAATACATCTACAAAAGAAACAGTTCTCACAGAGCACCTGCTTAACATTAGTGGAAGACTTTGGACACCTAAAGAAACAAGAAAACTACCCTCACAACAAGGTAGGACAAAAAAGAGGAAAGGGGAATCAAAAAGGATCAGCAACCCAAATGGGAAGCTGAAGGTGAGAAGAGTTTCCCACACTCAGAAAAATCCCCTCACAGTGGGGAAATCAGTTGGGACAGAAAGAGATCTTCATGGGATTAAAGGAGAATGCAGCAGATAGTCTGTGGAAGGCAGGGCAAAGTAAGAGCTGTGTGCATGGCCCACACTGCAGTCCTGCAAACCCTAGCTTGAGTTGTGTGTCTCTTGTTGCCGAGTGAGGGCTGGTGCTGAAAAGTGGGGTTTGCAGTGCAGACCCAGAGAGAGGACAGTTGTTAGCTGTGAAAAGACAGCCTGAAGGAATAAGAGTAAAGAGCTCTACTACTAGGAAAGTTTGCAGAAAAAGCCCAGGACATCACAGAAGCAAAGCATCACTGATGAGTGGTGCACAAAGGGCAGGGCTGCAATTGTAACTCCCATCCCCTTCCACTGGCTTTGACCTCTGTGGGCACTGGGAGGGATGCCCATCTAAGCAGGCTTGCCTGTCTCTCAAGCCAAAGCCTCCTCTTCCCATGGCAGCTCCAGGGTCCTGAGCATCACCCAGCCCACATCCTCCTCAGGAATCAGCTCTGGGCATCCCTGTCTGAGAGGAGAATCTGCCAATGCAGGTGGGTGCTGAGTAGTAAAGTGTGGGATTAAGAAAACAGATTCAGGGAGAGGACTACTGTCACCTGTACAGACTTAACAGAAGGTATGGGAGTGAGGGGGCTCCAAGGCCAGGAATTCCCCTAGAGGAAGCATGGTCTGCCTAGGAAATGAGATGCCATTGTTGAGTGGTTCACAAGGGACAGGGCCACCACTGCCTCAACATGACAGCTCCTGCCTCTGCAGACATTGGGAAGGACTCCCACCAGAGTGAAGTCCCAGTCTGCTATAACTCCCTGCAAGTCATTGCCACCACAGGCACTTGGTGCACACCCCATCTCTGGCCACCACATCCCTCACTGGCCTGAGTAAGATATGCCAATAAGCTGATGCTTTTGACCCCTCTCACCTCGGTGGGGAACAGATGCCTGAGGGTGGCCCACATGTAGAGCTGGGGCCAAAATGAAAGTTGAGCCCCAAGGGCAGTGCAACTAAGTAAGAAGAATGGAAATCTCTCCCTGCAGCTGAACAAGCTGTGGGTTAAGTCTTTGCGATCAGCTTGGTATGTTCTTTGTCTGTGGAATATCTGAATAGACAACAGGTGTTCCCTCAACTAAGACCAGTCTAGCTTTAGCAGCAATCAACTTTGGGAGCAAGTACACACAGGAGTTTGGCCAAGTCAGAGTCTGAGCTGGCCCCACAGTGCCCACAGCAGATCCAGAGACCTACCTAGAGGTACTGAGTACCTCCTGGGGAGGCAGCGGTAGGCTGTGGCTCACTGTGGGAGCAAGGACACTGACAGAGGAGGCCCCAGGAAAATATTCTTATTACTATTATTATTTTTAATTTGTTTCATTTTGTTCAGTTGTTGGTATTGTTGTTTTATTATTTGTTATTTGTGATTCTTATTTTCATTAATATATTTTTTATGTTTCTATTTTATTAGTTTTTCCCATTTTGTGATTTTTCTTCTTGTTATTCTTCTTTGGGTTATTAAAAATCATTTTTATATGTTTGTTTTATGTTTGCTTTTTTTAGTTTGCCTTCTGCTTTTGTTTTGTTTTTCTTTTTTTGTTTTTCCTAGTTTAGTCCTTATTGATTCTTTTCATTTTTGAGTTATTTTCTTTGTTTGTTCTTTTGCTTTGCTTTGGTTTTCTTTGTTTTTTTTTTCCTGTTAGATTCTTTGTTTCTGTTTGTTTGGTTTTGTTTTTAATCATTTGTTTTGGGTTTGGTTTGTCCATTTTGTTTCTTCTTTTTGTATGTGGAGTGTTGCTTGTTGTTGTTCCTATTTGGTTTGTTTTTGTTATTTGTCTTGGGGTTAGTTTGTTTCTTTTCTTTTCCTTTATTTTCTTTGCTTTTACTCTGCCCACACCTGCATCTCGCAGGATTTTAATTCCCCAACCACAGGTCAGGCCTGGGCCTCCAGGGTAGTAGTGCCAAGTCCAAGAAACTGGACCACCAGAGAATTCCTGGGCCTAGAGTATTTTAATCAGTGTGTACTCTCCCATAAGTATCCACCTCAACATAAAGATCTAGCTCCACACAACTTCCTGCAGGCCCCAGTGCTGGACACCTCACACCAAGCACCTAGCAAGACAGGAACAAAGCCCTACCTGTCAGCAAATAGACTGTGTAAGGTTGTGCTAAGCTCACAGTCACCCCAAAACACACCATTTGATGTGGCTCTGCCTATCAGAAGGAAAAGATTCAGCTCCACCCGCCAGAGTGCAGGTACCAGTCCCTCCCAACAAGAGCGCCTAGATCAACCTCAGTTATCAGGGTGCAGACAAAAAAAGCATGAGGAACTATGACCCTGCAGCCTGTGAAAAGAAAACCATAAATATAAAGTAAGAAAGATAAAATGAGGCAAAAAAGAAATATGTTGCAGACAAACCAGCAAGGTCAAAAACCACAAAATCAAATAAATGAAGAGGAAATAGTCAATCTACCTGAAAAAATATTCAGAGTTATGATAGTAAAGATGACTCAAGATCTCGGAAATAGAATGGAGGTACAAATTCAGAAGATACAAGAAAGTTTTAACAAAGACTTAGAAGAAGTAAAGAAAAAAATGAACAGTTTTGAACAACAGGGTAACTGAAGTGAAAAATACACTAGAAGAAACCAATAGCATAATAACTGAGGAAGAAAATAGGATAAGTGAGCTGGAAGACAGAATGATGGAAATAAGTGCTGTTGAACATAATAAAGAAAAAAGAATGAAAAGAAATAAGGAGAGTCTCAGAGACTTCTGGGACAAAATTAAATGCATCACCATTCAAATTATAATGGTACCCAAAGAATACAAACAAAGAGGGTCTGAGAAAATATTTGAGGAGATTATAATCGCAAACCTCACTAACATGGGAAAGAAAATAGTCACACAAGTCCAGGAAATGCAGAGAGTACATACAGGATAAACCCAGGGAGAAACATGCTGAGACACATATTAATCAAATTAATAAATGTTAAATACAAAGAAAAATATTAAAAGCAGCAATGGAAAAGCAACAGGTAACATACAAGGGAATCACCATAAGGTTATCAGCTGATCTTTCAGCAGAAACTCTGCAGGCCAGAAGTGAGTGGCAGGATATATTTAAAGTAATGAAAGGAAAAAAAAAAAAACTACAACCAAGATTACTCTATCAAGCAAGTATCTCATTCAAATTCAACAGAGAAATCAAGTGTTACAGACAATTCAGCACCACCTAATCAACTTTACAAATGCTAAAGGAACTTCTCTATTTGGGAAACAGAAGAGAAGAAAAAGACCTATAAAAACAAACTTAAAACAATTAAGAAAACAGTAATAGGAACATATATATTGATAATTACCTTAAGTTAAATGGATTAAATGCTCCAACCAAAAGACCCAGACTGGTTGAATGGATATGAAAATGAGACCTGTATATATGCTGTTTACAACTGATCCATTTCAGACCCAGGGACACACACAGCATGAAAGTGAGGAGATGGAAAAAGATAATCCATGCAAATGGAAATTGAAAGAAAGCTGGAGTAGCAATACTCATATCAGACAAAAGAGACTTTAAAACAAAGACTATTACAATAGACAATGAAGGACACTACATAATGAACAAGCAATCAATCCAAGAAGATACAACAATTGAAAATATTTATGAACCTAATATAGGAGTACCTCAATACATAAGGCAAATGTTAATATCCATAAAAGGGAAAATCAACAGTAACACAATGATAGTTGAGAACAGTAACACTCCACTTATATCAATGGATAGATCATTCAGACAGAAAATTAATAAGAAAACAAAAACTGTAAATGACACATTAGTCCAAAAAGACTTAATTGATATTTATAGGCTATCCCATCTGAAAGCATGGGATATACTTTCAGATACAAAATACACTTTCAACTCAAGCGCACATGGAACATTCTCCAGGATAGAGCACATCTTTGGTGATAAATCGAGCCTTAGTAAGTTTAAGAAAACTGAAATCATATCAACCATCTATTTCTGACCACATCACTATGAGATTAGAAATCAATACCAGGAAAAATACTATAAAAAATACAAACATCTGGAAGCTAAATAATATGTTACTAAATAACCAAGAGATCAAAGGGAAAAATCAAAACATACCATAAACAAATGACAATGAAAACACGATGACCCAAAACATATGGGATGAAGCAAGAGTAATTCTAAGAGGGAAGCTTATAGCAATAAAATCCTACCTCAAGAAACAAGAGAACTAGAGAGAGAAGAAGAACAACAACAAAAAACAAAACCCAAAGTTAGTATAAGGAAATAAATCATAAAGATCAGAGCAGACATAAATCAAAATGAAGAAAGAAGTAACAAAGATCAATGAAACTAAAAGCTGGTTCTTTGAGACGATAAACAAAATTGATAACTTTTAACTCATCAATAAATAAATAAAGGGACACAAATCAATAAAATTAGAAATGAAAATGTAGAAGTTACAACTGAAAATGCAGAAATATGAAAGATTATGAGACTATTCAAGCAACTATATGCAAATAAAGTGGACAACCTGAAAGAAATGGACAAATGATTAGAAAAGTACAACTTTCTTTCAGTCTCAACAAGGAAGAAAGAGAATATATAAACAATCAAAAGTAATGAAATTGAAACTATGATTAAAAATCTTCCAACAAATAAAGGTCCAGGATCAGATGGCTTCACAGGCAAATTCTATCATTTAGAGAAGAGCTAACACCTATCCTTCTGAAAATGTTCCAAAAACTTGCAGTGGGAAGAACACTCCCAAGCTCATTTTATGGTATTACTATCACTTTGATGCCAAAAATAGACAAAGATATTACAAAAAAAGAGAATTATAGGCCAATATTATTGATGAACATGAATGCAAAAATCCCCAACAATATACTAACAAACAGAATGAAACAACACATTAAAAGGATCGAATCATACACTATGGTCAAGTGGGATTTATCCAAGAGATACAAAGATTCTTTGATATATGCAAATCAATCAATGTTGTGCTGCTGCTAAGTCACTTCAGTCGTGTCCGAGTCTGTGTGACCCCATAGACGACAGCCCACTAGGCTCCCCCGTCCCTGGGGTTCTCCAGGCAAGAACACTGGAGTGGGTTGCCATTTCCTTCTCCAATGTGTGAAAGTGAAAAGTGAAAGTGAAGTCGCTCAGTCGTGTCCGACCCTCAGCAACCCCACGGACTGCAGCCTACCAGGCTCCTCCATCCATGGGATTTTCTAGGCAAGAGTACTGGAGTGGCTTGCCATTGCCTTCTCCGGCAGGCTACAGTTGCAAAACAATCAGTTGCAAAACAATCAGTTACGACTTAACGACTAAACAACAACAATGAGAACCTACTGTATAGCACAAGGAACTTTACTAGGTGCTCTATGGTGACCTAAATGGGAAGAAAATCCAAAAATGAAGGGATTTATGTATACATATGACTGATACACTTTGCTGTACAGCGAAAAATGATTATTCCCTGCAGAGACAACAGCACAGCTGTTGCTGCATCTGCGTGCTCAGTCGCTTCAGTTGCGTCCGACTCTTTGAGACACTATGGACTGTAACCCACCAGGCTTCCTCTGTCCGTGGGATTCTCCAGGCAAGAAGTGCCATGCCCTACTACAGGGGATCTTCCCGACCTAGTGATCGAGCCCCAGGTCTCCCGCATTACACGTGCAGGAGCCACTAGGGAAGAACACCAGAAACTGACACAACAGTGTAAAGCAACTATATGCCAATAAAATAAAAAAAGAATGAAAATGTGAAAGAATCTACATGCCAAAAAAAAAAAAAGCTTTGACAATTAATAAAGGAATTCCAAAGACTGTAAGACATAGACAAGAACTAAACTTCTATACAATAACGATGAACAATCCCCAAATGAAATTAATTGCAAAACTCCATTTAAACAGCATAAAAATAATATATTTTGGATTTAATTAAACAAAATAAATGCAAGACATACATTTAAAACTAAAAACAGGACTGACTGTAAAAGAAATTCCTTTAACAATTTTCTTCATTTTCTGTAAGAGTAGAAATTTTAGCTGGGCACATGGTCATATGATGAAAATTCACATTTTTCATCTTTATTTGCAGCTAGATGTGACCATGTGACTAAGTTCTATTCAATGGGTCATGAATAGTCAAGTTGTAAACAATCTCTAGATCGTGCCATTAAAGCAAAGGGTTTAACCTCCTCTTTTTGTCCTTTTCCCCTTTCCTGCTAGCTGAAATAAGCATATGTGCTAAAGCGTCTTCAACCATACAGAGGAGGGTAACACCCTAATGATGGTTTTTTAGAATATTATTTCTATCTAGTCTTATTCTCTGCTTAGTAAGACATAGTAGTCATAGTTTAATTCTTTAGACATGATTTCTTTTAGTTTCTTGAACATATTTAAAATTTAGGACTTAAGATCTTTGCCTACTAAAGACATCATCTGGATCACCTCAGGGATAGTTTCAGTTGGCTTCTTCTTTTTGGGTATATGGGCCATGCTTTCTTGTTCTTTGTATGTCTCATAGCATTTCATTGAAAACAGGACATTGTAGATAGTATGTGGTAGTAATTAGAAATTAATAATTTAGTAATTTCTAATGTTCTGGAATTAGAAAGCTCCTGCACCGCTAATTTGTTGTTGTTTTTAGGGCTCCTTATTTGTTTAGCAACTTTCCGAGGCTGATTATACGGATTCTGTATTCCTTACAGAATGGTGACATTGAGCTCTCTGCTTTCATTTTTTAAAAATTGTGTTGCTTTTATTTATAAGCTTGGCTTCCTTGGGGTCATCTCTTGTCAGTATAGTTAGTGGTCAGTTGATAATAATCAGAGTATTTTCTTAAATACCATGAGCTAGCAGGTCTTCCATGCATTTAATCAAAGGGATCTTGTGTGAAAGCACATCTCGAAACTTCAGGCAGTTTACAAGCATCATCTTTCACTTCCTGCTTGTTCAGAGCCTTGAGGTCAATCAGAAGTTGAGTTGATGGGGTTTCTTGGCCCTTTATTGGGCACACACACAATCCTGCACATATAAGTAGGCTCCTAGATTCCAAAAATACACTGGTACCTCACCAAGTACCCTATGCTATGTGCTAAGTCACTTCAGGCATGTCTGACTCTTTGCAACCCTATGGACCATAGCCCACCAGGCTCCTCTGTCCAAGGGATTCTCCATACAAGAATACTGGAGTAGGTAGCCATTTGCTTCTCCAGGGGATCTTCCTGACCCAGGTTTTGAACCTGCATCTCTTATATCTCTTGCATTGGCAGATGGGTTCTTTACCACTAGCACCACCTAAGGAGCCCCAGCCAAGCACCCTTCAGCTGTCTAATTCTTCAAGTCTAAATTTAAAATTTTGAGCCACAACTGGATTTTAAATTTTGAGACCTCAAAATTTGTTTGCCCTAATTGAAATCACAGGCCTATGCATCTGTGGTATTTCCAATTCCAGATAATCGCTATTGCTTTCAGCATGAGAATTATTTTTTCCTGCAAAACTGGGCTCTGAGTAAGACTGAATAAAAACAACATCATGGGTATAAAACTTTTCCAAGGAACTAAGAATCTGCTCAAAATATTAACTGTGCTCTGAAGAAGGGGTTTTCACAGACCTCTAAAAAAGGTCATTCCTTCTCATTCGCTACAAGGTTGAAGCAAGGAAAATGGGTGTCTACTGTACAGTTGTCCCTCAGTATCTGCAGGGGATTGGTTTCAGGACCTGTCTTGATTACCGAAATTCAAGGATGCTCAAGTCCCATGGTCAGTCTGTATCCATGGTTCCACATGCATAGCTTCAACCAACTGCAGATCATGTGGTACTGTAGTATTTATTGAAAAAATATGGCATATAAGTGAACCCATGCAGTTCAAACCCATGTTGTTCAAGGATCAACTGTAATTATTCTGCAGTCTCTCCTCTTAGACAAGATGAACTGCTTTCATGACTAGCCAAATCTTTTCAGAGATAAAATAAAATTACAGTTGTGTACAAGTTTCAGGAATTGAGTCAAGAAGGCCCTCACCATGGGTTGGAGGAGCAGTTGGCTCTTTCATTTTCTGTTCCTTAATCATAACTTGGATCATCTGTTTTGACAGTGAGGATGATTCTGATTAAACGTGTGCTACAAATTTGAATGTCTGTGTACCCCTCCTCCCAAATCCATATGCTGAATCTTAACCCCTAATGTGATGGTATTTAGAGCTGAGGCCTTTGGGGGCGACTAGGTCATGAAGGTAGATCCTCTTGAATAGGATTAAAGCCCTTATAAAACAGATTCCAGGAAGCTCTCTTATCTCTTTCATCAGGTAAATATACAAGAAGAAGACAATCTATGAATGAGGAAGCAGGCCTTCAACAGACATAAAATCTAAGACTGCCTTGACCTTGGATGTTTCAGCTTCCATACCTATGAGAAATAAAGGTTGTTCAAGCCACTCAGTCTATGATACTTCATTATAGCAGCCCAAATAGACTAAGGCAAAGTGATTGCATGTGTTTTGTTGAAGATTTTTGTGTCTATATTAATGTCTTATTAGTATTTACTTTTCTTTACCTGTACGGATTGTCTGGTTTTGGTATCAGGGTAATACTGGTCCCATAAAAAAGAGTTTGAAAGTATTAGCTCTTGTTCTATTTTTTGGAAAAATTTGTAAAATTTTGCTATTAATACTTGTTCTTTCAGTATTTGGTAGGTTTTACCAGTAAAGTCTAGTGGAGGTGATGGAATTCCAGTTGAGCTATTTCAAATCCTGAAAGATGATGCTGTGAAAGTGCTGCACTCAATATGTCAGCAAATTTGGAAAACTCAGCAGTGGCCACAGGACTGGAAAAGGTCAGTTTTCATTCCAATCCCAAAGAAAGCCAATGCCAAAGAATGCTCAAACTATGCACAATTGCACTCATCTCACACGCTAGTAAAGTCATGCTCAAAATTCTCCAAGCCAGGCTTCAGCAATACGTGAACCATGAACTTCCAGATGTTTCAGCTGGTTTTAGAAAAAGCAGAGGAACCAGAGATCAAATTGCCAACATCCTCTGGATCATCAAAAAAGCAAGAGAGTTCCAGAAAAACATCTATTTCTGCTTTATTGACTATTCCAAAGCTTTTGACTGTGTGGATCACAATAAACTGTGGAAAATTCTGAAAGAGATGGGAATACCAGATCACCTGACCTGCCTCTTGAGAAACCAATATGCAGGTCAGGAAGCAACAGTTAGAACTGGACATGGAACAATAAACTGTTTCCATATAGGAAAAGGAGTACGTCAAGGCTGCATACTGTCAGTCACCCTGCTTATTTAACTTATATGCAAAGTGCATCATGAGAAACGCTGGGCTGGAAGAAGCACAAACTGGAATCAAGATGGCCAGGATAAATATCAATAACCTGAGATATGCAGATGACGCCACCCTTATGGCAGAAAGTGAAGAGGAACTACAAAGCCTCTTGATGAGAGTGAAGGAGGAGAGTGGAAAAGTTGGCTTAAAGTTCAACATTCAGAAAACTAAGATCATGGCATCTGATCCCATCACTTCATGGGAAATAGATGGGGAAACAGTGGAAACAGTGTCAGAATTTATTTTTGGGGGCTCCAAAATCACTGCAGATGGTGACTGCAGCCATGAAATTAAAAGACGCTTACTCCTTGGAAGGACAGTTGTGACCAACCTAGACAGCATATTAAAGAGACATTACTTTGCCAACAAAGGTCCATCTAGTCAAGGCTATGGTTTTTCCAGTAGTCATATGTCGATGCAAGAGTTGGACCATAAAGAAGAGTAACCACCGAAGAATTGATGCTTTCGAATTGTGGTGTTGGAGAAGACTTTTAAGAGTCCTTTGGACAGCAAGGAGACCAAACCAATTAATCCTAAATGAAATCAACCCTGAATATTCATTGGAAGCATGATGCTGAAGCTGAAGCTCCAATACTTTGGCCGCCTGATGGGAAGAGTTGACTCACTGGAAAATACCCTGATGCTGGGAAAGATTGAGGGCAGAAAGAGAAGGGGTCAGAAGAGGACTAGATAGTTAGCATCACAGACTCAGTGGGCATGAATCTGCGTAAACTCCAGGAGATAGTGAAGGACAGGGAAGCCTGTTGTGCTGCAGTCTATGGAGTCACAAAGAGTTGCACACGACTTAGCAAATGAACAACAATGGATGGATAAGGGCTGCCAGTCAATTTTCTGTTTCTGAACAGCAGCTGATATTTCAGGCTTTACACCATTAACCAAAAAAGGTTAGAGATATCTGCAGTTGTGTTAACATTAATGCCCACCCTGAAGCATTCCTGAAAGTAGGAGCTTATCAATCTCTATAATTAGAGATGGATTCACCTCACCCTGTCAACAGGATTGGATTATTTCCCACGAAATACTGTGGGGGACAGGAGTGATAAACTTCAAGGATATCATTTAAAAAATAAAAGCTGTTCTTTTTTTCTCTATGGCTACAGAATGTGTGTGTGGGGGGGAGAGGCGTATTATTTCTATCATGGTTAGACAAATTCTCATTTTTGGTTATACATATGGCCTTAGTCCTACTAAAAGATGTGCTGAGATGGATTACAGAGTCATTTCACTCAGCCCTTTAATTGGCAGGAAATCCCATATTTTGCCAGATAGTTTGGAGTAAATTCTAACTACCTGTGGTTACTGTGAATTTTCATTTGTTTTGTGTCTTAAAGGCATTTTAGTATGTGTGCGGGGGGCGGGTGGTTAGTCAGGGAACTAGAAGCATAGAGAAAAATAGGGATGAAAGTAAATAAAAGAACAGGTAGATTAAGAAGAATTTTACCAGCTTTGTATTAAAGAGTGAAGCTATGCATGAAACATTAATGGAATTAACTGCTGCTGCTGCTGCTGCTAAGTCACTTCAGTCGTGTCCGACTCTGTGTGACCCCATAGACAGAAGCCCACCAGGCTCCCCCGTCCCTGGGATTCTCCAGGCAAGAACACTGGAGTGGGTTGCCATTTCCTTCTCCAACGTGTGAAAGTGAAAAGTGAAAGTGAAGTTGCTCAGTCGTGTCCGACCCTTAGCGACCCCACGGACTGCAGCCTACCAGGCTCCTCCATCCATGGGATTTTCTAGGCAAGAGTACTGGAGTGGCTTGCCATTGCCTTCTCCGATGGAATTAACTACATAAGTATAAAACTATCTATGCATCTGTAAACCAGAAATAATTAAAAAGCAAAATCCAAGAAAAGTATCTGCAATGTATGTGCCTGAATATGGGTCAGGGTCTTCACATATAACTGCTAAAATCAATGAACTACTTATTTTTAAGAATTAATACACACTGATGAGAGTATGAGAAACCAAAAATTCTCATAGAAAGTCAAGAACAATACAAATTGGTATTATGTTTCTTGCAATATGCATCAAGAGTGCTAAGTGTTCACATCCTTCAGTTCAGTAAATTTACCCCCTGGAAATCTATTATAAACAGAGATGGTGGAAAATCTTCTTTTCATTTTATGGAGGAATAATCTTTGAGTAATATATCAGTGTTCCTAATACATATCTCCTAGACTGAATTGCTCCACAAATTACTAGAAATTCCTACAAATTATAAGTTTTTCCACCAGAAAGCAGAAATGGGTAGTAGAAGAACAGATTTCAGCTATAAGTTTAAAGAGAACATTTTTAATACACTGAGTCTTATGGCTTGAAAAACTCTACCCACTACACATTACAGCAAATATTGATGATAGCATCAATAATAATTACATGATAGCTACAATCGCCAAGCTAAGATAATTGATGCTGGACACCACCCATGAAGCAGATGTTATTATTGCCCATCATTTTATGCCTTTGGGAACTATGGCACACAGAGGGAAAGTCAGCTGTCCAGGTTCTCAGGGTTCCTCCAAGAGTGTCCCTATGTTCAGGTCCCAAGTCTCTCAGACTGTAGTTTGCACACTGGTTTGCAGGATGCTTTTCTGCTCCCAACAAAAGAATGAAAATACTCACTGGGGAAGAGGGCAAAACAACCTGCAAAACTTTTAGAAAAGTGTAATAAGATAATCATTGCCCACAATAAAGTGAAAAGAAATAAAATCAATGTAGGAAATTGTTCATAGAGTATCATTCCAGTATTATAAAAAGATGCTATCTTTACAAAGAAAAGCATAGGGAAGAAACCAGGTATCTGTTCATTTAATCAACAAATATATTTTGAGAACACACTGCTAAGCACTGTTTCGTTAATGTGCTGCAATTAATATGGTAAGCAAAAACAAAGCAAAAAATACAGTTCCTGTCAGAAAGGAACTATATTTACATTATGACACTTTCCTTTGAGACGGAGGTCACAGAGTATTTCTGCTTTGCATGTCAAGTGTTAAGTTTTGTCAGTCTTTTAAAGACTAAGTATTCTTTTAGGAAGAAAAATGAATAAAAAATTTAAGTCTTTCTCAAATGATTTTTACAACTTGGGGAACACGTTAAAATCCTGAATTTAAAAAGCAGGATATTCAAGTCACTATGTAATGTGATTTTCATGTTTAAAGTTCACATTTATGAATGAAAACATGAAATATTAATGGTCATCACCAGGTAATGGGATTGTGGAATAACATTAGCCTTCTTTATTACACTTTATCTGTATTCCAAATTTCCTATATTTAAGTTCAGTGACTTTAATAATGAGGTAATAAAAAACCTAGGGTAAACCCATAACAAGACCATTCAAAGAAGAAGGACAAGTTGCTAAGGAACCTAGGCAGCTTCACAGGAGAAAGGTCAACTTGAAAAGGAAAGGGTTTTGTCTGTGGCAGTGAGTTTTCAAAAGGGACCCCACTAAAGGGAGCATGCTGCTGCTGCTGCTAAGTCACTTCAGTCGTGTCCGACTCTGTGTGACCCCATAGACGGAAGCCCACCAGGCTCCCCCGTCCCTGGGATTCTCCAGGCAAGAACACTGGAGTGGGTTGCCATTTCCTTCTCCAATGTGTGAAAGTGAAAAGTGAAAGTGAAGTCGCTCAGTCGTGTCCGACCCCTAGCGATCCCACGGACTGCAGCCTACCAGGCTCCTCCATCTATGGGATTCTCCAGGCAAGAATACCGGAGTGGGTTACCGTTTCCTTCTCCAGGGGATCTTCCCGACCCAGGGATCGAACCCGGGTCTCCCGCATTGGAGGCAGACGCTTTAACCTCTGAGCCACGAGGGAAGCCAGACTAAAAAGAAGCTAACTTTTTCGAGTTTTTTAAAGCACGAAGGGAGGGGCCGGAGGCGGGCAAGGCTGTTGTACAATGCAATGCTGCCATCTAGTGTCCTAGGAAACCAATTGCCACCAACGCTAGAAAAGTTGATCTTTTCCGCTGGTTTTCCCGCGTAGAGCCCGAAAAGTCATGGATGCAAAAGCCAAGCGGGATGCCAGTAAGGACCACAAAAGTGAAGTGAACCTGCCAAACTCCACGGCGCCTAAGCCATCTTTAGTCCCACCCACGGAGCCATGGCAACAGAGCTCTTCCTGGGCGCCGGCGCCCAGGAGCGACGCAAACCCAGGGAATGGGGTTACGATCCCACTGGCGACTTCAGGGCCTTCGCGTAGAAGCCCAGCGAGGCCGCTACCAGTCTCCCAGCCCAGGTCCACTAGTTTTCTCCCTGACCCTGTTTGGAACTCTCCACTGAGGAACCTAACCGGTGACGTCCACGTCCTGTCGCCCACTACGCAGCCCCCTACGTGCGGTTCAGTTCAGTTGCTCAGTCGTGTCCGACTCTTTGCGACCCCATGAACCGCAGCAGGCCAGGCTCCCTGTCCTTCACCATCTCCCGGAGCTTGCTCAAACTCATGTCCCTTGAGTCAGTGATGCCATCCAACCATCTTGTCCTCTGCCCTTCTCTTCCTGCCGTCCATCTTTCGCAGCATTGCAGGCTGTCTTAACCTCAATCCCCATGAGCATTTTATTTCACTCTTCCACTGGGGAGGGGAATGTATCCTGCAAACCAGTGTGCAAACTACATTCTGACAGACTCGAGACCTGAACATAGGGACACTCTCTGAGGAATCCTGAGAACCTGGAGAGCCGACTCTTCCTCTGTGTGCCACAGGTCCCAAAGGCATAAAATGAAGCCACTAATAGCATCAGCTTCTTGGGTGGTGTCCAGCATCAATTACCCAGCAGGATCTTAGCTTGGCACTTGTCCCTGTCATGTTATTATTGTAGGTGGCTCAGATGGTAAGGAGTAGGCCTGCAGTGCAGGATAGCCAGATTCAATCGCTGGGTTGGGACGATCCTCTGGAGAAGGAAATGGCAACCCACTCCATTATTCTTTTTTTTTTTTATTTAATTGGAGGCTAATTACTTTACATTATTGTATTGGTTTTGCCATACATGGACATGAATCTGCCCCGGGTGTACATGTGTTCCCCATCCTGAACCCCCCTCCCACCTCCCTCCCCATCCCATCCCTCTGGTTCATCCCAGTACACCAGCCCTGAGCATCGAGCATCCTGTATCATGCATTGAACCTGGACTGGCGATTCGCTTCACATATGATAATATACGTGTTTCAATACCATTCTCCCAATTCATCCCACCCTCGCCCTCTCCCACAGAGTCCAAAAGACTGTTCTATACATCTCTGTCTCTTTTGCTGTCTCGCATACAGGGATATCATTATCATCTTTCTAAATTCCATATATATACGTTAGTATACTGTATTGGTGTTTTTCTTTCTGGCTTACTTCATTCTGTATAATAGGCTCCAATTTGCCTGGAGAATCCTATGGGCAGAGGAGCCTGGCAGGCTACAGTCCAAGGGGTCTTAAAGAATCAGACACGTCTGAGCCACTTTCACTTCCACTTCACGTAATGATTTTCAAGTCAAAACTCACTGTCATAATAAAGTTCTCTTTAAACATACAGGAATTCCTCAACGATCGGAAGCAAGACAAGGGTGACCACTCCGGCCACTATTATTCAATATGTCAGCTGATATTATTTTATTGTAATTTTAAGAGTCAATGGGTCCAGAAAAAGTTCTCACAACGGGCTCTCTGAAGGGCTCAGATGAGGTTTGAATCAGCAAACCGGCACAAGCGGAGGAAAAACAAAACAAAACCAGCCGCTTCTTGTGGCAAAAAGCTTCGTCATTTTACTAAAGCGCGAAGGGCGGAGGAAAACCGGCCCGGCGACACTGTGGAGCAGCACTGCCACCTGCAGGCCACAGAAACCAAACCACCGCAAGTCCTGAAGAAAATTCATAGTTTCTGCTGGCTTTTCGCGCAGATGACTGGATAGCGTGAATGCGAAAGTTAAGGGGGATGCCCGTAAGGACCAGAGAAAGGACGGGATCTCTCGAAGGGATGCGGCCAAACCACCCCTGGACTGCGAGACGTCCGCGAAACCATAGCAACACGGGCAGGAAGTCCGGGTGTCCGGGAAGATCCGGAGCTTGGTGGGCGGGGCTGCACTCCGATTGGCTGGCTCTGGGCCTGCGCGCAGCAACCCAGTGAGGCCCGCGCCAGTCTCCTGGCCAAGGTCTCCTGGGAGTTTGCTCCGGGACCCTGTTTGGAACTCTCCGCTGAAGAACCTGCGGAGAAGGCAATGGCAAGCCACTCCAGTACTCTTGCCTAGAAAATCGCTAGGGACACGACTGAGCGACTTCACTTTCACTTTTCACTTTCACACATTGGAGAAGGAAATGGCAACCCACTCCAGTGTTCTTGCCTGGAGAATCCCAGGGACGGCGGAGCCTGGTGGGCTTCCGTCTATGGGGTCGCACAGAGTCGGACACGACTGAAGTGACTTAGCACCAGCAGCTGAAGAACCTGACCAGTGACGTCCGGGTCCTGTCGCCCACGGCCGAAGCCCCCGCCACCGCACGTGCGGGAAGGTTACAAGTCCCCTCTCCATTCCTCTCCCTCCCGCCCCCGGCCTGTGAACGCGCTCCTCCCGTGGTACACTCGCTGTTCTCTCAGCCCTCACTCTTCTGATCCGTCAGTGCCCACGAGGCTCACCCGGTCACCCCGGAGACTCTCCGTCCTCAGCCATGCTCCCTTCCTCCCCACCCGAGCATCCCTCTGCCCACGGTCCCGCCCCGGACATCAGGAAAGACCGCGCCCCCCCATAGTGTCCTGTTTCCAGCCCTCCTCCCTGTCATCACCCTCA
The DNA here is from genome assembly GCF_049115385.1 of Moschus berezovskii. Lineage (NCBI taxonomy): Eukaryota > Metazoa > Chordata > Mammalia > Artiodactyla > Moschidae > Moschus > Moschus berezovskii. Next base: position 52,061,695 of record NC_142488.1, on the reverse strand, counting down.
ACATGATGTCCTGTCCTCCAGCTCCTTCGCACTAGTGCCATTGCTCTGATACCACAACCTCTTGGAGACCTACAGCTCACCGACCACGCGTCCTTTCACACCATGCGCCAGGCCCCTCCTCGATAGGCTGAGCCAGGGTTGGAAGCTGTCCCCCGCAAACACACCTCTCCCCCGCAAACACACCTCTCCCCCACAAACACACTTCTCCCCCACAAGCCTGTGCGGCTTGCACCCTCTTGCCTACCCACTCCTTGCCAGTGTCTGAGCACCTGAGCGTTGAGGAGCAGACTTTGCAACTTTACAGAAGTGTTCTATCTTAAATCCATGACGGGAGGAGAATTGCTGTTCATTGTCACTCTTAGCTACCTACACTACACACTAGTAACCTTCCTCCATCCTAATGACCACCAGCCCCATCCGTCAATAATTCGTGGAGAAGACAAAAGAAATCCCATGGTATTTCTCAAGTTTTCCAATCCCAATCTGCCTGTTTCCACCCTGGCACGCTGCTGCCCCTATGGAGGAGGTGACCAGATCCTATTTGAGGCCTTCATCTGGATTCCATGTCCTTCCTCCTTCTCAAGCAGTGAACTTTTGCAATGCTTATTCTGGTTTCCTGAATTGTCAGGTTCCCATTTCTTTTGGATCATTCCTTCATCTACAAAGTGGGCAGAAGAATGGTTGGAGTTTAAGAATTTAGCCTTCTGGAGATGATCGTGGTTCCTGCTGTGGTGGTCAGACCCCTAGGGGCTTCATTCCCTATAGCGAAAATGTGGAAATCGGCTGAGTTCAGACCCAAGGGTTCTACCATGAAGGAAGAGTAACCTGTCTAGGGCTGGAGCAAGCGGCTGTGAGGAGATAACCCTCATGCAAGGTCAGGAGTGGCGGCTATACTTTGCTGGAGCAGCTGTGGAGAGATACCTCATGTCCAAGGTCAGAGAAACCCCAGTAAGACGGGAGGCACAGGAGCAGCTGTGAGGAGATACCCCATGTCCAAGGGCAAAGGAGAAGCCCCAGCAAGACGATAGAAGGGGCGAATTCACGTTTAGAATCAAACCCCATTCCCGACAGAGACGCTCAGAGGGCTCAAACCAACCTTGTGTGTACCAGGACCTAGGGACTCCACAGAGACTGAGACAGAACTGTGTTTGACTGTTTCCTGTGGAGGTACGGGTCAGCAGTGGACTGCCACAGAGACATGGGCTCTGGGTGCAACAGACTTGGGTATAGCATAAGCCTTCTTGGAGGAGGTCACCATTAACCCCACCAAAGAGCTGTCAGAACTTACACAGGACTGGGAAATAGACTCTTGGAGGGCACAAACAGAACCTTGTGTGCACTAGGACCCAGGAGAAAGGAGCAGTGGCTCCACAAGAGACTGACCCAGACTTGCCTGTGAGTGTCCAGGAGTCTCCAGCAGAGGTGTGGGTCGGTGGTGGCTTGCTGCAGGGTTAGGGGCACTAAATGTAGCAGTTCAGTTCAGTTCAGTCGCTCAGTCGTGTCCGACTCTCCGCGATCCCAAGGATCACAGCACGCCAGGCCTCCCTGTCCATCACCAACTCCTGGAGTTCACTCAAACTCATATCCACAGAGTCGGTGATGCCATCCAGCCATCTCGTTCTCTGTCGTCCCTTTCTCCTCCTGCCCCCAAACTTTCGCAGCATCAGAGTCTTTTCCAGTGAGTCAACTCGTCGCATGAGGTGGCCAGAGTATTGGAGTTTCAGCTTTAGCATCAGTCCTTCCAATGAACACCCAGGATTGATCTTCTTTAGAATGGACTGGTTGGATCTCCTTGCAGTCCAAGAGACTCTCAAGAGTCTTCTCCAACACCACAGTTCAAAAGCATCAATTCTTCGGCGATCAGCTTTCTTCACATTCCAACTCTCACATCCATACATGACCACTCGAAAAACCATAGCCTTCACTGGATGGACCTTTGTTGGCAAAGTAATGTCTCTGCTTTTTAATATACTATCTAGGTTGGTCATAACTTTCCTTCCAAGGAGTAAGCATCTTTTAATTTCATGGCTGCAATCAGCATCTGCAGTGATTTTGGAGCCCAAAAAAATGAAGTCTGACACTGTTTCCACTGTTTTTCCATCTATTTCCCATGAAGTGATGGGACCAGATGCCATGATCTTTGTTTTCTGAATGTTGAGCTTCAAGCCAACCTTTTCACTCTCCTCTTTCACTTTTAAGAGGCTTTTGAGTTCCTCTTCACTTTCTGTCATAAGGGTAGTGTCATCTGCATATCTGAGGTGATTGTTATTTCTCCCGGCAATCTTGATTGCAGCTTGTGCTTCTTGCAGCCCAGCATTCCTCATGATGTACTCTGCATATAAGTTAAATAAGCAGGGTGACAATATACAACCTTGACGTACTCCTTTTCCTATTTGGAACCAGTCTGTTGTTCCATGTACAGTTCTGACTGTTGCTTCCTGACCTGCATACAGGTTTCTCAAGAGGCAGGTCAGGTGGTCTGGTATGCCCATCTCTTTCAGAATGTTCCACAGTTTATTGTGATCCAAACAGTCAAAGGCTTTGGCATAGTCAATGAAGCAGAAATAGATGTTTTTCTGGAACTCTCTTGCTTTCTCCATGACCCAGCAGATGTTGGCAATTTGATCTCTGGTGCCTCTGCCTTTTCTAAAACCTGCTTGAACATCTGGGAGTTCATGGTTCACATATTGCTGAAGCCTGGCTTGGAGAATTTTGAGCATGACTTTACTAGCGTGTGAGATGAGTGCAATTGTGCGGTAGTTTGAGCATTCTTTGGCATTGCCTTTCTTTGGGATTGGAATGAAGACTGACCTTTTCCAGTCCTGTGGCCACTGCTGAGTTTTCCAAATTTGCTGGCATATTGAGTGAAGCACTTTCACAGCATCATCTTTCAAGATTTGAAATAGCTCAACTGGAATTCCAGCACCTCCACTAGCTTTGGTCGTAATGATGCTTTCTAAGACCCACTTGACTTCACATTCCAAGATGTCTGGCTCTAGGTCAGACATCTTGATCACATTATCGTGACTATCTTGGTCGTGAAGATCTTTTTTGTACAGTTCTTCTGTGTATTCTTGCCACCTCTTCTTAATATCTTCTGCTTCTGTTAGGTCCATATCATTTCTGTCCTTTATCGAGCCCATCTTTGCATGAAATGTTCCCTTGGAATCTCTAATTTTCTTGAAGAGATCTCTTGTTTTTCCTATTCTGTTGTTTTCCTCTATTTCTTTGCATTGATCACTGAGGAAGGCTTTCTTATCTCTCCTTGCTATTCTTTGGAACTCTGCATTCAGATGCTTATATCTTTCCTTTTCTCCTTTGCTTTTCGCTTCTCTTCTTTTCACAGCTATTTGTAAGGCCTCCTCAGACAGCCATTTTGCTGTTTTGCATTTCTTTTCCATGGGGATGGTCTTGGTCCCTGTCTGCTCTACAATGTCATGAACCTCCGTCCAGAGTTCGTCAGGCACTCTATCAGATCTACTCCCTTAAATCTATTTCTCACTTCCACTGTATAATCGTAAGGGATTTGATTTAGGTCATATCTGAATGGTCTAGTGGTTTTCCCTACTTTCTTCAATTTAAGTCTGAATTTGGCAATAAGGAGTTCATGATCTGAGCCACAGTCAGCTCCAGGTCTTGTTTTTGCTAACTGTATAGAGCTTTTCCATCTTTGGCTGCAAAGAATATAATCAATCTGATTTCGGTGTTGACCATCTGGTTTTGTCCATGTGTAGAGTCTTCTCTTGTGTTGTTGGAAGAGGGTGTTTGCTATGACCAGTGCGTTCTCTTGACAAAACTCTATTAGCCTTTGCCCTGCTTCATTCCGTGCTCCAAGGCCAAATTTGCCTGTTACTCCAGGTGTTTCTTGACTTCCTACTTTTGCATTCCAGTCCCCTATAATGAAAAAGATATCTTTTTTGGGTGCTAGTTCTGAAAGTTCTTGTAGGTCTTCATAGAACCGTTCAACTTCAGCTTCTTCAGTGTTACTGGTTGGGGCATAGGCCTGGATTACTGTAATATTGAATGGTTTGCCTTGGAAATGAACAGAAATCATTCTGTCATTTTTAAGATTGCATCCAAGTACTGCATTTCTGACTCTTTTGTTGACCATGATGGCTACTCCATTTCTTCTAAGGGATTCCTGCCCACAGTAGTAGATATAATGGTCATCTGAGTTAAATTCACCCATTCCAGTCCATTTTAATTCACTGATTCCTAGAATGTCTATGTTCACTCTTGCCATCTCCTGTTTGACCACTTCCAATTTGCCTTGATTCCTGGACCTAACATTCCAGGTTCCTATGCAATATTGCTCTTTACAGCACTGGACCTTGCTTCTATCACCAGTCACATCCACAACTGGGTGGTTTTTTTGCTTTGGCTCCATCCCTTCATTCTTTCTGGAGTTATTTCTCCACTGATCTCCAGGAGCATACTGGGCACCTACCGACCTGGGGAATTCCTCATTCAGTAGCCTATCATTTTGCTCTTTGATACTGTTCATGGGGTTCTCAAGGCAAGTATACTGAAGTGGTTTGCCATTCCCTTCTCCAGTGGACCACATTCGGCTGTGGGCCATGTGATCAGATCGACTAGTTTCACGTCCAATAGGCGGTGGCTGTGCGGGCGCAGGAGGGCCAAGAGGAGCTACTCCACGTTCAAGGTCAGGAGGGGCGGCCTTGAGGAGATACCCCTTAACCAAAAGGTGCAGCGGCTGCGCTTTCTTGGAGCAGCTGTGAAGAGATATCCCACGCCCAAGGTAAGAGAAACCCAAATAAGATGGTAGGTATTGCAAGAGGGCATCAGAGGGCAGACACACTGAAGTGTAGCACTACATGCATGGAATCTTTTGAAGGAGGTCACCATCATCTTCATTACCTCCACCATAGTTTGGCCCCAGGTAAATAGCAGCAGGGAGGGAACACAGCTCCACCCATCAACAGAAAACTGGATTAAAGATTTACTGAGTATGGCTCCGCCCATCAGAACAAGACCCAGTTTCCCCCTCAGTCAGTCTCTCCCATCAGGAAGCTTCCAAAAGCTTCTTATCCTTCGCCATCAGAGGGCAGACAGACTGAAAACCACAATCACAGAAAACTAACCAATCTAATCACATGGACCACAGCCTTCTCTAACTCAATGAAGCTATGAGCCATGCCTTGTAAGGGCACCCAAGACAGACGGGTCATGGTGGAGAGGTCTGACAGAATATGGTCCACTGGAGAAGGGAATGGCAAACCACTTCAGTATTCTTGCCTTGAGAACCCCATGAACAGTATGAAAAGGCAAAAAGTTAGGACACTGAAAGATGAACTCCCCATGTCGGTAGGTGACCAATATGCTACTGGAGATCAGTGGAGAAATAACTCCAGAAAGAATGAAGGGATGGAGCCAAAGCAAAAAAAAACCACCCAGGTGTGGGTGTGACTGGTGGTGGAAGCAAGTCCCAATGCTGTGAAGAGCAATAGTGCATAGGAACCTGGAATGTTAGGTCCATGAATCAAGACAAATTGGAAGTGGTCAAACAGGAGATAACAAGACTGAACGTCGACATTCTAGGAATCAGTGAACTAAAATGGACTGGAATGGGTGAATTTAACTCAGATGACCATTATACCTGTGGGCAGGAATCCCTTAGAAGAAATGGAGTAGCCATCATGGTCAACAAAAGAGTCAGAAATGCAGTACTTGGATGCAATCTTAAAAATGACAGAATGATTTCTGTTCATTTCCAAGGCAAACCATTCAATTTTACAGTAATCCAAGCCTATGCCCCAACCAGTAACACTGAAGAAGCCGAAGTTGAATGGTTGTATGAAGACCTACAAGACCTTTCAGAACTAACACCCAAAAAAGATGTCCTTTTCATTATACGGGACTAGAATTCAAAAGTAGGAAGTCAAGAAACACCTGGAGTAACAGGCAAATTTGGCCTTGGAGCACGGAATGAAGCAGGGCAAAGGCTAATAGAGTTTTGTCAAGAGAACGCACTGGTCATAGCAAACACCCTCTTCCAACAACACAAGAGAAGACTCTACACATGGACATCACCAGATGGTCAACACCAAAATCAGGTTGATTATATTCTTTGCAGCCAAAGATGGAGAAGCTCTAAACAGTTAGCAAAAACAAGACCTGGAGCTGACTGTGGCTCAGATCATGAACTCCTTATTGCCAAATTCAGACTTAAATTGAAGAAAGTGGGGAAAACCACTAGACCATTCAGATATGACCTAAATCAAATCCCTTACGATTATACAGTGGAAGTGAGAAATAGATTTAAGGGACTAGATCTGATAGAGTGCCTGATGAACTATGGATGGAGGTTCGTGACATTGTACAGGAGACAGGGACCAAGACCATCCCCATGGAAAAGAAATGCAAAACAGCAAAATGGCTGTCTGAGGAGGCCTTACAAATAGCTGTGAAAAGAAGAGAGGCGAAAAGTAAAGGAAACAAGGAAAGATATAAGCATCTGAATGCAGAGTTCCAAAGAATAGCAAGGAGAGATAAGAAAGGCTTTCTCAGTGATCAGTGCAAAGAAATAGAGGAAAATAATAGACTAGAGATCTCTTCAAGAAAATTAGAGATACCAAGAAAACATTTCATGCAAAGATGGGCTCAATAAAGGACAGAAATGGTATGGACCTAAAAGAAAGAGAAGATATTAAGAAGAGGTGGCAAGAATACGCAGAAGAACTGTACAAAAAAGATCTTCACAACCCAGATAATCAAGATGGTGTGATCATTCATCTAGAGCCAGACATCCTGGAATGTGAAGTCAAGTGGTCATTAGGAAGCATCACTACGAACAAAGCTAGTGGAGGTGCTGGAATTCCAGTTGAGCTATTTCAAATCTTGAAAGATGATGCTGTGAAAGTGCTGCACTCAATATGCCAGCAAATTTGGAAAACTCAGCAGTGGCCACAAGACTGGAAAAGGTCAGTTTTCATTCCAATCCCAAAGAAAGGCAATGCCAAAGAATGCTCAAACTATTGCACAATTGCACTCATCTCACACACTAGTAAAGTCATACTCAAAATTCTCCAAGCCAGGCTTCAGCAATACATGAACCGTGAACTTCCAGATGTTCAAGCTGGTTTTAGAAAAGGCAGCAGAACCAGAAATCAAATTGCCAACATCCGCTGGGTCATGGAAAAAGCAAGAGAGTGCTAGAAAAACATCTATTTCTGCTTTATTAACTGCCAAAGCCTTTGACTGTGTGGATCACAATTAACTGTGGAAAATTCTAAAAGAGATGGGAATACCAGACCACCTGACCTGCCTCTTGAGAAATCTGAATGCAGGTCAGGAAGCAATAGTTAGAACTGGACATGAGACAACAGACTAGTTACAAATAGGGGAAGGAGTACGTCAAGGCTGAATATTGTCACCTGCTTATTTAATTTATATGCAGAGTACATCATGAGGAACGCTGGGCTGGAAGAAGCACAAGCTGGAATCAAGATTGCCGGGAGAAATATCAATAACCTGAGATACGCAGATGACACCACCCTTATGGCAGAAAATGAAGAATAACTAAAGAGCCTCTTGATGAAAGTGAAGGAGAGTGAGAGAGTGAAAAATTTGGCTTAAAGCTCAACTTTCAGAAAACTAAGATCATGGAATCTGGTCCCATCACTTCATGGGAAATAGATGGGGAAACAGTGGCAGACTTTATGTTTAGGGCTCCAAAATCACTGCAGATGGTGACTGCAGCCATGAAATTAAAAGACGCTTACTCCTTGGAAGAAAAGTTATGACCAATCTAGACAGCATATTAAAAAGCAGGAACATTACTTTGCCAACAAAGGTCCGTCTAGTCAACGCTATGGTTTTTCCAGTAGTCATGTATGGATGTGATAGTTGGACTATAAAGAAAGCTGAGCACTGAAGAATTGATGCTTTTGATCTGTGGTGTTGGAGAAGACTCTTGAGAGTCCCTTAGACTGCAAGCAGATCTAACCAGTCCATCCTAAAGGAAATCAGTCCTGAATATTCATTGGAAGGACTGATGTTGAAGCTGAAACTCCAGTCCTTTGGCCACCTGATGTGAAGAACTGACTCATTTGAAAAGACTCTGATGCTGGGGAAGATTGAAGGTAAGAGGAGAAGGGGATAACAGAGGATTAGATGGTTGGATGGCATTACCGACTCAATGGACATGAATTTGAGAAAACTCCAGGAGTTGGTGATGGACAGGGAGGTCTGGTGTGCTGCAGTCCATGCAGTCTCAAAGAGTCAGACATGACTGAACGACTGAACTGAACTGAACTTAACCTGTCTAGGGACTTTGATAACCCTGCAGCTGAGGCTGTGAATTGGACACCCTGCCCAGGATGGGATGGAGGATGAGACCCAAATTCAGAGGTGTCTGCAGACACCATCAGAGTGAGTTGAGGCTGGGTCAGCTAGGGTGCACCAGGACCCCCCCAAGAGGAGAGAAACGAAAATGCAAGTTTAACAGCCCCATTCATGGGCAGTACAGGTCAGTATCACCAGCTGGACCAGGAGAGGAGAGTCATGCTTCTCTTAGAAACCACCAAGGATACTATGAGCAGCATAAGAGTTTCATAGACAACCCCTCTCCTTCCCATTGTCACCCAGGAAATGTGTAAACCATACATATACCTCCCACACACTGGAAAGGAGCAGGGAAGTGGGGTGGAAATCTGAGAAACTGAGCATTGCACCAAAACAGACAGTATTAAATGAACCATTAACATGATAGCATCAGATTGCACTTACCATGTTAGATATAAATTCAGTGGGTTTTTTTTTGCCACTTTCTGCAAGGAGATCCAACCAGTCCATTCTAAAGGAGATCAATCCTGGGTGTTCATTGGAAGGACTGATGCTAAAGCTGAAACTCCAATACTTTGGCCACCTCATGCGACAAGTTGACTCACTGGAAAAGACTCTGATGCTGGGAGGGATTGGGGGCGGGAGGAGAAGGGGACGACAGAGGATGAGATGGCTGGATGGCATCACCGACTCGATGGAGGTGAGTTTGAGTGAACTCTGGGAGTTGGTGATGAACAGGGAGGCCTGGCGTGCTGTGATTCATAGGGTCACGGAGAGTCGGACATGACTGAGCGACTGAACTGAACTGAACTGATCCACTCCAGAGAGTGAGCATTCATAATAAAGATCAGATCAGATGGGACAAAGAGAATAAGTTAACCAAAGTGCCCATGCCATCTGAGAATTACAAGTGAATTTGATTACAACAGACCGTTCCCACTAGTTCCTCCTCTGCCCACCAGTGGGTGTCATGCTCATCAGTCCATGTTTAAGCAGATTGGAGCATCCTTGCCTCACCCTCCTCTTTAACTGAGGACAACGTTTTTACATCCCATTAAAAGACCCCCACCCCCCAAAAAAATGAGCACAGAAAGAAGAACAAAACAGAGTAGAGTAACTAATGAGAGTTGTCACTGAGGGGAGCAGGACCTCCTCAAAGTCATCCTTGCCCTTCATAAGCAATGTCAGACTCCATTCTCCTTTAACAAACAACACAGACTCCATTTTCTGAGGCCAGAGACACAGAGCCTGGCTTCAGAAAATGGTTGTAGTGCTGTTTACTGCTGGAGAAAATCACAGAACCACATGTTAGAGCCACTGTGCTTTCATAGTCTTCTATGTATTTCGTAGTCTCCTGGTATCTCAATGCTGTACAGAATGCTTTCCTTGTGACTCCCTTCCTCCTTCAGTCCCTTTTGAAGGCTCCTAAGGTTTCATCTGTCTCTCTGAATTCTCTACCATACATCTGTCCCTTCTTTCTTGGCCAAAGCACGATTCCCATTCTCAAGTGAGATCCAAGCATGCAGAGAGGGAAGGAGTAGTGCTTCAGTTCAGGGTTGTGGGATCCTGCTGTCTTGGCAACATTCTTCTGCTCATCCTCAGTGGTGCACTCAGCTCAGGCAACACCACAGCTGGAAGGACCAGGACAGATGGAAAAACTCTTCTCTCTTTCTCTCTCTCTTTCTGAGACCAGAGGAGAAACACTGGTGTTGGTTACCAGGGAAACTGAATCCTAATCCATCTGACTCAAGAGAAGATACCAATGAAGGAGTGGAAACTAAGACGCAGGATGTATTGTGGAGACCTCTCACAGACATGGAATATGATTCTCAATAAATGTGCTTGTCCCAAGGTCCTGTGCACACACAGACACATGAAAACATGTGTACTCACAAGCACCCCTTCCAGCCCAAAGCAGCACAGTGACTGTAACGTAAGGTACAGAAAGGGGAGGCAGGGGGTGCAGCAATGATGTGGAAGTGGAGGCAGAAATCAGGCCATGAAAGGCTGAAAGGATGACTTTTATTTTTATAATTATTACCTACCCATTCTTTCAAGGCTTATTTTGACATTTGCATTTCATTTAGATCCATTTGTGCAACTACTTACTTAGAACAAACAATGCTAAGTCACATTCACCTAAAAGAATATGCAGCCTCATTTGAAAAAATATAACCACAATAGTGCATCACTGACACTGTGATAATGTTGTCTTATGAATCAGCTCTGGATTTAAGCGATGAATACCATCATGGGAGGTCAGTTGAATAAGTTACTTTTCATTTAGAGAAACTTAAGAACAAGACAACACAGATCTTCTCCCCAGGGCTGGAAATTTACCTGTGATAAATCAAGTGGAGAAATAGATGGAGGTACAGTGGTACAATACAAGAGGAGGTTTATCCTGCATATGAAAAACTGTCCCCTAAATTGAATTGTACTTTTTAATAAAACTTTAGATACTACTTTTCCTGCTCTGTGATTTATATTGAGTTATAAAGCACCATTCAAATGGTCATGTAGAGCTACATCATTTGTGAATGTTCTAGTATTTTGGTGTTGGTCAGTGGGGAGAATCCCAGTGATCCAGCAGCTAGAGGTATGCATAAAAAGTATAGTTTCATCTGAAAGCTCTTGTTTATAAGCTGGTGATAAACATGTCACAGAATGCCAAAAGAGGCAATCAATCCCAGAGGAGATGACAAAGGACCAGAATTCTGAAATAGGAAGAAATTTCCTTAAGAGCATCCCTTACCCTGCCTCACAGGATAATGCTGAAGCTATTTAATGGGATGTGGACTGTAGTTCATGGCCTACTGAAGCTCTAGAAACATATATCTTGGGTGGAAAGATAGATGAAGTCATGATTTCCCATGCACGGATGTTCAGGTGGACAGATGGATGGATGGATGGGCTGAGACAAGTTTACATAGTTTCTGTGGGGGGTCACTTTGCTGTTACAAAAGACTGAAATTTTCACAATAGAAGGGAGCCTGAGATCTTTCAGAGCATGCCTTTTGACAGTGACAACCATTCTAAGGACAATAGAATCAGCAACTATTCAGAGCCCTATCTTAAGCCAGTACTGACAATGTTGTAGAGGCATCTATGACATAATAGGCATGCTGTACAGTTAAATGATCATACCTATGCGCTTTGGATTCAGAAAGAACAAGATATCATTATTTCTTATTTGAACATTTGCATTTCATTTAGATCTATTTACAGCTACTTATTTAAAACAAACTATGTACATCATGAGGAACGCTGGGCTGGAAGAAGCACAAGCTGGAATCAAGATTGCTGGGAGAAATATCAATAACCTCAGATATGCAGATGACACCACCCTTATGGCAGAAAGTGAAGAGGAACTCAAAAGCCTCTTGATGAAAGTGAAAGAGGAGAGTGAAAAGGTTGGCTTGAAACTCAACATTCAGAAAACAAAGATCATGGCATCTGGTCCCACCACTTCATGGGAAATAGATGGGGAAACAGTCGAAACAGTGTCAGACTTTATTATTTTGGGCTCCAAAATCACTGCAGATGCTGATTGCAGCCATGAAATTAAAAGACGCTTACTCCTTGGAAGGAAAGTTATGACCAACCTAGACAGCATATTAAAAAGCAGAGACATTACTTTGCCAACCAAGGTCCGCCTAGTCAAGGCAATGGTTTTTCCCGTGGTCATGTACGGACGTGAGAGTTGTACTGTGAAGAAAGCTGATCGCCAAAGAATTGATGCTTTTGAACTGTGGTGTTGGAGAAGACTCCTGAGAGTCCCTTGGACTGCAAGGAGATCCAACCAGTCCATTCTAAAGGAGACCAATCCTGTGTGTTCATTGGAAGGACTGATGCTAAAGCTGAAACTCTAATACTTTGGCCACCTCATGTGACGAGATGACTCACTGGAGAAGAGGCTGATGCTGGGAGGGATTGGGGACAGGAGGAGACGGGGACGGCAGAGAATGAGATGGCTGGATGGCATCACCGACTCTATGGATATGAGTTTGAGTGAACTCCGGGAGTTGGTGATGGACAGGGAAGCCTGGCGTGCTGTGATTCATGGGATCGCAAAGAGTCGGACACGACTGAGCGACTGAACTGAACTGAGCTGATGCTATGTCACCTTCACCTGAAAGTTTTTCCTGATTTTTTTATTGTGGTAAAATATATATAATAAAATTTATCATTTTAAGCATGTTAATTGAACAATTCAGTGGCATTAAGCACACTCACATTATTGTGCAAAAATCACCACTATCCATCTCCAGAGTTTTTTGTCATCCCAAACTCTGAATGTTTTCTTTGTAATTATTAATTTGTGGTTTGGTGAGAGATTTTATTTTATTTTTTTTCAATTTTATTTATTTATTTTTTTCAAGTTGAACAGACTAAATTTCTTTAAACAAACTTACTTATACTCCAGAGTCCTTTAAAAACTTAATAGCATTTATACATTGAAGGTATTTGATTTTCTTGTAAATAGCACTTCAAATGCAACAAGCATTTGAAGCAACAAGCATTTGACCCAACAAGTAAAACTTTCTACAGTTCATAACTTTTATAAATAAAATAAATTAAATGTACAGTGAATAAGTTCTCTGAAATATTTCAATATTTCTGCAGGTTTAGTAACATCATAAAACACATTTCAACTAAAATTCACAAATCTAAAAACCTGTTAGGCATTTTTAGGCGTTTTAAGTTGGAAATGAAGACCAATGTTACATCGTAATATGCCAATTACAAATAGTACTTCAAATAGCAAATACTACAGTTTGTCCCAGACTTTAAAAACTATTCATGAACTCAACACTGAACTATTGATAGCTATGAGAATTGTTTCCTAGCCTTTTTGAAAATTTCAACCCATTTACGTTTAAGGTAATTATTGATAAGTATGATCCCGTAGCCATTTTCTTTATTGCTTTGGGTTCAAGTTTATACACTCTTTCTGTGTTTCCTGTCTATAGAAGATCCTTTAGCATTTGTTGGAGAGCTGGTTTGGTGAGGCTGAATTCCCTCAGCTTTTGCTTGTCTGTAAAGCTTTTGATTTCTCCTTCATATTTGAATGAGATCCTTGCTGGGTATAGTAATCTGGGCTGTAGGGTATTTTCTTTCATCACTTTAAGTATGTCTTGCCACTCCCTTCTGGCCTGAAGAGTTTCTGTTGAAAGATCAGCTGTTATGCTTATGGGAATCCCCTTATGTGTTATTTGCTGCTTTTCCCTTGCTGCTTTTAATATTTGTTCTTTGTGTTTGATCTTTGTTAATTTGATTAATATGTGTCTTGGAGTATTGCGCCTTGGGTTTATCCTGTTGGGGACTCTCTGGGTTTCTTGGACTTGGGTGATTATTTCTTTCCCTATTTTAGGGAAGTTTTCAACTATTATCTCCTCAAGTATTCTCTCACGGTCTTTCTTTTTGTCTTCTTCTTCTGGGACCCCTATGATTCGAATGTTGGAGCGTTTAACATTGTCCCAGAGGTCTCTAATATTGTCCTCATTTCTTTTAATTCGTTTTTCTTTTTTCCTCTCTGTTTCATTTATTTCTACAATTCTATCTTCTAGTTCACTTATCCTGTCTTCTGCCTCTGTTATTCTACTGTTTGTTTCCTCCAGAGTGTTTCTGATCTCATCTATTGCATTATTCATTGTATATTGACTCTTTTTTATTTCTTCTAAGTCCTTATTAAATCTTTCTTCCATCTTCTCAATCCTTTTCTCCAGGTTATTTATCTGTAATTCCATTTTGCTTTCAAGATTTTGAATCATTTTCATCATCAAAATTTGAAATTCTTTATCAGGCAAATTCCCTATATCTTCTTCTTTTGTTTGTGTTGGTGGGCAATTATCTTGTTCCTTTACTTGCTGGGTATTTCTCTGCCTCTTCATCTTGCTTATATTGCTTTGCTTGGGGTGGCCTTTCCCTCTTCTTGCAGTTTGTGGAGTTCTCTTTATTACGTAGTTTCTTCGCTGTGTGTGGGGTTGGACGGGTGACTTGTCCGGGTTCCCTGGTTAGGGAAGCATGTGTCGGTGTTCTGGTGGGTGGAGCTGGATTTCTTCTCTCTCCTTTAGAAGACAATGGGCTGCTTTTCTGGAAGCCTGATGTCCTCTGCCAGTATTCAGAAGTTGTTTTGTGGACTTTACTCCGCGTTCAAATGTTCTTTTGATGAATTTGTGGGGGAGAAAGTGGTCTTGCCATCTTATCCCTCCGCCATCTTGTTCCTTCCTCCCCAGAACACTGGATTCTTATATTCCACTTGGTTGTGGAATATCTCTTCCCAGCTGCTCCAGCAAGGCGCAGCCACTGTACCTTACCTTGGACGAGGGGTATCTCCTCAAGGCCACGCCTCCTGCTTTGAATGTAGATCAGCTCCTCTCGGCCCTCCGGTGCCCAAGCAGCCACCGCCTCCTGAATGTGGTACAGCTCCTCTCGGCCACCGCCCTAACCCTGGGCGCGGGGTAGCTCATCTCAACCACGATTCTGCACGTGGTCGGTTGCGCCGGAGCCGGGCGTCTCCCGCGTCTGCGCCTGCGCCGCCGGAGCCGGGAGTCTCCCGCGTCTGTGCCTGCGCCGCCGGACTGGTGAGAGATTTTAAATAGGAACCTGGACATTTTGAGTATTGTGATATGAGATTCCAGATTTTTTAAATCTTGGACTTTAGTAGATTGCTGCCTCATTACTGCCAGCTTGGTGTGGATGTTTAGGTTCTCACCTTGGCTTTGCAGAGGTGGGCATAGACTACATGTTCCTTTAAGTTTGGGGGGTGTGTGTGTGTCTATAGTGTTTGGCTGGAATACAACTGATAATTGTCAAAGAGTTTTATGTCACTAAGGTGACTTTTTTTCCCTTCTTCTTTGTCTTCCCAAGTACCCAGAACAGGATATATAAACCAAAAAGAAAACCTAAGGAACCCACCACAACCATCTTCATCATTGGCTTCTGAGAGTTCTAATCAGTTTGCTACTTTCTTCTCTGAAACTTTCAAAATCCTCTTAGGCATATTTTATATATAATTTGCAGCATTTTTAGTCGTACTTAGTGAGAAGAATAGGAAAAAATACATTGACTTCAAGAAGTGGAAGGTTTTGTCCTGAAAAAATTTAAAAACTTTTTAAAGTTTTTTAATTTTCCAAAGTGGATGGGAGGGGGAGATATTAACTAGGAGGAGGTGAATCAAACTTTGTGGCAGCAATTCTATTTTCCTGGATAGTCAATTCAACACACCAACCTGCAATATGAAATCCTTTCTTGCCTGCTTAGAGTCAGAAAGAGCCCTAAATGTCAGGTGGCACAAGCTCAGCTTTTCCAGTTCAGTGGACCCACTACAAAGTCATCTGGTGGAAACTTTCATCCCTTAAATAAGAAAACCTAAGCAGAGCCCACTATCATGAGGATTAGAATGAAATGTTTTGAGGGTGGTTCTATCAATTCCCTGCCTCTACCTTTTTCTCCTTCTACTCAATTTTCCTTTCTATGGGAGAGGTAGGCCTGTTTACTGTTCCCTGGATTAATTGATTATGATTTCATTTTGTCACCACTATTAGCTAAACATTTTTATCACTTTAATATTCTCCAATGTAAAATGTTAATTAATTGGAATCCAACTGCAAATAATATGTCTCTTCATATATAGTATAAGGACCTTACAATAGTATAGTCCCAATTCACCCCTGTCATGCTTTTTCCTATGAACTTTGCTCAAGTGCACACACAGGCTCAGGGACAAAATCCCTCCTTTCAAAGTGTGTTTTCCCAACTGGGCACTGAGTTGAGTATTTACTAGGCTATATCATCATCCTATTAGGTGCATGGTACTATTACTCCTATCAGAACTGCAAACACAATTATTTTTAATTCTTCCTTGAAATTCCCCAACCATGTCTTACATGTTGTTATGAATCCATTGGATCATATAAAAAGTGAGAGATTTCCAGAAAAACATCTACTTTTGCTTCATTGACTACACTAAAGCCTTTGACTGTGGATCACAACAAACTGGGGAAAATTGTTAGAGATGGGAACACCAGAACACCTTACCTGCTTCCTGAGAAACCTGTGTACAGGTCAAACAGCAACAGTTAGAACTGGACATGGAACAACGGACTGGTTCAAAATTGGGAAAGGAGTACATCAAGGCTATATATTGCCATCCTACATATTTAACTTATATGCAGAGTACATCATGTGAAATGCCAGGCTGGATGAAGCAAAAGCGAAAATCAAGATTGCTGGCAGAAATACCAATAAGCTGAGATATGCAGATGACACCACCCTTATGGCAGAAAGTGAAGAGGAACTAAAGAGCCTCTTGATGAAGGTGAAAGAGGAAGGTGAAAAACTGGCTTAAAACTCAACATTCAAAAAACAAAGATCATGGCATCTGGTCCCACCACTTCATGGCAAATAAATGGGGAAGCAATGGAAACAGTGACAGCGTTTCTTTTCTTGGACTCCAAAAGCACTGTGGATTGTGACTGTAGCCATGAAATTGAAAGATGCCTCCTCCTTGGAAGAAAAGCTATGACAAACCTAGACAGTGTATTAAAAACCAGAGACATTACTTTGCTGACAAAGGTCCGTCTAGTCAAAGCTTTGGTTTTTCCAGTAGTCATGTACAGATGTGAGAGTTGGACCATAAAGAAGGCTGATTGCCGAAGAATTGATGCTTTTGAACTGTGGTGTTGGAGAAGACTTTTGGGAATCCCTTGGACTGCAAGGAGATCCAACCAGTCCATCTTAAAGGAAATCAATGCTGAATATTCATTGGAAGGACTGATGTTGAAGTTGCAGCTCCAATACTTTGGCCACCTGATGCGAAGAAATGAATCACTGGAAAAGACCCTGATGCTGGGAAAGATTGAAAGCAGGAGGAGAAGAGGATGACAGAGGAAGAGATGGTTGGATGGCATCACTGACTTTGAGCAAACTCCAGGAGATGGGGAAGGACAGGGAATCCTGGTGTGCTGCAGTCCATGGGGTCGCAAAGAGTCAGATACGACTAAGTGACTGGAACAATAACAACATGTAACAAAATTATTATTTAAATAGATAAAATATTTGTGAAACATTATTTACATGAGTGATTTTATTTAACCCTCCTGCATACCTTTGAAGTAGATGCGAGACAGAACAAGAGAGAGTTTGAGACAGAGTGAGCCATTGGAACAGCAGCCATACCAGCTAGGCAGGGTGGATCCTCTTTTCTGTGTTGGTACCTGTTAGAAGCAGAAATTCCCTCTCACAAGTGTGAATCCTTGAGTGACAGTGCCAGTGAACTCAGTTTAGATGCTCAAGATGCCATTCTTGTTTGTATGGAGGAGAGGTCCTAAACTGAAAGGATCTGATGTCTGCTGTTCTTATTGCAGTACCCTAACCAGTAACCTGTTATGTCCCAGACCACCAAGATTACACCCTTCTCTAACTGATCCACCCAGAATCCTCCAATCCTAGTCCAGCTCCAGCCATCCAGGAAGAACGAAGCAGAGAGGTTTTTGCTGTTGCTGTGGTTTCAGATACTGGACTAGAGAAGTATTTCAGTATCTCAGTATCAAAGTCCCTGGAATGGTTCACTATGCTGCTGCTGCTAAGTCGCTTCAGTCGTGTCCGACTCTGTGCGACCCCATAGACGGCAGCCCACCAGGCTCCCCCATCCCTGGGATTCTCCAGGCAAGAACACTGGTGTGGGTTGCCATTTCCTTCTCCAATGCACGAAAGTGAAAATGAAGTTGCTCAGTCGTGTCCGACTCCTAGCGACCCCATGGACTGCAGCCCACCAGGCTCCTCCGTCCATGGGATTTTCCAGGCAAGAGTACTGGAGTGGGGTGCCATTGCCTTCTCCACTATGCTAGTTAGGTTCATTATCTCATCCTCAGGTTCATCTGGTTTTGACTCCTCAGCCAGGATCTAGAGGACTATGAGTAGGAAACCAGAATAAAATATTTTCCTCCACTGGTTCTAGCTGTCCTTGGCCACCCTTGCCTCTAGATGTTACTTCTATGACAAGAGGGCAGTCTCACTCACATCTTCCCTGCTTTTTGTGTTCAAAAATATTCTACAGGGATTTTTCAGGGAGAAGAAACTAGTTTTTCATCTTGCTGAACTTCTCAGCTCCATATTGGGGATAATGCTCTCTTCCCTTTGAAGGGGAGTGGGGTTTCCTAAAAATTAATAAAACCAAACTTTCTATAAGTTGTATGATATTGGTGTTATAAATAAATATTCAGATTCTAGATTCTGCTCTGAAGTTTTAATTCACTAAAATAATTGAATTGCTTGAAATTAATGTGTCCTAAAAATAAGGGCGTTTCCACTGAGGACGAGAAATTAAAGAAATCATTGAAAGGTGGAAGAAAGATATAATATGACTGAATAACTGAACCAAATCTAAAACCAGGCATAGGACAGAAATTCTTTCAGAGGCAGGCAGGTGATACACTCTCCCCACAGTGGGAATCAGAGATTCCTCTCCACAATGGGGAACACTGGCATGCTGTTGCTTCTGCTGTTAGCTGAGATATTTGATATGCCAGTCCTTGTGCCCAGGTGCTCCTTTGTGAGATGATATGAAGAGCATTCTCACACCTGCTCCATAGGAACTAGAGCATCATTACATTATGTACAAATTATGTTAGGGTTTAGATATGTATCTTTACTTTCATGACACAAAATGGTTTATTTTGACTAACTGGTTTTCTGTAGAGTTCTCTGATGGGCATTCAAACCAGATTCTGATGGGATGACTAGTTTTGTGTAGAGTCAATATCCTTTCTGTTTTTCTGGCCAGAACTATGGTCTAGTAAATGACAATGAATACTACTTAAGCAATAGAAATAACTCTAAAACATGTTAATCATTGTCAACTATAGTCTGCCTTCATGATCTTCTCAGAGAGACAGGGAGTCAAATAAACCTTGTGAGATTTGATCCCTCACATCAAGAAGAGAGGAGTTTAAAATGGGTTTTATTACTTGATAGGCCTTTTTTTTTTCCTCCAGAAGCAGTGGGATTTCTTTTTGAAAGCAATGGTTTAGGTTTCATTCACGCCCTTCTCTCAGATAAAGTAGACTTTCTGATCTCCCTCTCCCTCCTTCTCATTACTAGGCCCAGTATCTTGATCTCACAGTAGCCTCTCTCCCTCTGTCCAGAGCTCTCTGCCTTTAGTTTGGCTATTACTGGACCACCTCCTATAACCTCCCCACTTCCTGTTCTGGATGTCTGTGATGCAGGATGAGTCCAGGTCCAAACCCAAGGATCCTGCTAGGTTCAGTCACCCAGTTCAGTTCATTCACTCAGTCGTGTCCAACTCTTTACGATCCCATGAATCGCAGCACACCAGGCCTCCCTGTCCATCAACAACCTGGAGTTCACTCAAACTCATGTCCATTGAGTCGGTGATGCCATCCAGACATCTCATCCTCTGTCGTTCCCTTCTCCTCCTGCCCCCAATCATTCCCAGCATCAGGGTCTTTTCCAATAAGTCAACTCTTTGTATCAGGTGGCCAAAATATTAGAGTTTCAGTTTTAGCATCAGTCCTTCCAATGAACACCCAGGACTGATCTCCTCCAGAATGGACTGGTTGGATCTCCTTGCAGTTCAAGGGACTCTCAAGAGTCTTCTCCAACACCACAGTTCAAAAGCATCAATTCTTCGGCGATCAGCTTTCTTCACAGTCCAACTCTCACATGCGTACATGACCACGGGAAAAACCATAGCCTTGGCTAGATGGACCTTTGTTGGCAAAGTAATGTCTCTGCTTTTTAATATGCTATCTAGGTAGGTCATAACTTTCCTTCCAAGAAGTAAGCAAGCGTCTTTTAATTTCATGGCTGCAATCAGCATCTGCAGTGATTTTGGAGGCCAAAAGAATAAAGTTTAACACTGTTTCGACTGTTTCCCCATCTATTTCCCATGAAGTGATGGGACCAGATGCCATGATCTTAGTTTTCTGAATGTTGAGCTTCAAACCAACTTTTTCACTTTCCTCTTTCACTTTCATCAAGAGGCTTTTTAGTTCCTCTTCACTTTCTGCCATAAGCGTGGTGTCATCTGCATATCTGAGGTTATTGATATTTCTCCTGGCAATCTTGATTCCAGCTTGTGCTTCTTCCAGCCCAGCGTTCCTCATGATGTAATCTGCATATAAGTTAAATAAGCAGGGTGACAGTATACAACCTTGACGTACTTCCTATTTGGAACGAGTCTGTTGTTCCATGTCCAGTTTGAACTGTTGCTTCCTGACCTGCATACAGGTTTCTCAAGAGGCAGGTCAGGTGGTCTGGTATGCCAAACTCTTTCAGAATTTTCCACAGTTTATTGTGATTCACACAAAGACTTTGGCATAGTCAATGAAGCAGAAATAGATGTTTTTCTGGAACTCTCTTTCTTTTCCCATGATCCAGTGGAGGTTGGCAATTGATCTCTGGTTCTGCTGCCTTTTCTAAAACCAGATTGAACATCTGGAAGTTCACGGTTCACGTATTGCTGAAGTCTGGCTTGGAGAATTTTGAGCAGGACTTTAATAGCATGTGAGACGAGTGCAATTGTGCGGTAGTTTGAGCATTTTTTGGCATTGCCTTTCTTTGGGACTGGCATGAAGACTGACCTTTTCCAGTCCTGTGGCCACTGCTGAGTTTTCCAAATTTGCTGGCATATTGAGTGCAGCACTTTCACAGCATCATCTTTCAGGATTTGAAATAGCTCAATTGGAACTCCACCACCTCCACTAGCTTTGTTCTTAGTGATGCTTCCTAAGGCCCACTTGACTTCACATTCCAAGATGTCTGGCTTTAGGTGAGTGATCACACCACCGTGATTATCTTGGTCATGAGATCTTTTTTGTACAGTTCTTCTGTGTATTCTTGCCACCTCTTCTTAATATATTCTGCTTCTGTTAGGTCCATACCATTCCTGTCCTTTATTGAGCCTATCTTTGCATGAAAGGATCCCTTGGTACCTCTAATTTTCATGGAGAGATCTCTAGTCTTTCCCATTCTGTTGTTTTCCTCTATTTCTTTGCATTGATCACTGAGGAAGGCTTTCTTATCTCTCCTTGTTGTTCTTTGGAACTCTGCATTCAAATGGGTATATCTTTCCTTTTCTCCTTTGCTTTTCACTTCTCTTCTTTTCACAGCTATTTGTAAGGCCTCCTCAGACAGCCATTTTGCTTTTTTGCATTTCTTTTCCATGGGGATGGTCTTGGTCCCTGTCTCCTGTACAATGTCATGAACCTCTATCCATAGTTCATCAGGCACTCTATATCTATCAGATCTAGTCCCTTAAATCTATTTCTCACTTCCACTGTATAATCATAAGGGATTTGATTTAGGTCATATCTGAATGGTCTAGTGGTTTTCCCTACTTTCTTCAATTTAAGTCTGAATTTGGCAATAAGGAGTTCATGATCTGAGCCACAGTCAGCTCCCGGTCTTGCTTTTGCTGAATGTATAGAGCTTCTCCATCTTTGGCTGCAAAGAATATAATCAATCTGATTTCGGTGTTGACCATCTGGTGATGTCCATGTGTAGAGTCTTCTCTTGTGTTGTTGAAAGAGGGTGTTTGCTATGACCAGTGTGTTTTCTTGGCAAAATTCTATTAGCCTTTGCCCTGCTTCATTCCGTGCTCCAAGGCCAAATTTGCCTGTTACTCCAGGGTGTTTCTTGACTTCCTACTTTTGCATTCCAGTCCCCTATAATGAAAAGGACATCTCTTTTGGGTGTTAGTTCTGAAAGGTCTTGTAGGTCTTCATAGAACCGTTCAACTTCAGCTTCTTCAGGGTTACTGGTTGGGGCATATGCTTGGATTACTGTGATACTGAATGGTTTTCCTTGGAAATGAACAGAAATCATTCTGTTGTTTTTGAGATTGCATCCAAGTACTGCATTTCAGACTCTTTTGTTGACCATGATGGCGACTCCATTTCTTCTAAGGGATTCCTGCCCACAGTAGTAGATATAAAGGTCATCTGAGTTAAATTCACCCATTCCAGTCCATTTTAATTCACTGATTCCTAGAATGCTGACGTTCACTCTTGCCATCTCCTGTTGACCACTTCCAATTTGCCTTGATTCATGGACCTAACATTCCAGGTTCCTATGCAATATTGCTCTTTATAGCATCGGACCTTGTTTCTATTACCAGTCACATCCACAACTGGGTATTGTTTTTGCTTTGGTTCCATCCCTTCATTCTTTCTGGAGTTATTTCTCCACTGATCTCCAGTAGCATATTGGGTACTTACCGACCTGGGGAGTTCCTCTTTCAGTGTCTTATCATTTTGCCTTTTCATACTGTTCATGGGGTTTTCAAGGCAAGAATATGGAAGTGGTTTGCCATTCCCTTCTCCAGTGGACCACATTCTGTCAGACCTCTCCACCATGACCCGTCAGTCTTGGGTGGCCCCACACGGCATGTCTTAATTTCATTGAGTTAGACAAGGCTGTGGTCCATGTGATCAGATTGGCTAGTTTTCTGTGATTATGGTTTCAGTGTGTCTGCCCTCTGATGCCCCCTTGCAACACCTACCCTCTTACTTGGGTTTCTCTTACCTTGGAAGTGGGGTATCTCTTCACAGCTGCTCCAGGAAAGCACAGCCGCTGCTCCTTACCTTGGACGTGGGGTAGCTCCTCTCTGCTGCTCCTGAGCCATTGCAGCCTGGCGTTCTCGGTCACCACCCCTGACCTTGGGCGATGGGTAGCTCTTCTCGGCTACGCTTCTGCGCGGTCTGTCACAGCCTGCTAGGTTAAATCAGCCTTTTGCCTTCATTCATGGAAGCCTGCCTGAAGCCTTGGCCCCACAGGAGGTCTTGGCGTGACCAGGCACAGCTCAGCCACCAACTGTCCTCATTACAGCAATACCCGCCTTTGCAAGCAGGGGCGTCTCATCTCCAAGACTAGGAAAGTGTCAGAGAACGCAGAGGAGGGACAGAGACTAGACATTCACACCTGAGAAGGTCACAGGCCTCGGTATTTGCCCCCAGGCCTGGGTGTTCCTTGGAGCCTCCCGCTCTGTGCGTGGACAGCTGGGGGCAGCCTAAGGTCAGCTCTGCCTCTTGCTCCTGGGGGATCCTGGTCTAAGCTCAGGGTCTTCTGCAGATGGACTTTCTCTACCTCCTGCTCTTCTTCCTCCTACCAGAAGCTCGTTTCCATGATTAAAAGAAAGTTTTCATATTTTTAATTTTCTTTTTCTCATTGAAAGTTTGCATTATTCCCACAGGATGAGAACTGGCTCTGGGGTCTGGACCCTAGAGCAGATTGGGCTACAGCCTGTAGGCCCAGCCATGGATGCTGAAGGCACTGGGGAAACCCAACAGAGCCTGGGGTTTAGGAAAAGGCCCCCAGGTCCCTGTTCAGATACTTGCCAGCTGCCAGCTCTGCCTCCACCCCTCTAGTCCCCTCCCCTGGCCTATAAGGCCTGCCTGGGTCTAGAACCCCTGGCTGGTAGAAGTAGATGCACCAGGGCTGCTAGTCTGGGGAGACACAGACCTGGAGAGGGAAGCAGCAGAAAAGCTCTATGTGGCCTGAGGACAAGCACTGCTGTAGGGAGAAGACCACAACCCACAACCTGCCTGCTGACCTGCTGTGGGTCCTCAGGCCCAGCCCCTGCCCTCTCTTGGCCTGTCTCCTCACCTGCACAGTGGGCACAGTTATTAATACACTCCCAGCATGCAGGCGGTGTTCATGGAAGGAGGGGAATCTGAAGAAATGAGACAGAAGATTTGCCCAAAAGGAGGAGAAGAGGGTCAGAGCTGGTGGGGAAGGACCAACACGGCCACCTCAGGCCTGGCCTGGGACTGCCTTCCTGGAAGCTCAGACAGGAAGATAGGGAAGCTCTGATATCAAAACCCCAGGCCAGGACCTGGTAAGGCCCTCCCTGGAGTGCTCTGGGGCAGCCAGTCACCTGTGTCACAGGCTCCTTCCTCATCTCTGCCCTCTGGAGTGCCAAGACTCAGGGAGCTCCCTGCCCCAAAAGTTACTGGGACCCATCTGCAGTCATTAGGGACATGAGTCACAGCCCATGAGGAACACTCTTGTAACTTACCAAACAGTGGCTCACAGGTTTTGAAGTGATTTTGACTGTGTGCCATCATTTATGAGAGCCAGAGTGTATTCAGTCATTCTCTATTGGATGGTTAGGTAGTGTTTGATTTACTGTTTTTTCATCTTATACTGGGCTTCCCTAATAGCTCAGTTGGTAAAGAATCTGCCTGCCATGCAGGAGACCCTGGTTCGATTTCTGGGTTGGGAAAATCTGCTGGAGAAGGGATAGGCTACCCACTCCAGTATTCTTGGGCTTCACTTGTGGCTCAGCTAGTAAAGAATCCGGCTGCAATGTGAGATACCTGGGTTAAATCTCTGGGTTGGGAAGATCCCCTGGAAAAGGGAAAGGCTTCCCACTCCATATACTGGCCTGGAGATTCCATGGACTGTATAGTCCATGGGGTCACAAAGAGTTGGACATGACTGAGCGGCTTACACTTTCACTTTCATCTTATACTGACTGGGGTGAGCATTCTTGCATATACATGTAAACCTGGGAGAGATGCAAGAATGTTCATGTAGTAAAACTATTCTTAATGGTAAAAAATCTAGAAACAAGCCAATTATACATCAACAGGCAAATGAATAAATAGTTCATATTCATACCTTGGAAAATACATAGCTATGAGAAATAAAGAACTAACATAGAGATGTTATGTTAAATAAAAGAAATCAGATATAAGAGTACATGTGACATAAGTCTTTATATGGGTTAAAAACAAACAAAACTAATGCTTAGGCATACACACACTTCCCTGGAGAGGGTAATGACAACCCACTTCAGTGTTCTTGCCTGAAGAATCCCATGGACAGAAGAGCCTGCTCACACTTGTGTTAAAGTTTTACAGAAAGGAAGGCTTATCACCTGATTGGAAAACTTAGCAAATAATTTTAGTCATCATACACTGAAATTGACATTTTAGGGTATACAGTTCTATGGATTTTAACACATGCATTGATTTGTGTAACTACCACCAGTTCGCACAGAACTGTTCCATTAATCTAAATTACTCCCTTTTGCTGCCACTTTATACTCACACCCTCTTCCCATTCCTATGCCCCTGAAACCATCCATCTGATCTCCATCACTACACTTTTGTCTTTTCAAGAATGTCATGTAAATGGAGTAATACATCCTATAATATTTTGTGACTGGCTTCTTCAACTCACCATAATGCCTTTGAGTTTCATGCAAGTTGTTAAATTCATTTTTAATTGCTGAGTAATATTTCATTATATGGATGTGGCACAGTTTGTTTATTCATTCATTCACTGAAGGACATTTGTGTCCTTTCCAGTTCTGATGATTACAAATAGAGCTGCAATAAACATTTGTGTCTGTGTGATCATACACTTTCATATCTCTAGGGCACGTCCAATTTTTCTAACATTATTTATTGAAAAGATTATTCTTTCCCCTGTTGAATTGCCCTCATGAATATGGTAAATTTATATTTTACAAAGTTGTGTCTATCCCTCTGTGTGTTTAGCTCTTGGCTATATACCACACTGTCAAGATTTAGTTCAGTTCAGTTCAGTTGCTCAGTCGTGTCTGACTCTTTGCGACCCCATGGACTGCAGCACACCAGGCCTCCCTGTCCATCACCAACTCCTGGAGTTTACCCAAACTCATGTCCATTGAGTCAGTGATGCCATCCAACCATCTCATCCTCTGTCATCCCCTTCTCCTCCCTCCTTCAATCTTTCCCAGCATTAGGGTCTTTTCAAATGAGTCAGTTCTTTGCATCAGGTGGCAAAAGTATTACTCTAGAATTATTATAGCAATTATTAAAATCCATGTTTTTCCTCTGATTTTTTCCTTTATCAAAATTATCTTGGCTATTCTAGCTCCTTTACCTTTCAACTTAAATTTATCATTAATTAATCTGTACCTACAAAAACTTTTGCTCGGATTTTTATTGAAATTGCGTTAAGTCAATAGATCTACTTGGGGACAATTAAAATCTTAACTATATTTAATCTATTGGCCCCAACACAGTGTTAGGTCATAGTTTTATTTCCCTGTACTGTTCTTAACTCACTTTGGTATTAAGATAATGCTGGCCTAATAAAATGACTTGGGAAGTGTTCCCTGTCTTCTATTTTCTTGAAGAAATTATGCAAAAGAACTCTTTTGTGCATGCTTAGTCGCTCAGTCATGTCCAGTTCTTTGCCACTCCATGGACTGTAGCCTGCCAGGCTCCATGAGGTTTTTCAGGCAAGAATACTGGAGTGGGTTTCCATTTCCTCCTCGAGAGGATCTTCCCTACCCAGGGGTCAAACCTGTGACTCCTGTGTCTCCTGCATTGGCAGGCAGATTATTTACTGTTGCACCACCTGGTAAGGTCAAAATTACCCTTGTTTCATCTTAAACATTTGATAAGTATACAGTATAGGATTAACTTAGCAAGGCTGGTTTGTCCATACTCACAAACTCCAAAGAAAGTTTGGCCCTCCCCTTTTCCTAGGTAGTACCCTCTAAGACCTTAGAATATACTACCTGATAAGAGTGTCTTTGTTTACATAGGAGTGTTGGGTCACACCAGATAATCTATGCTAACAATATGCTTTTGGAGAAGGCAATGGCAAGCCACTCCAGTACTCTTGCCTAGAAAATCCCATGGATGGAGGAGCCTGGTAGGCTGCAGTCTGTGGGGTTGCTAAGGGTCGGACACGACTGAGCGACTTCACTTTCACTTTTCACTTTCACACATTGGAGAAGGAAATGGCAACCCACTCCAGTGTTCTTGCCTGGAGAATCCCAGGGATGAGGGAGCCTGGTGGGCTTCCGTCTATGGGGTCACACAGAATCGGACACGACTGAAGTGACTTAGCAGCAGCAGCAGCAGCAACAATATGCTTTATGGCGGAGGCCTTGGGTCACATGGTATAAGCATAACCTATGGAAGGGATGGAGACTCAGGTCAGTCATGCACACTATGAGATGTGCCTATGTGACCTACTCCCAATTAAATATCCTGGACACCAAGATCCAGGTGAATTTTCCTGGCTGGCAATACTCTATGCATGTTGTCACACTTCCTTGCTGGGGGAACTAAGCACTGTTTGCACAAATCCATTGGAAGCAGACAACTGGAATTTTGTGCCTGGTCTCTCCTGAACTCTGCTGTATGTGCCACTTTTAACTATTATTTTGCTATAATAAGCCATAACTATTGGTATTATAGTTTGTCTGAGTTTTGTGACTCCATTTGAAGAATTACTAAACCTGAGGGTATCTCCTGGCTATAGTCCTCAGTAGGTCCCCAAATAAAACTGAACTCACAGCTTTCACCTTTCCTTTTTTTTCTCAGTTGACAGTTTCGACAACCAAAGAGGGGAGTCAGAGCAGACCCCTCTTTTGCCTGAACTCTGTAAGGATCTAGAAACTTGGGACCAACAGAAGTCTCGTGTGCCTGTCCATCTCCCTGGAGAGTCCAGGCAAAGTTTGGTGAGTCTCTCCTGGTTCTTGGATCTCCCAATTCTTGGTTGATGATCCTGAGTTTTATTTGGTGGTCTATGACAGATCCCCTGGAGGAAAAAATGGCCACGAACTCCAGTATTCCTGCTTGGAAATTTCCATGGACAGAGGAACCTGGTGGGCTACAGTCCATGGGGTGGCAAAGAGTTGGACATGACTGAGTAACTGAATACACATGCACTGACAGGCACCTGTGAGATAGGAGGGGTTGGTTTTTCCAGAAATTAGGTCACAACTCACTTTTTGACACTTTATGGTTGGTCTTAGAACTGTCATGGTGCTTGTGGGTATCTCATTTAGCTTGCTGATGTGTTACAATGAACATATACTAAGGCTCAAGGTCTAGAGGAAGCTGACTCATCCACCATCTTGGACATAGCTTATTCTAACCAATTTATGTCATGTTCTTGGGCTATGTCATTCTTTTAGTGTTTGTGTCATTGCCTTCTTCCTATCTCATTTTCCCCTCAGAGATTTTACTCCTATAGTCTTATTGGAAGCAGAGGGGGGATGGTCTGTCTTCTATAGCTGCTTCAGGGCTAAAAGGGGCCATCAACTCTGCCTGTCAGGGAGTTAAAATCTCTGGATTCCTGATCTAAAGGCTCCAAGGGCATGACAGTGCCTTGTTTTAGTTGGTATGGGTTAGAATCCTGGAACCATCCCATAGCCATTATCTTGATGTGCAACTGTTGTAACTGCTTCTGTAGCCTTCTACTGCATCTTCTTGAAGATGAAGCTCTTTTGTATCAGAGTACCACAGGTGTTGCTGTTGTTTTCAGTCACTAAATCATGTCCAACTCTTTGCAACCACATGAACTACAGCACGCCAGGTTTCCCTGTCCTTCACTGTCTCCTGGAGTTTGCTCAAATTCATGTCTATTGAGTTGGTGATGCTATCTAAACATTGGACCTTTGCCACCCACTTCTACTTTTTGCCTTCAGTGTTTCCCAGCATCAGGGTATTTTCCAAAGAGTCAGCTCTCCAAATCAGGTAGCCAAAGTATTGGAGCTGCAATTTCAGCATCAGTCCTTCCAATGAATATTCAGGGTTGATTTTCTTTAGGATTGACTGGTTTGATCTCCTTCGAGTCCAAGGCACACAAAAGAGTCTCCTCCACAAACACAATTTGAAAGCATCAATTGTTCAGCACTCAGCCTTCTTTACAGCCCAACCCTTACATTCATACGCGACTACTGGAAAAACCATAGCTTTGACTATATGGACCTTTGTCAGCAAAGTGATGTCTCGGCTTTTTAATACATACAGTGTCTAAGTTTGTCATAACTTTTCTTCCAAGGAGTAAGTGTCTTTTAATTTCAAGGTTGCAGTTACCATCTGCAGTGATTTTGGAGCCCAAAGAAAGAAAATCTGTCACTGTTTCCACTTTATCCCCTTCTATTTGCTTTTAAGGGATGGGACCAAATGCCATGATCTTACTTTTTGGATGTTGAGTTTTAATCCAGCTTTTCACTCTCCTCTTTCAGCCTCGTCAAGAGGCTTTTTAGTTCCTCTTTGCTTTCTGCCATTAGAGTGGTATCATTTGCATATCTGAGACTTGAGATTTCTCCCAGCAATCTTGATTCTAGCTGTGCTTCATGCAGCCCAGCATTTCACATGATGTACTCTGCTTATCAGTTAAATAAGCAGGGTGACAATATACAGCCGTGTCATACTGCTTTTCCAGTTTTGAACCAGTCCGTGATTCTATGTTCAGTTCTAACAGTTACTTCTTGCCCTGCATACAGGTTGCTCAGGATACAGGCAAGGTGGTCTGGTAATCCCATCTCTTTAAGAATTTTCCACAGTTTGTTGTGAACCACACAGTCAGACTTTAGCATAGTCAATGAAGCAGATGTTTTTCTGGAGTTCCCTTGCTTTCTCTATGACAAAACGAATGTTGGCAATTTGATCTCTGGTTCTTCTGCCTTTACTAAACCCAGCCTATACATCTGGAGGTGTTATTTCTCCACAGGTCTCTGAAAATAACACCCAGTTGTGGATGTAACTGGTGATGGAAGTAAAGTATCATGCTGCAAAGAACAATATTACATAGGAACCTGGAATATTAGGTCCATGAGTCAAGGTAAATTGGAAGTGGTCAAACAGGAGATGGCAAGAGTGAATATCAACATTTTAGAAAGCAGTGAACTAAAATGGACTGGAATGGGCAAATTTAGCTCAGATGACCATTATATCTACTACTGTGGGCAAGAATCCCTTAGAAGAAATGGAGTAGCCAGCATAATCAACAAAAGAGTACAAAATGTAGTACTTGGGTGCAATCTCAAAAATGAAAGAATGATCTCTGTTCATTTCCAAGGCAAAACATTCAATATCACAGTAATCCAAGTCTATGCCCCAAAAGTAATGCTAAAGAAGCTGAATTTGAATGGTTCTATGAAGACCTTGGTGAAGGAAATGGCAACCCACTCCAGTACTCTTGCCTGGAAAATCTCATGGATGGAGGAGCCTGGTAGGCTACAGTCCATGGGGTTGCAGAGAGTCAGACATGACTGAGCGATTTCACTTTCACTTTAATGAAGACCTACAAGACCTTCTAGAACTAACACTCAAAAAAGATGTCCTTTTCATTATAGGGGACTGGAACGAAAAAATAGGAAGACATAACCAAGGCATATGGACTCCAAGACATACCTGGAGTAACAGGCAAATTTGGCCTTGGAGTACAAAATGAAGCAGGGAAAAGCCTAACAGAGTTTTGCCAAGAAAATACACTGGTCACAGCAAACATCTTCTTCCAACAACACAAGAGAAGACTCTACACATGGACATCACCAGATGGTCAACCAAAATCAGATTGATTATATTCTTTGAAGCCAAAGATAGAGAAGCTCTATACAGTCAGCAAAAACAAGACAGGGAGCTGAGTGTGGCTCAGATCATGAACTCCTTATTGCCAAATTCAGACTTAAATTGAAGAAAGTAGGGGAAACCACTAGAACATTCAGGTATGACAAAATCAAATCCCTTACAATTATACAGTGGAAGTGAGAAATAGAATCAAGGGATTAGATCTGACAGACAGAGTGCCTGAAGAACCATGGACAGAGGTTCGTGACATTGTACAGGAGGCAGTGATCAAGACCATCCCCAAGAAAAAGAAATACAAAATGGTAAAATGGTTGTCTGAGAAGGTCTTACAAATAGCTGAGAAAAGAAGAGAAGCTAAAGGCAAAGGAGAAAAGGAAAGATATACCCATTTGAATGCAGAGTTCCAAAGAACAGCAAGGAGAGATAACAAAAAAGCCTTCCTCAGTGATCAATGCAAAGAAATAGAGGAAAACAATAGAACGGTTAAGACTAGAGATCTCTTCAAGAAAATTTGAGATACAAAGGGAACATTTCATGCAAAGATGGGCACAATAAAGGACAGAAATGGTATGGACCTAACAGAAGCAGAAGATATTAAGAAGAGGTGGCAAGAATACACAGAAGAACTATAAAAAAAAGATCCTCGTGACCCAGATACTATGATGGTGTTATCATCTAGGGCCAGACATCCTGGAATGCAAACTCAAGTGGGCCTTAGGAAGTATCACTACAAACAAACCTAGTGGAAGAGATGGAATTACAGTTGAGCTATTTCAACTCTTAAAAGATGATGCTGTGAAAGCGCTGCACTCAGTATGCCTGCAAATTTGGAAAACTCAGCAGTGGCCACAGGACTAGAAAAGGTCAGTTTTCATTCAAATCCCAAAGGAAGGCAATCCCAAAGAATATTCAAACTACTGCACTATTGAACTCATCTTAAATGCTAACAAAGTAAAGCTCAAAATTCTCCAAGCTAGGCTTAAACAGAACATGAACCGTGAACTTCCAGATGTTCAAGCTGGATTTAGAAAAGGCAGAGGAACCATAGGTCAAATTGCCAACATCTGTTGAATCATAGAAAAAGCAAGAGAGTTCCAGAAAAACATCTACATCTGCTTTATTGACTATGCCAAAGCCTTTGACTGTGTGGATCACAACAAACTGTGGAATATTCTTAAAGAGATGGGAAAAACAGACCACCTTACCTGCTTCCTGAAAAACCTGTGTACAGATCAAGAAGCAACAGTTAAAACTGGATATGGAAAAACAGATGGGTTCCAAATCGGGAAAGGAGTACGTCAAGGTTGTATATTGTCACCCTGCTTATTTAGCTTATATGCAGAGTATATCATGTGAAATGCCGGGCTGAATGAAGCACAAGCTGGAATCAAGATTACCAGGAAAATATCAATAACCTCAGATATGCAGATGACACCACTCTTAAGGCAAAAGGTGAAGAAGAACTAAAGAGCCTCTTGATGAAAGTGAAAGAGGAGAGTGAAAAGCTGGCTTAAAGCTCAACATTCAAAAAACTAAGATCATGACATCCGGTCCAATCACTTCATGGCAACTAGATGGGGAAACAATGGAAACCAAGACAGATTTTATTTTGGGGGGCTCCAAAATCACTACAGATGGTGACTGCAGCCATGAAATTAAAAGATGCTTGCTCCTTGGAAGAAAAGCTATGGCCCACTTAGTACAGCATATTAAAAAGCAGAGACATTACTTTTCTAACAAAGGTCCATCTATTCAAAGCTATGGTTTTTCCATTAGTCATGTATAGATGTGACAGTTGGACTATAAAGAAAGCTGAGCACCGAAGAATTGATGCTTTTGAACTGTGGTGTTGGAGAAGATGCTTGAGAGTCCCTTGGACTGCAAGGAGTTCCAACCATTCAATCCTAAAGGAAATCAACCGTGAATATTCATTGGAAAGACTGATGCTGAAGATGAAACTCCAATACTCTGGCCACCTGATGTGAAGAGCTGACTCATTTGAAAAGACCCTGATGCTGGAAAAGATTGAAGGCAGGAGAAGAAGGGGATGACAGAGGATGAGATGGTTGGATGGCATCACCGACTTGATGGATATGAGTTTGAGCAAGCTCTGCAAGTTGGTGAAGGATTGGGAAGCCTGGTGTGCAGCAGTCCATGGGGTTACAAAAAGTTGGACACGACTGAGTGACTGATCTGAACTGATACATGTGGAATATCTCAGTTCACGTACTGCTGAAGCCTAGCTTGAAGGATTTTGAGCATAACCTTGCTATCATGTGAAATGAGCACAGTTGTATGGTAGTTTGAACATTCTTTGTCATTGTCCTTCCTTTGGATTAGAATGAAAACTGATGTTCTCCAGCCTTGTGGCCTCTGCTGAGTTTTCCAAATTTGCTGACATATTGAGTACAGCACTTTAACAACATCATCTTTTAGAATTTGAAATAGCTCAGCTGAAACTCCATCACCTTCACTAGCTTTGTTCCTAGTAATGCTTCCTAAGTCCCACTTGACTTCACACACCAGGATATCTCACTCTAAGTGAGTGACCACACCACTGTGGTATGGAACTCATTAAGACCATTTTAATATAGTTTGTCTGTGTATTCTTGTCACCTGTTCTTCATCTTTTCTATTTTTGTTAGGTCCTTACCATTTATGTCTTTATCATGCCCATCTTTGCAAGAACTGTTCCCTTGATATCACCAATTTTTTAAGAGATTCTAGTCTTTCTAATTATATTGCTTTCCTCTATTTCTTTGCACTCTTCATTGAAGCAGGCTTTCTTATCTCTCCTTGCTATTGTCTGGAGCTCTACATTCAGCTGGGTATATCTTTCCCTTTCTTTCTTGCTGTTCACTTCTTTCCTCAGCTGTTTGTAAAGTCTCCTCAGACAACCACTTTGCTTCTTGCATTTCTTTTTCTTGGGGTGATTCTGATCACTGCCTCCTGTACAATGATGTGAATTTCCATTCATAATTCTCTAGGCACTCTGTCTGCCAGGTCTAGCCCCTTGAATCTGTTCATCACCTCCACTGTATAATCATAAGGGATTTGATTTAGGTCATACCTGAGTAGCCTAGTGGTTTTCCCTACTTTCTTCCATTTAAGCATGAATTTTGCAATAAGGAGCTCATGATCTGAGTGACAGTCAGCTCCAATTCTTGTTTTTGCTGACTGCATAGAGCTTCTCCCCTTCATGGATCACAGCCTTGTTGTAGCAAAGGGGCGTGTAGAATTCATTGATGCTAGGAACCATACTGTGCAAGGTCACCCAAGACAGATGGGTAATAATGAAGAGTTCTGACAAAACGTGGTCCACTGGAGGAAGGAATGGTAAATCCCTCCAGTAATCTTGCCACAAAAACTCCATGAACAGTATGAAAAGGCAAAAAGTTGATACTGGAAGATGAGACCTCCAGGTCAGAAGATGTCCAATATCCTGCTAGGAAAGAGTGGAGGGCAATTACTAATAGCTCCAGAAAGGAAGAAGTGGCTGGGTCAAAGCAGAAATGTTGCTCAGTGGTGGATGTGTCTGGTAGTGAATGTAAAGTCCAATGTTGTAAAGAACAATATTGCATAGTAACCTGGAATGTTAGGTCCATGAATCAAGGTAAATTGGACATGGTCAAGCAGGAGATGGCAAGAGTGAACATTGGCATCTTAGAAATAAGTGAACTGAAATGGATGAGATGGGGAGAATCTATTAATAATTCAGATGACCATTACATCTACTACTGTGGGTAAGAATCCCTTAGAAGAAATGAAATACCCCTCATAGTCAACAAAAGAGTCTGAAATGCAGTATTTGGATGCAATCTCAAAAACAACAGAATGATCTCAATTCATTATCAAGGGAAAACCATTCAACATCATAGTAATCCAAGTCTATGCCCCAATAACTCACTCTGAAGAAACTGAAGTTGACCAGTTCTATGAAGACCTTCTAGAACTAACATCCGAAAAATATGTCTTTTTCATCACAGGGGATTGGAATGCAAAAGTAAGAAGTCAAGAGATATCTAGAGTAACAAGTTTGGCCTTGGAGTACAAAATGATGCAGGGCAAAGGCTAACAGAGTTTTGTCATGAGAACACACTGGTCATAGCAAATACCCTCTTCCAACAACCCAGGACACGACTCTACACATGGACATCACCAGATGGTCAGTACTGAAATCAGACTGATTATATTCTGTGAAGCCGAAGAGTACAAAAATAACTGACTATAAATGACAAAAGACTTAAAAGGCATAGTTAAACATCTGATTACAGTGTAATGAATGAAGATGTGACATAAAATTTAAGATAACTAGAACTATAGCATTATGGAATGATGTTGCAGGAAAGAGAGTGTGGCACAAGAAAATGGTCATGTCCCAAGTCTCAGGCATGTTTGTGCCCTGCCCCTATCCTATCTTATCTGGTACCCTCAGTTGGAAGATACTGAAGGAATCAGGTTGAAAGACAGTGGAATTTGCTCATTTGAAAGACACTGAGATGTCTGGGCTGAATGGTTGGGAAAGAGGCTGACCTGGCTAGTTTCCTCAATTTGGCTGCCTTAACAGAATTTGTCAGGATGAAAGAGAAGATATTACATGTGAACTTTGTGATTTTCTCAGGCAACTGAGAAATTTGCAGGAGTGATGGAGACAGAATCTTCATATCATTCAGTGGTCCCACAGGGAAACCCACTCATTAATTAAAGACTTGTTCATCCATGGATCATGTATAAAAATTGACCCATTAAATGATCCAAGGACCCATGGTGGTTTTAGATGGCCTGAAGGAGAAATCAAGACATGTTAAAGAGCTGAAATTATTCTAGGGTGACACCTAGTGGAGTTAAGCTCACAAGCAGCAGATCGGCCCACTACACCATTTCATAAATAAATTTTATATCTAACAAACCCAATTTTAAAATGGAACATGCCCTCTTTAAAATGGAAAATAGAGAAATGAACAGTGTCAGAAAGCCAGCCTCCAGTGAACACCCCAGCCAGGTTTATGTACTTACAAGACATATAATTACAAGTACTTACTTAACTTGGGAATTAAAGGAAATCTAGACCTGAAAATGGCTAAAATGGGACTCTTTTATTGCATATGTTGTTAAGTTTGAGAAAGCTGGCTTGATAAACATCTTTTTGAATTCTGACCCTAAGGGAATGAGTCCTTCTAGAAGAACTTCCTTTTCTCTCCATGTGCCTTGAGATATAAATGTTCTGCCAAGGCTCTCAGGAATGCTTATCTAGACCATCTCTAATTCTTGAGACTGAGGATGGAGAGGGAGAGGGAGGGAAGAAGCCCTTTTAAATTTAACTTATTCCAACTGTTATTTGTTCACGGTTCATGTATTGCTGAAGCCTGGCTTGGAGAATTTTGAGCATGACGTTACTAGCGTGTGAGATGAGTGCAATTGTGCGGTAGTTTGAGCATTCTTTGGCATTCCCTTTCTTTGGGATTGGAATGAAGACTGACCTCTTCCAGTCCTGTGGCCATTGCTGAGTTTTCCAAATTTGCTGGCATATCGAGTGCAGCACTTTCACAGCATCATCCTTCAGGATTTGAAATAGCTCAATTGGAATTCCATCACCTCCACTAGCTTTGTTCATCGTGATGCTCTCTAAGGCCCACTTGACCTCACATTCCAAGATGTCTGGTTCCAGGTGAGTGATCACACCATCGTGATTATCTTGGTTGTGAAGATCTTTTCTGTACAGTTCTTCTGTGTATTCTTGCCACCTCTTCTTAATATCTTCTGCTTCTGTTAGATCCATACCATTTCTGTCCTTTATCGAGCCCATCTTTGCATGAAATGTTCCCTTGCTATCTCTAATTTTCTTGAAAAGATCTCTTGTTTTTCCTATTCTGTTGTTTTCCTCTATTTCTTTGCATTGATCGCTGAGGGAGGCTTTCTTATCTCTCCTTGGTATTCTTTGGAACTCTGCATTCAGATGCTTATATCTTTCCTTTTCTCCTTTGCTTTTCGCTTCTCTTCTTTTCACAGCTATTTGTAAGGCCTCCTCAGACAGCCATTTTGCTTGTTTGCATTTCTTTTCCATGGGGATGGTCTTGGTCCCTGTCTCCTGTACAATGTCACGAACCTCTGTCCAGAGTTCATCAGGCACTCTATCTATCAGATCTAGACCCTTAAATCTATTACTTACTTCCACTGTATAATCATAAGGGATTTGATTTAGGTCATATCTGAATGGTCTAGTGGTTTTCCCTCCTTTCTTCAACTTAAGTCTGAATTTGGCAATAAGGAGTTCATGATCTGAGCCACAGTCAGCTCCTGGTCTTGTTTTTGCTAACTGTATAGAGCTTCTCCATCTTTGGCTGCAAAGAATATGATCAATCTGATTTCAGTGTTGACCATCTGGTGATGTCCATGTGTAGAGTCTTCTCTTGTGTTGTTGGAAGAGGGTGTTTGCTATGACCAGTGCGTTCTCTTGGCAAAACTCTATGAGCTTTTGCCCTGCTTCGTTCCGTGCTCCAAGGCCAAATTTGCCTGTTACTTCAGGCAAATTTCTTGACTTCCTACTTTTGCATTCCAGACCCCTATAATGAAAAGGACATCTTTTTTGGGTGTTAGTTCTAAAAGGTCTTGTAGGTCTTCATAGAACTGTTCAAATTCAGCTTCTTCAGCATTATTGGTTGGGGCATAGACTTGGATTACTGTAATATTGAATGGTTTGCCTTGGAAATTAACAGAAATCATTCTGTCATTTTTAAGATTGAATCCAAGTACTGCATTTCGGACTCCTTTGTTGACCATGATGGCTACTCCATTTCTTCTAAGGGATTCCTGCCCACAGTAGTAGAAATAATGGTCATCTGAGTTAAATTAGCCATTCCAGTCCATTTTAGTTCACTGATTCCTAGAATGTCGACGTTCGCTCATGCCATCTCCTGTTTGACCACTTCCAATTTGCCTTGATTCATGGACCTAACATTCCAGATTCCTATGCAATATTGCTCTTTACAGCATCGGACCTTGCCTCTATCATCAGTCACATCCACAACTGGGTATTTGTTTGATATGCCAGCAAAATTTGGAAAATTCAGCAATGGCCACAGGACTGGAAAAGGTCAGTCTTCATTCCAATCCCAAAGAAAGGGAATGCCAAAGAATGCTCAAACTACCGCACAATTGCACTCATCTCACACGCTAGTAAAGTCATGCTCAAAATTCTCCAAGCCAGGCTTCAGCAATACATGAACCGTGAACTTCCAGATGTTCAAGCAGGTTTTAGAAAAGGCAGAGGCACCAGAGATCAAATTGCCAACATCCGCTGGATCATGGAGAAAGCAAGAGAGTTTCAGAAAAACATCTATTTCTGCTTCATTGACTATGCCAAAGCCTTTGACTGTGTGGATCACAATAAATTGTGGAAAATTCTGAAAGAGATTGGAATACCAGGCCACCTGACCTGCCTCTTGAGAAACCTGTATGCAGGTCAGGAAGCAACAGTTAGAACTGGACATGGAACAACAGACTGGTTCCAAATAGGAAAAGGAGTACGTCAAGGTTGCATATTGTCACCCTGTTTTTTTAACTTATATACAGAGTACATCATGAGGAACGCTGGGCTGGAAGAAGCACAAGCTGGAATTAGGATTGCCGGGAGAAACATCAATAACCTCAGATATGCAGATGACACCACCCTTATGGCAGAAAGTGAAGAGGAACTCAAAGGCCTCTTGATGAAAGTGAAAGAGGAGAGTGAAAAAGTTGGCTTGAAGCTCAACATTCAGAAAACAAAGATCATGGCATCTGGTCCCATCACTTCATGGGAAATAGATGGAAAAACAGTGGAAACAGTGTCAGACTTTATTTTTGGGGGGCTCCAAAATCACTGCAGATGCTGATTGCAGCCATGAAATTAAAAGACGCTTACTCCTTGGAAGGAAAGTTATGACCAACCTAGATAGCATATTAAGAAACAGAGACATTACTTTGCCAACAAAGGTCCATCTAGTCAAGGCTATGGTTTTTCGAGTGGTCATGTATGGATGTGAGAGTTGGACTGTGAAGAAAGCTGAGCACCGAAGAATTGATGCTTTTGAACTGTGGTGTTGAAGAAGACTCTTGAGAGTCCCTTGGATTGCAAGGAGATCCAACCAGTCCATTCTAAAGGAGATCAATCCTGGGTGTTCATTGGAAGGACTGATGCTAAAGCTGAAGCTCCAATACTTTGGCCACCTCATGCGAAGAGCTGACTCACTGGAAAGACCCTGATGCTGGGAAAGATTGAGGGCAGGAGGACAAGGAGACACAGAGGATGAGATGGTTGGATGGCATCACCGACACAATGGACATGGGTTTCGGTGGACTCCGGGAGTTGGTGATGGACAGGGAGGCCTGGTGTGCTGCGGTTCATGGGGTCCCCAAGAGTTGGACACGACTGAGTGACTGAACTGAACTGAAAGCAGTTTAGGTAGGTAATGCAGATGTCCAAGTGAGACATGTGGGAAAAGATAACACTCCTTTTGTAACAACAAGGAGTGTCCTGCTCCTCCCACGTTCTGGATCCGGCCTCCTCCACATGTGCTAGATGCTCCCTCCAGAAACAGTCGCTGTGCAGGTCAGGACACAATCCCCAGTGAGCGCACACATCGAGTGTGTCTCTGTGTTCATGTATAGGCGCTCGTTGTGTGACCACAAGTCAATGGCTCTGGGCAGGCTCCCAGAACCCACACTGCATCTGAAAATTCTACTTAGCTCTTTTTCCATTCTTCTCAAATCACATGGGTCCAGCTTTCATTTCCCTGGTAACAGATCTGCACCCTTAGCTCCAATCTCTGGTCACAGGAACCACTGGTCATAGCCTGGTGTGAGGCCCCCTGCCTGAGGTCAGCAACCCAGGAAGGATGCTCAGCAGAGCAGTAACCAAGACAGTGGAATTCCATCCATCCTCCTTCTGCCACCAGGATTGAGGTGCCTTCCCTCCCCTCCATCTCAGTGCCCAGTGAGGAAGTGGACTGGGGGGCATAAGACACAACTGAGCTATTGAAATTGTTCTATATATGACTGTGAATAAATAGTCAAAAATACCTCTCAGAAGGGAAGACACGTAATTAATTTTTTTAAAAAAAATTTCATTGGTAGCAAACATGGCTCCTCAGTTCAGGATTCTACATAAAACCAGGACACTATGCGATGTGCTTCTCAACCTAAACTGTGCATCAGATCTCCCCTGGAGAGGCTATAGAAGAGTTGATGCTGGCAGGACATCCCCAGAGAGTCTGAAGTAGTAGGTCTGGAACGTGGCCCCGGCCTGAGCATCATCTGAACAAGTTCTCTTTTGAAAGCCGAGCTTGCAGCTGTGAAAACAGATCCCATTCTTACAGGAGGAAATGGAACATCGAAAATTTGCGACTCCTCTCTACAAGGAAAGCAGATTTTCATCATGACCCGCTATGCTTGACGGCTATCTTAGGCTGAGGAAAGGGACCACTTGCCCAAATTAACACTTGTTTGAAAACTGACCTGGTGCTTGCTCTGCTCCATGTTCCTGAATCCAAAGTTTTACAGTTAAAACCCTGCTGTTGTGAGTGAAACTCAGTATGTTTTAGTTCTTGTCAGGATCCCTTGTGTCTAGTTAGCTGAATACATTTCTAAAACACCGAGGAGATAACTTCATTCGACAGATCAGCATAGTGCTTTGAAGATTAAAGATGGCTGAGAACTGTAGCTGTTGATGTTGATGTGGAAGGATCGGCTGTCAGCGTATTGGCTGCCTGTGCTCAGTTGCAGTTTTAAACTGTTTCCTGTGTTATCAAATTAACTCCTATGCTCAGATGAAGACGAAATAGGAACAGGATGTTTATTGGGAAAAATACGGGTAAGCAATCCCTTGTTTGGTGCACACCCATGAAGACCCACCTCCGGAAAGGTTCTCCTTTAGGGATCTCCTCTGGATCTTTGGCACTTTCCCCAATGGTGGGCTTACGCTGCTGTGTCCTGACTCATCATCTTGTTAAAAACAGGACTTTCGACCTCTCACGTGTATTACAGTGCCTGGGTTATCTCGGACATCCAAGACTGGGTAATGGCCTGTGCTCAGGACACCTTCAGAGCGTGTCTGCAGGAACAAGTCCTCTCAGAGGAACGGATCCCCACCTGTGGCAACAGGAAGATCTCAGGTCAGCCTTTTCCAGAGCAGCTCCAGGGGAGTCATGGCACGTTGAAGATCACACCCAGCAGCATGCCTGGGATTGTGATTTAAGGAATTGGGTGGATGGCAGTGCCCATCCATGAGACAGGGAACGTTGCCCTGGGGGCTACTAACAGGTCTGCAGGGCTTATGGGCTGTCTGAGTGCTGATCCCCATACGTCTTGGCTTGTGGGGGATCCAGGGACCAGTTGAGATGTCCTAGGTAGATTTGGTGATAGGAAAAGCCATCAGCATACAGGGGGATACTGATGAAAACAAGTCAGATGGGTAAAAGCTCTGGAGGGTGAAGTGGTCACCCAAGATCATGTATAGAATGGAAGCACATGGGGCATATGTTGAAAACCAGAGGAAAACAAAACCAAAATTTAGGAGGGGATCAAAGTAAATGGACAGACAAGGAGACTTAGAAGTAATGGACTGAAAGGTAAGAGGAAAGCCAGGGTGGGCTGCTGTCCCAGTCTCTGACCAAGGAAACTGATTTTGAAAACAGCATGTGTCTGTGGCCAATACATCACTGGGTACTATGGTTTGGCCCTTGGAGATGTTGGGAGATGTTAGCAAGGGGATGTTTGGTGGATGGGCACATGGAGGAGGAATTGAGAGGTAACCACGTGAGGATGCTCCTGGAGTCTACACTTTGAAGAAGCATAGCTTGAATGGAAGCAAAGATGCAGACTACTGGAAGTAGAGGGCTGTGTGCTTGCAGGGTATGCTATTTTCTGTTTCCCAAACTTAAAAGACCAGAATGCAAGTTCCAAAAATTACTAAGAATCATCAGGACTGTTGACTAGATAACAGAGTGGAGAATTGGAATGATCCTCACAGATGAGTCTTCCAATTGAGGAGGGGGGAGTGTGGTGGTTTCAAAGAGGCAGTGGAGTTCCAGGAAGACCTCCTTCCTATCGCTCTGGGCCCCACTCTGCTTCTGCCACCCACGGGCACAGGAAGACCTGGGGTGGCGGGGGGCGGAGCGCGGGTTGCTGAGATCACAGTCTCAATGTTTGCTCCTCAGACTCCATGGGCACTTTGGTGTATTTGTTCTCCCTGGCTGATCTGATCTTCCTCATGAGTGCGCACCCTTCATACGATTAATAAGGGGAAGACCACCACTGAATTCACGTCTAACCTGAAAAGTGTGGTTGAATGCAACCAACTGAATGTCCACAGATACAACTGTTCAGTCTGTACTGCTGAAATGCTCTCTACTTCTTCCGGTGATGGAGCAGGGGTATGAGTCACTTACCAGACTCGAGGTAATGTGGGACCGGGAGTCTATAAAATGGCACACCTTTGTTCCTCATGGCGGCTACAGTGGTCCCTTAGAGAAAGATGACTCTTCTCTCCTGGCTCCACATGGTGATGCTGACCTACACCACCCACAGGTGGGGGTGGTGAAACTTGCATTTTTGTCTCCTTCCTCTTGCTGTGGACCTGATGCTTCCTGGCTGACTGAGCCTCAGCCACCCTGCTGACATCTGAAGACCCCTCTGAATCTGGGTCTCATTGTCCAGCCCACCCCCGGGGCAGGGATGTCCACTCCTCAGCCTCAGTTGCAAGGTCCCCTAGGCCATTGCCTGCTTAGGCTTCATCTAGATTCAGTCCCTTTTCACATTTCTCCCTCAGGTGATGCAGATCCCCCCTTGGATCTCACCTGCACCGCAGCAGGAACCAGGATCACCTCAAGAAAGCAAAATTCCTAAACTGCAGCCACCCTTCTGCCCAAAGACATCACTGGGCCACTGTACAGTGTGCCCCTGTGAGTCGCAAGTGTGAATGGGGTGGAATCCTCCTTTCCCTGGCGTTCCTCTTCATTTCTTGTCACACCTCCCTTGTCTGAGCTCTCTCACCTCTGCCTGCCACTGCCTCTGTGGGCCGTCCCCGCGCTGTGACTGGGACGCTCTTTTCTTTGGCTTGTCTTTCATTTGACCAAGACTTCCCATACAATATCCAGGTCAAAGGGGGCATAGTGTAGAATGTGTACCTTGTCGAGTACATCTAGGAGACGCTGTTGTCACATAAGCCCCACGCCCCTGAAATATAAAAAACAGAAAGATAAAGAACACAGGAGTCAAATATGCTAAAGGTGCCTGAGATGTTGGCTAAGACGAGCACTGAAGAGTGTCTGTGGGATCAGGAAGTATGGATATTAATGATGGCCATGACAAGACTAGTTACAGTGGAGTGACTGGGAAAAAAACTCCATGGAAGGAGGCTGAGGAGAGAATATGTCAGCAGAATTTGAAGCAGTTTTGCTTTGAAGGGCAACCGGTAATGTGCCAGTAGCAGCAGAATAGGGTGGTGGAAGACAGTGGGTCTTCCCTGTGCTGAGGAATGCTGCGATGTAGATGGAGCAGGTGCTGGTTCAGGACAGAGGAGTGATAACTGCAGGTGCAAAATCCCTGAGAAGGTGCAAGGCATGGGATCCCAGGCAGAGGTGAGGGGCACGCGTGCAGAGGGGCAGTAGAGCGCCAGGGCAGAAACACGCAGATTGGGACTGGTAAGCTTGAGAAATCCCACGGGATTGCTTCCGTATTCTCCACGAATTATGGGCGGGTTGGGCTGGTGGTCATTAGGATGGAGGGAGGTTACTACTGTGTAGTGTAGGAGTGTAGGTAAGTGACAATGAAAATGAACAGCAGTTCTCCCCAGGTCATGGATCTAAGATAGAACACTTCTGTAAAGTTGTAAAAGTTTTCTCCTCAAGGCGCAGGTGCTCAGACACAGGCAGGGAGCGGATAGGCAGGAGGGTGCAAGCAGGTGTGTTTCTGGGGGACAGCGTCCAGCCCTGGCTCAGCCGAGTGAGGAGGGGCCTGGCGCATGGTGTGAAAGGACGCGTGGTCGGTGAGCTGGGTCTCCAGGAGGTTGTGGTATCAGAGCAATGGCACTAGAGCGAAGGAGCTGGAGGACAGGATGTCATGTTGAGGGTGATGACAGGGAGGAAGGCTGGAAACAGGACACCATGAGGGACGCGGTCTTTCCTGATGTCCGGGGCGGGACCGTGGGCAGAGGGATGCTCGGGTGGGGAGGAAGGGAGCATGGCTGAGGACGGAGAGTCTCCGGGGTGACCGGGTGAGCCTCGTGGGCACTGAGGACGGATCAGAAGAGTGAGTGTACCACGGGAGGAGCGCCTTCACAGGCCGGGGGCGGGAGAACGGACAGGGGACTTGTACCGCTCCCGCACGTGGCGGGTTGGGGCAGTGGGCGACAAGACTCGGATTACGGGTCGGGTTTCTCAGTGGAGAGCTCGAACAGTGTCGG
Source organism: Moschus berezovskii (assembly GCF_049115385.1). Lineage (NCBI taxonomy): Eukaryota > Metazoa > Chordata > Mammalia > Artiodactyla > Moschidae > Moschus > Moschus berezovskii. The sequence goes on along the minus strand of NC_142488.1, from coordinate 52,017,595 downwards.
GGGAAAAAACTCCCAGCCAACCCTGGCCAGGAGACTGGCGCGGGCCTCACTGAGTTGCTGCGCGCAGGCCCAGAGCCAGCCAATCGGAGTGCAGCCCCGCCCACCAAGCTCCGGATCTGCCCGGACACCCTGACTTCCTGCCCGTGTTGTTTCGGTTGCGCGGACGCCTCGAGTGGAGCCCGCGGTCGAAGGGGGCTTGGCCGGCTTTTTCCGAGAGGTTTCATTCCTTCCGTTGGTCGTTAGAGGTATCCGCCTTAACTTTCGCATTCACGCATTTCGCGGGCGAAAACCCAGCAGAAACGATGCATTTTCTTGCGGCTTTTTGATTTCTGTGGCCTGCAGATGGCAGTGTTGCACTGCGGAGGTGCTCGGCCGGTTTCTCCCCCGCCCTTGGCGCTTGAAAAAAATTGCCGCGAAGCCTTTTGAGGCAAAAAGCGGCGGATGTTTTTTCTGTGCTTCTGCCAATTAGCTGGTTCAAACTGCATCTGACCCCTCTGAGGGCCCTTTGTGAACACTTTGACCAAGTACGTTGCCAGTTAAAATTACGATAAAGTAATATAAGCTGATATATTGAATAATAGTGGAGGCAGTGGCCACCCTTGCCTTGCCCCTGTATAGAGGAAATGCTGTATGTTGAAGGAGAACTGTATTGTGTCATTGAGTTTTGACTTGAAAATCTTTACCTTAAGTGGAAGTGAAAGTCGCTCAGTCATGTCTTGTTCTTTAGGACCCCTTGCACTGTAGCCTGCCAGGATCTTCTGTCCATGGGATTCTCCAGGCAAGAATATTGGAGTGGGTTGCCATTTCCTTCTCCAGCGGATCTTACCTAACCAGGTATGGAACCCCGGTCTCCTGCACTGCAGGCTCACTCCTTACCATCTGAGCCACCTACAATAACAACATGACAGGGACAGTTGCCAAGCTGAGATCCTATTGGTATATGATGCTGGACACCACCCATGAAACAGATGCTATTACTGTCCTTATTTTATGCTTTTGGGAACTGTGTCACAGAGGAAGAGTCAGCTAGCTGTCCAGGTTCTCAGGGTTCCTCTGAGAGTGTCCCTATATGCAGGTCTCAAGTCTGTCAGATTGTAGTTTGCATATGGGTTTGCAGGATGCTTTCCTATTTCCAATAGGAGAATGAAATACTGGGAATGAGGGGAAAGTGGAAGTGTTAGTCGCTCAGTCCTGTCCCACTCTTTGAGAACCCCTGGACTGTAGCCGACCAGGCTTCTCTCTCCATGGAGTCTCCAGGCAAGAATATTGGAGTGGGTTGACATTTCCTTCTCCAGTGGATCTTCCTGACCTAGGGATAGAATCCGGGTCTCCTGCATTGCAGGCTCACTCCTTACCATCTGAGCCACCTACAATAATAACGTGACAGGGACAATTACCAAGCTAATATCCTGCTGAGTAATTGATACTGGATACCAGCCAGGAAACAGATGCTATTACTGCTCTTATTTTATGCTTTGGGGAACTGTGTCACACAGAGGAAGAGTCAGCTGTTCAGGTTCACCGGGTTCCTCTGAGAGTGTTCCTGCGTTCAAGTCTAAAGTCGGTCAGATTGTAGTTTGCACACTGTTTTGCAGGATAGGGGAATGAAATACTGGGGATGAGGGGAAAGTGAAAGTGTTAGTTGCTCAGTCCTGTTGGACTCTTTGTGAACCCCTGGACTGTAGCTCGCGATGCTCCCCTGTCCATGGAGATTCTCCAGGAAAGAATATTGGAGTCGGTTGTCATTCCTTTCTCCAGGGGATCTTCCCGACCCTGGGATTGACCCTGGGTCTCACAGGGATTGCACCCAGGTCTCCCACAATACAGGCAGGTTCTTTACAGTTTGAGCCACCAGGGAAGCCAAAATGAGTGTAAAACAGCCTGTGAAACTTTTTAAAATGTGTAATAGCATAATTGTTATAATAAGATGCTAATTGAAAAGGGGTTTTCCACATAGAAAATGATTCATCCATTATACCAGTATAAAGTAAAGCACCTGGAACAAATTAGGTACTTTTCCCTTTGGTCCACAGATATATATTGAGAACAGACTGCTGGTCATTTTTTGGTTGACACTGCATTTCAGAGGCTAGCAAGGTCATTCTCAAAATCCATGAAGCTAGGATTCAACAGTACGTGGATGGAGGAGTACCAGATGTGCAACATGGATTTGGAAAAAGCAGAGGAACCAGAGATCAAATTGCCAACATCTGTTAGATCATAGAAAAAGCAAGGGAATTCCAGAAAAACATCTGCTTCACTGACTACGATAAAGCCTTTGACTGTGTGGATCACAACAAACTGTGGGAAATTCTTAAAGAGATGGGACTACCAGATCACCTTACCTGCCTCCTGAGAGCTGTATGCAGACCAAGAAGCATCACCAGACATGGAACTACAGACTGGTTCAAAATTTGGAAAGGAGTGCATCAAGGCTGTATATTGTCACTCTGCTTATTTAACTTATATGCAGAGTGCATCATGCAAAATGCTGGCCTGGATGAAGCTCAATCTGGAATCAAGATTGCTTTTAGAAATACCAGTAACCTCAGATATGCAGATGACACCACCCTTATGGCAGAAAGTGAAGAGGATCTAAAGAGCCTCTCCATCCAGGTAAAAGAGGAGAGTGAAAAAGCTGGCTTGAAACTCAACATTCAAACAGTATCATGGCATCAAATAGTATCATGGCATCAAATAGTATCATGGCATCAAATAGTATCATGGCATCCGGTCCCATCACTTCATGGCAATTAGATGGGGAAACAACCGAAACAGTGGCAGACTTTATTTTCTTGGGCTCCAAAATCACTGCAGATGGTGGCTGCATCCATGAAATTAAAAGATGCTTGCTCCTTGAAAGTAAACCTATGATAAACCTGGACAGCATATTAAAAAGCAGAGACATTACTTTGTTGACAAAGGGCCATCTAGACAAATCTATGATTTTTCCAGTAGTCAAGTATGGATATGAGAGTTGGATCATAAAGAAAGCCGAGCACCGAAGAATTGATTCTTTCGAACTGTGGTGTTGAAGAAGACTCTTGAGAGTCCCTTGGCCTGCAAGGAATCAAACCTGTCAATCCTAAAGGAAATCAGTCCTGAATATTCATTGGAAGGGCTGATGCTGAAATTGAAGCTGCAATACTTTGGCAATCTGATTTGAAGAATGGACTCCTTGGAAAAGACCCTGATGCTGGGAAAGATTGAAGGCAGGAGGAGAAGGGGACAACAGAGGATGAGATGGTTGGATGGCATCACCGACTCGATGGACATGAGTTTGAGCAAGCTCCGGGAGCTGGTGATGGACAGGGAGGCCTGGCATGCTGCAGTCTGTGGGGTCCCAAATAGTTGTACACGACTGAGTGACAGAACTGAACTGAAGATGTTTATGGTAGCCTATATCTAAGGAAATAACTTAAAAATAGTCTAAAAATCAGTAAAGAATTTAAAATGCTACATTAGAAAATACCCATTTAATGCAAAAGAAAGCAGTGAAATGACCATAGAAGAGAATGACATGAGACAGAAAAATATATTGGCAGATGTTAAGTCTGCATCAACTTTAAATGTGAATAGATAAAACAATACAACCAAAAGGCAGACATTGAGAGACAAGTTTAAAAATAAAAACAAGCTCCAACTGTATGTTGTCTTCAGAGGACACAGTATAGATTCTAAGATACATAAATTACCGTGTGTGTGTGTGTGTATGTGTGTGTGTGTTCAGTTGCTCAGTCGTATCCAACTCTTTGTGGCCCCATGGACTTTACCCACCAGGACTCCTCTCCATGGAATTTTCCAGATGAGAGTACCTGACCGGGTTGCCATTTCCTAATCAAGTCTTTCAGACCCAGGGATCCGACCTCAATCTCCTGCATTGGCATGGGGTTCTTTACTATTAGCGTCACCTGGGAAGCCTTATCCATTCAGTTCAGTTGCTCAGTTGTGTCCGACTCTTTGGAAACCCATGGACTGCAGCATGCCAGGCCTCCCTATCCATCACCAACTCCTGGAGTTTACTCAAACTCACGTCCATTGAGTCGGTGATGCCATTCAACCATTTTATCCTCTGTCATCCTCTTCTCCTTCAGCCTTCGATCTTTCCCAGCATCAGGGTCTTTTCAGATGAGTCAGTTCTTCTCATCAGGTGGCCAAGTTATTGGAGTTTCAGCTCCAGCATCAGTCCTTCCAATGAGTATTCAGGACTGATTTCTTTTAGGATGGACTGGTTGGATCTCCTTGCAGTCCAAGGGACTCTCAAGAGTCTTCTCCAACACCACAGTCCAAAAGCATCAATTCTTTGGTGCTCGGCTTTCTTTATAGTCCAACTCTCACATCCATACATGACTACTGGAAGAAACATAGCTTTAACTAGATGGACCTTTGTTGGCAAGTAATGTCTCTGCTTTTTAATAAGCTGTCTAGGTTGATCATAGCTTTTCTTCCAAGGTGCAAGTGTCTTTTAATTTCATGGCTGCAATCACCATTGGCAGTGATTTTGGAGCCCCCCCAAAATAGAGTATATGACCCAGCAATTCTACTCCTAGACAGTTTTACCCAAGAGAAATGGAAACATGCTCACACAGTGACCTGTACTCAGATATTCCACGCATGTTTTCCTAATAGCCAAACTTAGACACAACCCAACTATTCAACAACCGGTATACAGATGAAAGTAAAACAAAAGAGTATACCCGCATAAAGGAATACTACATGGTAAAATAAAAAGGGGGAGACTACTAATGCAACAGCAAGGATGCGTCTCAGCTGTGCAAAAGAGAGAAACCAGACACAGAAGGCTACATATTCTATGATTTCATGTCAATGGATTTCTGGAAAAGGCACAACTATACACAGAGATATATCTGTGGTTGCCAGGGTATAGGAGTGGAGGAAAGAGTCTGATGGCAAATAGCCCAAGGGAGCATTTTCAAACAATTGGAGTTTTTCTACATTTTTATTGTGGTAGCATTTATACCACGGTATACATTTGTAAAAACTACAAATTGTAATGCTTTAAAGTGTTGGCTCTTAATGTATATAAATTATACCTCAATATTTTTTCTTAAAGGAAAAGTAATTTTGAAGTATTTAAATATTGGTTATTGTATCCATCTAGACCATGAACTCAAAAACATAAAAATCTTGTTTTGGAATTCTTCCCAGACCTGACTAACTACCAGGATTCCCCATGACACCTTTGTACTCTTATGACAGGACACAGAAACTTGGTCTAAACCATGTTTACAATTCCCTCTTCTTCACCTCATGTCCAAATTCTTGCTGAGTTCGTAAATGTCTAATGCGTCTACTTTTTCCCGTGTCCACCACATCTGCTCTAGTCCAAAGCCTCCCTCCATTTAATTGCCAACCCCCTTCTAACGGGTCCCTCATATCCACTCAGGGTGTCTGTCTCCCTCTCTGCACCCTCTCCCTCCCTCTCTTACAGTTGCAGATCTGTCTATGACTTTCTAGATAAAGGCTACTCTCCTACACAAGGACTTGAAGGCATGGTCCAACCTCTGCCCACTTTGCTACCAACATTGAAAGGAGAGCTTCCTTTTCTTGTCTCTCTTATCAGGCTTCCTTCACACCATCCAATTTCCTAAGCTTCTCCACTTAGACTGTCCCCAATTTCTGAAGCCTCCTGGTTAGTAAACTCCTTCCAGCTAGGCTTCAACAGCATGTGAACCAAGAACTTCCAGATGTACAACTTAGGTTTTGAAAAGGCAGAGGAACCAAAGATCAAATTGCCAACCTCCGTTAGATCTTCGGGAAAGCAAGGGAATTCCAGAAAAACATCTATTTCTGCTTCACTGACTAAGCTAAGACCTCTGACTGCGTGGATCACAACAAATGGTAGAAAATTCTTAAACAGAGGGGAGTACCAGACTACTTGACCTGTCTTCTGAGAAAACTGTTCTGGTCAAGAAGCAAGTTAGAACCAGAGATGGAAGAAGTGACTGCTTAAAAATTGGGAAAGGAGTACGAAAAGGCTGTATGTTATCGGGTAACAGCGGCCTCATAAAGTGAGGCAAAGGAATTAACTTCCTTGGGACTTTTCTGGTGGCACAAGAGGTGAAGGACCTGCCTTCCAGTGCATGAGAGAGGTGGGTTCAATCCCTGGGTCAGGAAAATCCCCTGGAGGAGGCCCTGGCAACCCACTCCAGTATTCTTACCTGGAGAATCCCATGGACAGAAGAGCCTGGTCAGCTGTGATCTATAGGATTGCAAAGAATCAGACACGGTGAAAGTGACTTAGCATGCACACACATTAACTTACTTAATAGATATATAAAGATATTCATCTTTATTACTTTTTGAGTGAAGTTTGCTCTTGGTATTTTTTCAAGAAATGTTCTCATTTTATGTAAGTATCAATTTTTGGATAACATTTTTCTGTTCCCCTTTTTTAAAATACATTTATTGAAATACAATTGATATACAACAAATTGTGTATATTTAATGTGTACAATTTGATGAGTTTGGACATATGCAAGCAATGATAATATCATCACCACAAACTAATAGATATATCCAACACCTCCTAAAATTTCCTTGTGTCCCTTGTTTTCTGTTAGACTCTGTGTGTGTGTGTGTGTGTGTGTGTGTATTGAGAACACAGTATTAGATTAACTCTCAACAAATTTGGGGGCTACCCCAGGTGGCTCACCTGCCAATGCAAGAAATGCACAAAACGGGGCTTTGATCCCTGGATCGGGAAGATCCCCTGGAGGAGGAAATGGCAACCCATTCCTGTATTTCTGCCTGGAGAATGCCATGGACAGAGGAGCCTGGTAGTCATGACTCAAGAGAATTGGCACACACTTGGCATGTATGCATACGCACTTATAAGGTGCCATTTCACTTCACCTTCACTAGGACCCTTGAAGAAAACCCTTTCATCCCTGCAGGACTCTGAGACCAGATGCTCCTCTTGGAGACCCTATCCTTTTCCTTCCAGCCCCGCAGGAACTTCCCTGGGCTCCTGGTCTGGGTCTGAATTTTATCTGGATCCTGAACAGATTTTTCAATTCGGCCCTCACAGGGACTTTATGACAGACCCTGTGTGTGGGCAGGAGACAGGTGTCCTGCAGAATGCAGGGAGCAGGCAGGGTCTTGAGGGGATCTTCTGAGGTAGCGTGGGTGCTGGGTGAGAGGACACAAATGGGGTGAGGGCCTGTGAGTAGGGCTGGGGGAGGGGCTAAAGAGGCCCCTGAGGTGGGAGGGGAGGCCTGGTGGAAGGGGAGGGGAGGGGTGGCAATTTGGGGAGAGAGAGGAATTGTGGCAGCTGTCACCAGGAGACAGACTGGAAAATAACAGAGGTGATTAGAGGGATGTAAGGGAGTTGTCATAGGCAAAGTGAGGGGGAAACTCCTCTCACCAAAATTCAGTAGCCCAGAGTGTGTTCTGTGATAGAGAGGACCAGGTCCCCAGGGCTTCTTCTGTGGATCTGGCATTCACTTTGAACCTCCCATGGGGCAGGTTACAAAGTTACCATGACCAGAGTTGACCAGGGTGGGGTTAGGGCCATTCTCAGGACCCAGACATGGGAAATCAATTTCAGAACCCCTCAGCTCTAAGGCACACCATGCCCCTGGAATGAACCTGCCTTCCTCAGGATGACATGCTGGTGACTGCGGGCTGCAGGAATTGCAAAACTGGAGGCCTCCCTCCCTTGGGGTTGGCTGAACAGAGACTCAGCGCAAATGCCCACTCAGTAGCCCAGAGGCAAAGATGAGGGGCTCTGCATCCCAGGGTGCAGAGTGTAGGCTCTGGGGGAGGGGGTGAAGCCTCTGAGGTAAAGGGGAGCTGTTAGTTAGGGTAGTGGCTACTTAAAGAAAAGCATAGACTAGAAGAGTTGTGAGTTTAAGTTGGATTTGGGGTCTTATGGAGCCTATAGCCCAGGACGCAGTTACTCCATTAGCTCTGAGAAAACTGCTCTGAGGAGGTAGCAGTGAAGTCAATTTGATTTTTGCCTAGGAAATACATGCAGTCAAGCATGAATACTGGTAAAATATTAAACATGAATACTGGTAAAAGATTACTGTGAAACACAGAGATCACATCAGATATTGCAAGTTAATCGTGTTTGTGCTTTTCTGTGTGTGGGAAGATGCAAGAATCTGGGGTCACTGAACCTTTTCCTGAGGTAGGTGTGTGACTAAATAAAGGCCAGTTAGTCCAAAATACAGTGGGCCTCTTCCTGTTTTTCACCTTGAATCCCTTCAGAATGCAGTGTCATTCAGCAACCACAGAGGTTATAACTTAACCCTGTAGAATGGGCTGTGAGCAACGTTGTTAGTCTTAGGGATCCTAATTCATCTGAGGGCATAGCTGGAATTTCTGCCTGGCTGAAGTCTTGTTTTCAGGTGTGACCTATTAGAACAGTTTTGGGTTGGAGTCCAGGATGAGCAGTTTGAACTCTTTGCAGATCTCTGTCCCAGGACATGAAGTCTCTGAGCTATTTGGGGGGTCTTTGTCCAGAGGGTTGGGCCTCTCAGCTGTTCATGTATCTGCATATGAGAATAGTCTTAAGAGGAAGGCTGGATGGACCCCACTCTCAAGGGTCTTAGAGGTAGGCCTGTGACTTCAAATTTGCTATGATTTCTACCATGCCTCCCTACAGAGATAAAAGCTAAAGGCCCCATTCTAAGAGAGGGTAATAATGGGCAGTTCACAGAAGCCCATGGTAATAATCCTGTTAAGAACAATACTTCCTCTTGCTGACATGACTACCACCCTTGTTAGGGGCCCTGTGAAAAATCTGTGTACACATACTCACTCGGTCAATCTGCCCAACCCACAACAAAGAGGGCACCATTTGCAGATGGGCACCCAAGGTCCTGTGCAGATGGAAGGTCTCAGCTCATGAGGAGGGGAGGGACTGGATGTAAGCTTGGGCTCCTTGGAGGAGGCAGGGAAGACTCAGCACAAGGCTGGCCAGGTAGTGGGGGAGGGGGCGTTTGCACAGGCCACAAGGACCCTGTGACGGACTCACCGTCAGGATATGTCTCTGTGTCTCCCCATCACACATCCAGCTTCTTACCTGATGCGTGGAATGTAATCTTCACATTCCCTGGGGAAGTGGTGGGGGAAGGTGCAGGGGTGAGCCTCTGAGCAGGTGTGTAGATACCTCACATTCACCAATTTGCATGAGGCTCCACCGCAAATGCAGAGATCCCTGCCTCTCGTTCCCCCATTAAACAGGCATTAGCACTGAGGTCAGCAGGAGGGCAGTCTGGGCAAGACAGGTTTTGAGGGACTTTGTGTACAGCATGAGCCTCACCATGATTGGAACATATTCTTGTCTTGATGGGCAGAGGCCCCTGATGTGTGTCAAGGGAGTGTGATTAAGGCTCAGGCCATGGCAACTGAGCCATTCCCTAGACACAGTCCCTGGCGAGAGGCTTCATTTCTCCTGTGGACAAAATATACTGTACATCATCCAGTAGCAGGGCTGGGGGCCCGTAGGTGGGTGCCAACTAAGTGGGGGCACTTTGCTGCCACAAGTAGTCTCTCCATCCCTGTATAATGCTCTATCTTTGTCTTTCTCCCTGCCATCTCTGTGCACGTTATATCATTCCTCTTTGCCTTCACAAGACTGAATGTGACCTCACTCACACCAAGAAGGTCCTTGCTCTGTCTCTCCTGGGGGTATCATTGGTCGACATGGATGTATGGAAAGCAGTAGGGGGCATTCCCCCTTGAGTGTAGGGGTTTCCAGGAAAGGCATGCTCAGCTGCAGAAAGGGTGGGGAAGGGTTTTTCTTGAAATAAACCAAGAGCGCCTCAACAATCATGTGCGATCTGGGCCTCTGAAAGAAGCCTGGGGTGTTCTCTGATAAGAACCCTCCTGTGGTTCTAGTCAAAATCCTCCCAATGGCCAGAAGGCCCAAGGGTCCTGGCCTTCATCACTTCTGTCAGCCAATCTCCTCGCTCTCCCTCCATCATGCTGTGCCTGTCACATTGCCCTGTGACACATTGTCACTGTTTTCATACACACTACACAGGGTTCTACTCCCCAGTTTTTCCACTGGCCTTTCCTCTGTCTAGGATACTTTTCTCCCAGATAGGCGTATCTCCTCTAGACTGTTACTCAAATGTCACAATCTTAGAACTTCCCTGACCACTCTTTCTAGATATCATCCCCTCTATTTCACTATCCCGATTTAATTTTAATCATGGCAGTTACAAACACCTGATAAATTACTTGTATTTGGGGACCACATGATCCCAACAGAATGTAAGCTCCATGAGGAAAAGGTTGATTTTCTCTTTCCTAACCCACAGAGTTGTGCTTGACACATACTTTGGAGAGAATGAATGAATGAATGATGGAATGAATACACAAATTTAAACTTGTCGAGAGAGGCACAGCTAGACAGGCTGAGGATTCTGCTAGGGAACATTTTCGGCGATGACAAAATGGTGACAAAGTTGGGGTCTTTATCTCACCTATGCGGTGTCCTTGGGTCCCCTCGGAGTTGACTCCTTTTTAATAGAATGGAAGGTCCTGTAGTCCTTTTCACATATTACTCGCAGTCAACGACAGAGGGCTTTCCCACGCCAGGCCTTCAGATCCCAGTCAGAAGCTTTCTTGGTCCTGCTCATTGGGGGACTGTGGCTGGCTTTCCGCATGAGACCTATTCTGTATTAAACAGGAAAACACAAACAAGCACAATGCCCAGCATAGATAAAATGCTTCCAGTGCTCTCCGTTACGATATTGGTCACTATAGAGAAGCAATCTTCAGTTTATAAAGACTTTTTTCTGAGTCCAAGATTGCAGCAATCTGTGGGGTTTTCACCCTAAGTTTGCCCTTCCGCCCTTTGCGGATAATCCAGGAATGGTCCACAGGCATCTATATCTGCTGTTCCCCAATCCCACCAGCAAGGGGCGCGCGAGATGAAACAGTTCTGTCCTGGGATGTACCACTGCAGGGTAGCGGTAAGACCACCCACTCTGGAAAGTACCATTGGGAGAGGGTGTGAGGGCCCCCTTACACCGCTCCGGGCATTGGACTACAGTTCCCAGCGGAGGCACTCATGGCGCAACCGGATCCATCCCGATTCGCTCCACTCCCTCTTCCTGCTGCATTTGAGTCCAAGTTGGACACCGGTGTTAAGCTGCAACTTCCTTCCTCTCTTTTCCAACTCCACCCCTTCATTTCTATTTTGATACCTCCAGGTGGGGACGGATGCTGAGCGAGAAGATTGGCTGTCGGTTTGGGTATGCGTCAGGGAAGCGTTCTGACCAGTGGTTGGTCCCCGCCTGATGGCCAGCACTGTGATCGCAGAGCTGCTACTGAGGGAAAGAAGTGAATGTCTATGCCTGGGTCTGCGTTGGCTGCGCGGCTTTTCAGAGCATACAAATTTTCTCCAAGTTTTATTGCTTTTCCCGAAGGGGTCGAATACATATTTTGCTGGAGCCGTTGGATCTTACCCTTGACTGAAAAAACACAGAACACAAAGAGTTTTCCACAATGCGTCCAGACCTGTGGCTCCCTTACTGCTGGCCGACACTGAACAAGTTACCTAGCGTCTCTGTGCCTCATTCCTCCATTAGCCACATGGAAACACTAGCTTGGAGTAAATTTAGCTACTTCATAGAGCAGTGTAGAACACTGACCATGTTAAGACATGGGTACGTTCCCAGTCAATTCTAGCTGTTGTCATTACTGTTGTTAATATTATTGCTGTTCCACATTTCCCTTGAGATTGTTCCAGGGACACAATGTCAGGACCACCTTTGACTCACCCCATGGACCTTGCACTATCACTTCAGCCTTTCAGGACCTCAAGAATGGAGTATATGAGGCATGACGAAGGTTTGTTTTTTTTAAGCATACTGATTATTGACCTCTTCTTATGGGGAAGCTTAAATGAAATATTGAGGTTTCATCATGTGCTCATTTGAAAAAAATTAGTGAATATTCTCTTTAAAGAAGTCTAATGACTTCCTCAAGTGGTCACTGGACAGTTATAGAACATGAGTATATAAACGTCTGTGTAAGGACTTTCAGACCTTTGCTCTTTTGACTCCCATGATGCAGTGGGGCAGCCTGTGACACTTATAACACAGTCCTAGTTTGACCCAGGCTGTGGATGAGAGTCACAGCCTCCCCTGCAGCACCGCCCCTTTTGTGGTGATCTGGAGCCCTTTTTGTTTTGTCTGGGAGTCGACAGATTTGGGTGGGAAAGAAGAAAGAACATACATAGCACAGAGGGTACATGTGCCTTCCTTGATAGAGATGCAGGTGCAGCTTGTTACAGTAACCAGTTGGGGATGAGAAGAGTTGGATTTAGTGACTCAAGGAAGAAATGTGGAAGTGAATTCAATGCAAAGGGAGAAAACATATTAAGAGGGGGTAAACAGCTACAACTCCATTTCTGTAGCAGGGCAGGGTGCTCCATTACTGTTGTGAGAAGGCTCTGAGCTCTAGGAGGGAGTGATGAGCGTTTGAAGGACCCACCATCAGCCCTAAGCAGGGGGCGCTGAGTGTGTGAAGACATAAGTCTCAGTCTTTCCCACTGAGAGACACAGAAGACTTCCTAGCCCCTCTGAGAGTGGGGCTGTGGCACCTTAGGGAAGCTCAAAGGTAGGGTGGTGGTGGTTGTTCTTCTTCAGTTGCTCAGTCGTGTCTGACACTTTTCGCGTGACCCCATGGACTGTAGCACCCCAGGATCCTCTGTCCTCCGCTATCTGCCATAGTTTGCTCAATTTCATGTCTTTTGAGTCAGTGATGCTATTCAACCATCTCATCCTCTACTGCCCCCTCTCCATTTGCCTTCAGTCTTTCCCAGCATCAAGGTCTTTTCCCATGAGTCAGCTCTTCGCATCAGGTGGCCAAAGTATTGGAGCTTCAGCATCAGTCCTTCCAGTGAATATTCAGAGTTGCTTTCCTTTAGGATTGGCTGTTTTGATATCCTTGCTGTCCGAGGGATTCTCAAGTGTCTTCTCCAGCACCACAAACCGAAAGCATAAATTCTTTGTCACTCAGCCTTCTTAATGATAGAACCCACACATCTGTACGTGACTACTGAAAAAGCCGTAGTTTTTAATATACGCGCCTTTGTCGGCAAAGTGATGTCTCTGCTTTATAAAATGCTGTCTAGGTTTGACAAGGGCTTCCCTGGTCGCTCAGCAGTAAAGAATTTGCCTGCATGAGTGTACCTATAGCTGATTCTTGTTGATGTTTGACAGAAAACAACAAAATTCTGTAAAGCAATTACCTTAAATTAAAGAATAAATAAAGTCACACACAAAAAAGAATTCACCTGCAATGCATGGGACACAGGAGACATGGGTTTCATCCTTGGGTTGGGAAATCCCCTGGAGGGGGGCATGGCAGCCCACTAAAGTATTGTTGCCTGGAGAATCCCATGGACAGATGCATCTGTCAGGCTATGGTCCATGGGGTCGTAGAGTCAGACACGACTGAAGCAATGAGCATGCATGCGTGCGAGCTGTGTCTTCCAAGAAGCAAGGGTCTTAATTTTGGAGCCCCCAAAATTAAATCTGTCACTGTATCCACTTCCCCCTTCTACTTTCTGTGAAATGATAGGACTAGATGCCATAATCTTAGATTTTTGAATGTTGAGTTTTAAGCCACCCATTTTACTCTCCTCTTTCACCCTCATCAAGAGGTTCTGTAGTTCTTATTCAGTTTTTTCCCTTAGAGTGGTATGATCTGCATATCTGAGGTTGTTGATATTTCTGCCAGCAATCTTGATTCCAGCTTGTGAGTCATCCAGCCTGGCATTTCACATGATGTACTCTACATGTAAGATGAATAAGCAGAGTGACAATATACAACCTTGTCTTACTCCTTTCCCAATTTTGAACCAGTCCATTGTTCCATGTCTTGTTCTAACTGTTGCTTCTTGACCCAAATACAGGTTTCTCAGGAGACAGGTCAGGTAGTCTGGTACTCCCATCTCTAAGAATTTTCCACAGTTTGTTGTGATCCACACAGTCAGAGGCCTTAAGGTAGTCAATGAAGCAGAAGTAGATGTTTTTCTGGAATTCCCTTGCTTTGTCCATGATCTAAGGAATCTTGCAATCTGATCTCTTGTTTCTCTGTCTCTTCAAAATCCAACTTGTATATCTGGAAGTTCTCAGTCCATATATTGTTGAAGCCTAGCTTAAAGGAGTTTACTAACCAGGAGGCTTCAGAAATAGGGGACAATCCAAGTGGAGAAGCTTAAGAAACTGGAGGGTGTGAAGGAAGCCCAATAAGAGAGACAAGAAAAGGACTCTCTACTTTCCATGTTGTTAGCAAGCTGGGCAAGGGCTCGACCATACCTTCAAATTCTTGTGTAGGACAGTAGATTTTATCTAGAAAATCATAAAGTTTTGCAACTGTAAGAGAGGGAGGGAGAGGGCAGGAAGTGAGAGACACACACCCTGAGTGGATGTGAGAGACCAGTTAGAAGGGGGTTGACAGTTAGATGGAGGGAGGCTTTGGACTACAGCAGATATGGTGGACACGGGAAAAAGTAGATGCATTAGACATTTTCGAAGTAAAATGGACAGAACTCAGCAAGAATATGGACTTGAGCTGAAGGAGAGGGAATTGTAAACATGGTTAAGACCAAGTTTCTGTGTCCTGTCATAAGAGTACAAAACTGTCATGGGGAATCCTGAAAGTTGGCCAGGTCTGGGAAATTACAAATAAGGTTTTTATGTTTATGAGCTCATGGTCTAGATGGATACAATAACCAATATTTAAATACTTAAAAGTTCCTTTTCCTTTTAAAAAAAGTGAGAAGTATTGAGATATAATTAATATACAATAGAAGCTAATACTTTAAAGCATGACAGTTTGTAGAGTTTTGATATGTGCATACTATTGTGCAAATGCTACCACAATAAAAATATGGAAAACGTCCTATCATTCGAAAATGCTCCCTTGAGCTATTTGCATTCAGACTGCTTCCTCCATAACCTGGCAACCACAGATATATTTCTCTGTCTATAGTTGTGCCATTTCCAGAAATCCATTGACATGAAATCATAGAATACATAACCTTCTGTGTCTGACTTCTCTCATTGGCACAGCTGAGATGCATCCTTGCTGTTACATGCATTAATACTTCCTTTTAAAATTACTGTGTAGTATACTTCTGTATGCGTATCCTCTTTTGTTTTTCTTTCAGCTGTATTCCAGTTGTTGAATAGTTGGGCTGTTTCAAGATTTGGCTATTAGGAATACATGAGTAGGATATTTGAGTACAGGTCTTTGTGTGAGCATGTTTTCCTTTCTGTTGGGTAAAATTGTCTAGGAGTAGGTTTGCTGGGTCATATAAGGTTTCCCATGTGGCACTAATGGTAAAGAAACCACCTGCGAATGCAGGAGACGCAGGTTCAATCCCTGGGTCTGGAAGATCCCCTGGATTAAGAAATGGCAACCTACTCCAGTATTCTCATCTGGAAAATTCCATGGACGGGGGAGGGGGGCTGGTGTGTACAGTCCACAGGGCCGCAAAGAGTTGGACATGACTGACTGAACATGCACACACACTCATAATAATTTATGTATCGTTGAATTTAAACAGTCTCCTCTGTCAACAACATACAGTTGGATCTTATTGTTTTTTTTTAAACCAGCCTGTCAGTGTCTGCCTGTTCACTGGATTGTTTTATCTATTCACATTTAATGTTGATACAGACTTACATCTGCCATTATATTTTTCTATGTGTCTTACGTCATTTGTTCTATGGTCCTCATTTTACTGCTTTTTTTAAATTAAATGGATTTTCCTAATGTAATATCTTAAATTCTTTACTGATTTTTCCACTATTTTTAAGTTATTTCCTTAATTGTTGCTATAGGCTACTATAAACATCTTACTTTATCACAATCAGCTTGAAAATTGTACTAATTCCAATGAGATATACAAACATTACTCCTATATCACTCTATTCCTGTTTCCCTCTTTTCCTCATTGTCATGTATAGTAGGTCTATAAAGGGTACATCCCATTGATACACTCTTATCATTATTACATTATATATGATGTCATGTCTATGAAAAGCTATTATAAGGCAAGTTATCATGTTTATATTTATAGCTTCTGTTATATTAATGTTCATTGTCATTATTTCTGATTCTTTTCATATATTCTTGTGGATTTGACACCATCCAGACTTGTTTTTTTTATCTAATACAGCTTTCTCCCAACCACCTCCTTTGTGCTGTTACTGCAAATATATTGCATTATGTATGTTATTGGCTCAACAGTAATTTAGACGATATTGTTTTATACAAGAGAAAGGAGTGGAAATGTGTATTCATAAAGTATGTTTGTTTTCGTATAATTTACATGTGCTCTTTATTTTTTCAGGTGGATTGTAATTAACATCTGAAGTCACTTATGGCAGCCTGAAGACCTTCCTTTAGTTTTTCTTGTAAGCCATTTCTTCTTCCAACAAATTCCCTGAGTTTTTTGTTTTGGTTTGTTTTAATTTCAAAATGTCTTTAGTTTGCTTCCATTTCTGTTTTTTCTAACCACTTTATTGTGGTATATGTGACATGTAAAGCTGTGTATACACCCATGAAATCATCATCAGTTTCAATATACAAAACTCAACAGTATTTCTATACTAGCAGTGAAAAGTCCTAATAAGTATGAAAATTCCAGTTATAATAGAATAAAAATAAGAATATGTTACTGGAGAAGAATGAAGAAATAGCTATAAGGACTGAAAAGGCTAAGCCAAAGTGGAAATAACGCTCAGTTCTGGATGAGTCTGGTGGGCAAAGTAAAGTCCGATGCTAAAAGAACAATACTGTATAGGAACCACAGATATATTCAGAGAACTCAGTTACCAGTTCAGAGATTTCAATGTGCAGTGCTCCAAGCAAAAAAAGGAAACAGGTATGTATTTATGTATTTATTCCATGGACATGAGTAAAGCCATTGTAAGCATGACGGAAATCCCAGAAGCAGAGAAGGAAATGATTCATCAAAGCATGTATAAAAATAGGTATTAAAACCTTAATATCTATTTCTATCAAGAATATCTTTCTGAGACACATTCTCCACAAAGGATAACCTGGGACTACCTATCACCACAGTTTGTGGGTACATAAGAAAGACTGCACTGGAAGGAAAAAACATAGCTTAAAGCTCAACATTCAGAAAAATAAGATCATGGCATCTGGTCCCATCACTTCATGGGAAATAGATGGGCAAACAGTGGAAACAGTGCCAGACTTTATTTTTGGTGCTCCCAAATCACTGCAGATGGTGATTGCAGCCATGAAATTAAAAGACAATTACTCCTCGGAAGGAAAGTTATGACCAACGTAGACAGCATATTAAAAAGCAGAGATATTACTTTGCCAACAAAGGTCCATCTAGTCAAGGTTATGGTTTTTCCCGTGGTCATGTATGGATGTGAGAGTTGGACTGTGAAGAAAACTGAGCACTGAAGAATTGATGCTTTTGAATTGTGGTGTTGGAGAAGACTCTTGAGAGTCCCTTAGACTGCAAGGAGATCCAACCAGTCCATCCTAAAGGAGATCAGTCCTGGGTGTTCATTGGAAGGACTGATGCTCAAGCTGAAACTCCAATACTTTGGCCACCTGATGCGAAGAGTTGACTCACTGGAAAAGACTGATGCTGGGAGGGATTGGGGGCAGAAGGAGAAGCGGACGACAGAGGATGAGATGGCTGGATGGTATCACTGACTCTATGGACATGAGTTTGTGTATATTCCGGGAGTTGGTGATGGACAGGGAGGCCTGGCGTGCTGCGATTCATGGGGTCATAAAGAGTCAGACACGACTGAGTGACTGAACTGACTAATTGACTGACTAACTTTGGAGTTGTTTTGTTCTTCTTTTTCCAGTTGTTTTAGGTATAAAGTTAGGTTCTCTATTCAATGTTTTTGTTTGTTTGTTTCTTGAGGTAGAATTACATTTCTATAAGCTTCCCTCTTAGAACTGCTTTTGCTCCATCCCATAGGTTTTGAGCTGTTATGTTTTCATTGTCATTTGTTTCTAGAAATTTTTTTATTTCTCTCTTGATTTCTTCAGTAACTTCTTCATTATTTAGAAAACTATTGTTTAATATCCATGTTTGTTTTTTACAGCTTGTTTCCTGTAATTGATATCTAGTCTTTTAGCATTGTGGTCAGAAAAGATGCTTGATAAGATTTCAATGTTTTTAATTTACTGAGGTATGATTTTTGATCCAAGACATGGGCTATCCGGCTATCCTGGAGACTGTTTCATGCACACTTGAGAAGAAAGTGTATTCTTCTGCATTTGGATGAAAAGTCCTGAAGATATCAGTTAGGTCCATTTAGTCTTGTTTCATTTAAGGTTTGTGTTTCCTTATTAATGTTCTGTTTTGATGATCTGTCCATTGGTGTAAGTGGGGTGTTAAAGTCCCCTACTATTATTGTGTTGCTGTCAATTTCCCCTTTTATGTCTGTTAGTATTTGCCTTATGTATTGAGGTGCTCTTCTGTTGGGTGCATAAATATTTACAATTTTTCTGTCTTTTTCATGTCTTGATCATTCTTTATCTCTTATATTCTTTATTGTAAAGTCTATTTTGTCTGAAATGAGAATACCATTCCAGCTTTCTTTAGATTTCCATTTGCATGGAACATCTTTCTCCATCCTTTTACTTTCAGTCTGTATGTGTCTCTAGGTCTGAACTGTGTCTCTTATAGACAGTGTATGTATGGGTCTGGTTTATGTATCCATTCAGCCAGTCTGTGTCTTTTGGTTGGAGTGTTTAATCCATTTACATTTAATCATTGATATATATGCTCCTGTTGGCATTTTCTTAATTGTTTTGGGTTTTTCTTTTGTATATCTTTCCTTTATCTTGTGTTTACTGTGTATATAAGTTTCTTTTAGTATTTGTAGTGAAACTTGCTTGGTGTGCTGAATTCTTTTAACTTTTGCTTGTCTGTAAAGCTTTTCAGTTCTCCATCAATTCTGAGTGAGATTGTTTCTGGGTAGAGTAATCTTGGTGGTAGATTTTTTTTCTTTCAGTACTTTAAATATAGCTCTGCATTCCCTTCTGGCCTGCAGAGTTTCCACTGAAAGATCAGTGGTACAGGTTTTCCCTTGTATGTTACTTGTTGCTTTTCCCTTGCTGCTTTTAATGTTCTTTCTTTTGTTTAATCTCTGTTAGCTTGAATAGTATGTGTCTTGGATATATCCCGTATGGGACTTTCTGTGTTTCTTGGACTTGATTGACTATTTCCCATGCTGGGGAAATTGTCAACTATAATATCTTCAAAATTTTTCTTAGTGCCTTTCTTTGTCTCTTCTTCTGCTGAACCCCTATAACTCGAATATTTGTGAGTTTGCTATTTTCCCAGAGGTCTCTGAGGCTATCCTCAATTCTTTTCATTCTCTTTCCTTTATTCTGCTCTTTGGCAGTTATTTCCACCATTCTGTCTTCCAGTTCACTTATCTGTTCTGCTTCAGTTAATCTACTCTTGGTTTCTCCCAGAGTATTTGTAATTTCAGTAATTGTCATCACCGAATTCTTAGCCTCCTGATGCCCAGATATGAGTGTCTCTTTTCCAAGGTTCCTGGCTGAGAGGGCTGGCCCCAATCTTCAACATGGCTTCTGACCTAGCTGCTTAGCTCCTGAAAAAAGTGTCTGATACAAAGTCTTATCTGTTGAAAAATTTTCCAATCATCATTAATGGGTAAACTGGAGTCTAAACAGACTAGACTTCAAAGATACACATTTTTCTGGAAGAAAAAATATTTCTCCACCATTCTCCATTGCCCACATTTTCTGTCTTCCCTTTCACTAGCTCCTCACTTAAATTTCTGCATCAAAGAGAGTTATGAAGTGACTTGGACATAACAGCAAACAGCTAATTTTCCATGTCTTTCAGCTTACTCCCATGTTTAGCTTAGCTCAATGAAAACACTTAAACCCAAAGTCGATATAACCTACAAATTCCTGCAGGCTACTGGACACCCTTGTTTTTTACTTTTCAAAAGACATCCACTTTATTGTTAAAGCTGGAGAATGCCAGAGCTTATAAGTCTACTGGCAATTTACAGCTCTTTCACTGTGTAGGGAAAGAATGAATTTTGTGTTATTTTGAAGGAAGTAACAATATTGGTATAGAACTCAAAAGGAAACCTTAATTGCATAAGTGTATGTTTATGTGTTAGTCATCTATTAAGAATAAGTAGAATAAGGCCTTTTAAAATACTCTTGAAAATCAGAAATCTAAAAAAAAAAATTCAATAGAATTACTTTTTAAAATTTCTTTTACATCCTTACTTTTGTAGCTTATTTGTTTTTAATTCTAATTTAATATTGGAATATAGTTAATTTGTATTAGTTTCAGGTGGACTGCAAAGTGGTCTAGTTATACATGTATGTATATCATTTTTTTTTCAGATTCTTCCCCCATATTGGTTATTACAGAGTATTAAGTAGAGATCCTGTGCTACAGAGTAAGTCCTTATTGATTATCTGTTTTATATATAGTAGTGTGTATCAGTTCAGTTCAGTTCAGTCACTCAGTCGTGTCCGACTCTTTGCGACCCCATGAATCACAGCACGCCAGGCCTCCCTGTCTGTCACCAACTCCCGGAGTTCACTCAAACTCATGTGCATCGAATCGGTGATGCCATCCAGCCATCTCATTCTCTTTTGTCCCCTTCTCCTCCTGCCCCCAATCCCTCCCAGCATCAGAGTCTTTTCCAGTGAGTCAACTCTTCGCATTAGGTGGCCAAAGTATTGGAGTTTCAGCTTTAGCATCAGTCCTTCCAATGAACACCCAAGACTGATCTCCTTTAGAATGGACTGGTTAGATCTCCTCACAGGCCAAGGGGCTCTCAACAATCTTCTCCAACACCACAGTTCAAAAGCATCAATTCTTCGGCGATCAGCTTTCTTCACAGTCCAACTCTCACATCCATACATGACCACTGGAAAAACCATAACCTTGACTAGACGGAACTTTGTTGGGAAAGTAATGTCTCTGCTTTTTAATATGCTGTCTAGGTTGGTCATAACTTTCCTTCCAAGGAATAAGCATCTTTTAATTTCATGGCTGCAGTCAGCATCCGCAGTGATTTTGGAGCCCCAAAAAATAAAGTCTGACACTGTTTCCACTGTTTCCCCATCTATTTCCCATGAAGTGATGGGACCGGATGCCATGATCTTCATTTTCTGAATGTTGAGCTTCAAGCTAACTTTTCACTCTCCTCTTTCACTTTCATCAAGAGACTTTTTAGTTCCTCTTCACTTTCTGCCATAAGGGTGGTGTCATCTGCATATCTGAGGTTATTGATATTTCTCCCAGCAATCTTGATTCCAGCTTGTGCTTCCTCCAGCCCAGCGTTTCTCATGATGTACTCTGCATATAAGTTAAATAAGCAGGGTGACAATATACAACCTTACGTACTCCTTTTCCTATTTGGAACCAGTCTGTTGTTCCATGTCCAGTTATAACTGTTGCTTCCTGACCTGCATATCGGTTTCTCAAGAGGCAGGTCAGGTGGTCTGGTATTCCCATCTCTCTCAGAATTTTCCATCGTTTATTGTGATCCAGACAGTCAAAGGCTTTGGCATAGTCAATAAAGCAGAAATAGATGTTTTTCTGGAACTCTCTTGCTTTTTCCATGATCCAGCAGATGTTGGCAATTTGATCTCTGGTTCCTCTGCCTCTTCTAAAACCAGGTTGAACATCTGGAAGTTCACGGTTCACATATTGCTGGGCTTTTCGTTGGATAGTTCTCTCTCTCTCTCTCTCTCTCTTTTCTCTCTCTCTCTCTCTCTCTCTCTGACTATCCCACAGTCTGGGTTGTTATTTCACGTTAGTTCCCTCAGATTGCCCTCAGGGCATTTAGACCCAGTCCTTACCCTAAGCAATGCAGCCTGCGCCTCCCTGTCCAGCCCCAGCTTGCTAGTGGTGGATGTGAGCATCTGGGTTGCTTCTCTGCTGGGAGTTGCTGTTAGGCACATAATCTGTGGGTTTTAATTATTTATTTATTTTTCCTCCCAGTTATGTTGCCCTCTGAGATTCCAAGACTCACCACAGACCTGCTGGTGAGAATGTTCCCTGGTGTTTGGAAACTTCTCTCTTTTTTAAGACTCCCTTCCTGGGACGGATCACCGTCCCTCTCTCTTTTGTCTCTCTTTTTATCTTTTATATTTTGTCCTACCTCCTTTCGAAGACAATGGGCTGCCTCCTCTGCCAGCATTCAGAAGTTGTTTTGTGGAATTTGTCAACGTTCAAATGTTCTTTCAATGAATTTTGGCAGGGGTGGGGGAAGTGGCTTCCCCATCCTATTCCTCCACCATCTTAGCACTTCCCCTGAAAAATTTCACTTATATTTGTGTATGGAGTATTCCAATTTCACTATTTGCATGTAGGTGTCCAGCTTTCCCAGAACCACTTGTTCAAGAGACTCTCTTTTTTTCATTGCATATTCTTGACTCCTTTGTCATCGGTTGATTGAATGTAGGTATATGTGTTTATTTCTGGGCAATTTGATCTCTGGTTCCTCTGCCTCTTCTAAAACCAGCTTGAACATCTGGAAGTTCACGGTTCACATATTGCTGGGCTTTTCGTTGGATAGTTCTCTCTCTCTCTCTGGCTGTCCCACAGTCTGGGTTGTTATTTCACGTTAGTTCCCTCAGATTCTGTACCATTAATGTATATGTCAGTTTTTGTGTCAACGCCATACTATTTTGATTACTGTACCTTTGTAGTATAGTCTGAAACCTGGAGGGGTTATATCTCCACCTTTGTTCTTTTTTCCTCAAGACCACCTTGACAATTCTGGGTTTTTTTGCTATTCTGTACATATTTTAGGATTATTTGTTCTAGTTCTGTGAAAAATGTCCTGAGTATTTTGATACGGATCACATTAAATCTGTAGATTGCTTTCAAGAGTGTGTTCAGTTTAACAATATTAGTTCTTCCAATCCAAGAGCAAAGATAGCACAGGATTCCATTTCTATCAACCATCTTCAATTTCTTCTATCAGGGTTTTATACTTTTCATCATATAGGAATTTCATTTCATTGGTTAACTTTATTCCTAGAGTTTTTTCTTTTTACTTGGCTTTAAACAGGATTTATTTTTACTTTCTGTATCTGATATTTTGTCACTAGTAGACTGCAGAGAAAGTAACCACTCTGAAGGAGATACTTAATGACTGAATTCTGAAAATTAGTTGACTAGAGTCCCTGCCCTGGAAATTTTCTTAGTTTCATGGGGAGCCAGACTAATCCATTCAATCTACATCAATTTATCAAGTGGCTACTATGTGCCAGACAATGTTCTAGATATGTGGGGTATAGCACTTCACAAAACAGAAAACATAATTTGTCCCCCCAAAAATTGTTTTCCTTCAGGAGCACTGATGGATGAGCACAATATTAATAACTTACAGATCATCTG
This sequence comes from Moschus berezovskii, assembly GCF_049115385.1. Classification (NCBI taxonomy): domain Eukaryota; kingdom Metazoa; phylum Chordata; class Mammalia; order Artiodactyla; family Moschidae; genus Moschus; species Moschus berezovskii. The sequence goes on along the minus strand of NC_142488.1, from coordinate 51,994,179 downwards.
ATCCAGACACATGCCTGATATCTGTCAATAGCATTTGGGACTTGAATACACCACAACTCCATGTCACATGCTATAATAATTTTGTTCCCCACTCCTCAATTGGATATACACCAAACAGAGATATTAGGATTGAAGAAGTATGGTCTGATGTGATTCTGATTAATAACTCCCCCAAATAATACTCTTGGTGTGCCATGGCAACAGTATTTTATTATTGTGTAGTAGTACCATGATGTCGCTGGGTCTTGGAAGATTCATAACTGTGGAGAGCAGTGGTGACTGTCACTAAGTGAACTAAGCAATATAAAATCTGCCCTTGTTTGGTTTGTAGTTTAGTGGGGGAGACAGCAATAAGCAACGAATTTAATAAACCAACAAATGATGTGGTGCAGAATCTATTACTAGAAAACTAGTGAAAGAAAGGAGGCCTGTCAGTGCTGATTGCTGGGTATATAAGTTTACATGGGGTGTTTATGGACAGCCTCATTGAGAAGGAGACATCTGGTCAGATACTTGAAGATGGAGAGGGACCAGGGCACAGGGATATCTAGAGGAACAAAGCTGCAGGCATTGGGATCAAAGCTCGACTCCTGTGAAGAGGGGGTGGATGTGCTGCAATTCCAGAACACTGAGATGGGCACTGGAGTTGTTGTTCAGTCGCTAAGTCATGTCCAGTTCTTTGCGACCCCATGGACTGCAGCACACCAGGCTTCCCTGTCTTTCACTATCTCCCAGAGTTTGCTCAAATTCATGTCCATTGAGTCAGTGATGCTATCTAACCATCTCATCCTCTGCATGCTCTTTCCTTTTGCCCTCAATCTTTCCTAGCATCAGGGTCTTTTCCAGTGAGTCAGCTCTTCACATCTGGTGGCCAAAGTTTTGGTGATTCAGTTTCAGCAACAGTCTTTCCAATGAATACTCAGGGCTGATTTTCTTTAGAATTGACAGGTTTGATCTCCTTGCAGTCCAAGGCACTGGAGTTACAATGCTGAAATCACACTCCCGTGGGCTTGAGACAGATGGACATTTCTACAAATAGTTACAACAAACTTGGAAGCACTACCTGGTTTACAGGGAATGAGGGGACTTTGTCCACATTTGTCTTTTTAAGGAAGTCAGGGGAACTAACCTGAAGTGCCAGGCATCTCAGAGCAGAAGGAATAGAAGTTAACTAAGATGGGGGGAAGAGTTTTCTCTGCAGAAGTAACAGTGTGAGTGCCACTGGGAAATGCATCTCAGGAATCTGAGGGCAGGGAGCTTAGCTTAATTGTCTGAGGGCACCAGCTGCTGCATTCTGAAATTTGTCTCCACATTTTTACTAGACCAACCTCCCCTCAGGCTGCTTTCAGCCTATAATGGAAGGTGAGAGAAATAGTAAGGCAGGACTGTTGCTGGGAGGTTCGTTTTATGTCTCTTCCATCTGCCCTGTTTCCTTTGTGCCTTTTCCTTCCTTTTTTGGTACTCTGTGTGTGTGTGACTTATTTTTCTCCTTTGTAGAGTTATCAACAATAAATTTTGTTTTGTTAGTTTTTGATCTTGAACGTATCATATATACTTTTATTACTTAAGCTTCCCTAGTGGCTCAGATGGTAAAGAATCTGCCCATAATGCAGGAGATCTGGGTTCAGTTCCTGGGTCAGAAAGTTCCCCTTGAGAAGGGAATGGCAACACACTCCAGTATTCTTGCCTGGAGAATCCCATGGACAGAGGAGCCTGACAAGCTACAGTCCATATGGTTGCAAAAGAGTCGGACACGGCACTACTGAGAAACTAACATTTTCGCTTTATTACTTAAAAATCTACTGCTGTAAGGTAACAATATTTTCATTTAGCTAAATTACACTTCAGAATATTTCAGTAATATTCCATTTCTCTGCTGTCAACCTTTGAGAGGTATTTTCATACATTTTACTTTCACATAGTGTGTTCAAATCCCTACACTGCATTGGGGTTTTTTCATAACCAATCAAATATCTTTGAGAAAGTTTGAATAGTAAGAAAAAATCTCATACCTTTGCCCATGCAGTTACTATTTCAGGTCTTCTCCACTCTTTTGTGTAGAGCTATATTTCCATTTGCTATTATTTTCCTTCCTCCTGAAGGACTTGCCTTAACATTTTTTGTAGCGCTCTGGTGCTGATAATGGATCCTCTTAGATTTTGTGTGTCTGAAAAAGACTTTATTTTGCCACTGTTTTTTAAATGCTACCAAACCCAACTTGGGTCCTTTCACAAGACTGTTGTGAATTGAAACTGCTAACACTGATTTGAATGGTTTGCCTTGGAAACGAACAGAAATCATCCTGTCATTTTTAAGATTGCATCCAAGTACTGCATTTCGGACTCTTTTGTTCACCATGATGGCTACTCCATTTCTTCTAAGGGATTCCTGCCCACAGTAGTAGATATAATGGTCATCCGAGTTAAATTCACCCATTCCAGTCCATTTTAATTCACTGATTCCTAGAATGTCGACGTTCACTCTTGCCATCTCCTGTTTGACCACTTCCAATTTGCCTTGATTCATGGACCTAACATTCCAGGTTCCTATGCAATATTGCTCTTTACAGCACTGGACCTTGTTTCTATCATTGGTCACATCCACAACTGGGTATTGGTTTTGCTTTTGCTCCATCCCTTTATTCCTTCTATAGTTATTTCTCCACTGAGCTCCAGCAGCATACTGGGCACCTACCGACCTGGGGAATTCCTCATTCAGTATCCTATCATTTTGCCCTTTGTTACTGTTCATGGGGTTCTCAAGGCAAGTATACTGAAGTGGTTTGCCATTCCCTTCTCCAGGGGACCACATTCGGCTGTGGTCCGTGTGATTAGATCAGCTAGTTTCCTGTGATTATGATTTCAGTTTGTCTGCCCTCTGGTGCCCCCAGTAATGCTGAAGAAGCCGAAGTTAATCGGTTCTATGAAGACCTACAAGACCTTTTAGAACTAACACCCAAAAAAGATGTCCTTTTCATTCTAGGGGACTGGAATGCAAAAGTAGGAAGTCAAGAAACACCTGGAGTAACTGGCAAATTTGGCCTTGGAGCACGGAATGAAGCAGGGCAAAGGCTAATAGAGTTTTGTCAAGAGAATGCACTGGTCATAGCAAACACCCTCTTCCAACAACACAAGAGAAGACTCTACACATGGACATCACCAGATGGTCAACACCGAAATCAGATTGATTATATTCTTTGCAACCAAAGATGGAGAAGCTGTATACAGTTAGCGAAAACAAGACCAGGAGCTGACTGTGGCTCAGATCATGAACTCCTTATTGCCAAATTCAGACTTAAATTGAAGAAAGTAGGGAAAACCACTAGACCATTCAGATATGACCTCAATCAAATCCCTTATGATTATGCAGTGGAAGTGAGAAATAGATTTAAGGGACTAGATCTGATTGATAGAGTGCCTGATGAACTCTGGACGGAGGTTCGTGACATTGTACAGGAGACAGGGACCAAGACCATCCCCATGGAAAAGAAATGCAAAAGAGCGAAATGGCTGTCTGAGGAGGCCTTACAAATAGCTGTAAAAAGAAGAGAGGCGAAAAGCAAAGGAGAAAAGGAAAGATATAAGCATCTGAATGCAGAGTTCCAAAGAATAGCAAGGAGAGATAAGAAAGCCTTCCTCAGTGATCAATGCAAAGAAATAGAGGAAAACAACAGAATAGGAAAAACAAGAGATCTCTTCAAGAAAATTAGAGATTCTAAGGGAACATTTCATGCAAAGATGGGCTCGATAAAGGACAGAAATGGTATGGACCTAACAGAAGCAGAAGATATTAAGAAGAGGTGGCAGGAATACACAGAAGAACTGTACAAAAAAGATCTTCACGACCAAGATAGTCACGATAATGTGATCACTGACCTAGAGCCAGACATCTTGGAATGTGAAGTCAAGTGGGCCTTAGAAAGAATCACTACGAACAAAGCTAGTGGAGGTGATGGAATTCCAGTTGAGCTATTTCAAGTCTTGAAAGATGATGCTGTGAAAGTGCTGCACTCAATATGCCAGCAGATTTGGAAAACTCAGCAGTGGCCACAGGACTGGAAGAGGTCAGTCTTCATTCCAATCCCAAAGAAAGGCAATGCCAAAGAATGCTCAAACTACCGCACAATTGCACTCATCTCACACGCTAGTAAAGTCATGCTCAAAATTCTCCAAGCCAGGCTTCAGCAGTATGTAAACCGTGAACTCCCAGATGTTCAAGCAGGTTTTAGAAAAGGCAGAGGCACCAGAGATCAAATTGCCAACATCCGCTGGATCATGGAGAAAGCAAGAGAGTTTCAGAAAAACATCTATTTCTGCTTCATTGACTATGCCAAAGCCTTTGACTGTGTGGATCACAATAAACTGTGGAACATTCTGAAAGAGATGGGAATCCCAGACCACCTGACCTGCCTCTTGAGAAACCTGTATGCAGGTCAGGAAGCAACAGTTAGAACTGGACATGGAACAACAGACTGGTTCCAAATAGGAAAAGGTGTACGTCAAGGTTGTGTATTGTCACCTTGCTTATTTAACTTATATGCAGAGTACATCATGAGGAATGCTGGGCTGGAAGAAGCACAAGCTGGAATCAAGATTGCTGGGAGAAATATCAATAACCTCAGATATGCAGATGACACTACCCTTATGGCAGAAAGTGAAGAGGAACTCAAAAGCCTCTTGATGAAAGTGAAAGAGGAGAGTGAAAAGGTTGGCTTGAAACTCAACATTCAGAAAACAAAGATCATGGCATCTGGTCCCATCACTTCATGGGAAATAGATGGAAAAACAGTGGAAACAGTGTCAGACTTTGTTTTTTTGGGCTCCAAAATCACTGCAGATGCTGATTGCAGCCATGAAATTAAAAGACGCTTGCTCCTTGGAAGGAAAGTTATGACGAACCTTGATAGTATATTAAAAAGCAGAGACATTACTTTGCCGACCAAGGTCCGTCTAGTCAAGGCAATGGTTTTTCCCGTGGTCATGTATGGATGTGAGAGTTGGACTGTGAAGAAAGCTGATCGCCGAAGAATCGATGCTTTTGAACTGTGGTGTTGGAGAAGACTCTTGAGAGTCCCTTATACTGCAAGGAGATCCAACCAGTCCATTCTAAAGGAGATCAATCCTGGATGTTCATTGGAGGGACTGATGCTGAAGCTGAAACTCCAATACTTTGGCCACCTCATGAGACGAGTTGACTCACTGGAAAAGACTCTGATGCTGGGAAAGGTTGGGGGCGGGAGGAGAAGGGGACGACGGAGAATGAGATGGCTGGATGGCATCACCAACTCTGTGGACATGAGTTTGGATGTACTCCGGGAGTTGGTGATGGACAGGGAGGCCTGGCGTGCTGTGATTCATGGGGTCGCGGAGAGTCGGACACGACTGAGCGACTGAACTGAACTGAACTGAACTGAACACTGATTTGTGGTGTTAGTACAGCATTTGGGGTCTCTGGTGGCTCAGGGGTAGAGAATTCATCTGCAGTGCAGGATATGCGGGTAACCAGGATTTGATCCCTGGATTGGGAAGATCCCCTGGAGGAGGGCATGTCCATCTACTCCAGTATTCTTGCCAGGGAAAATCCCATTGACAGAGGAGCCTGGCAGACTACAGGCCATAGGCTTGCAAAGAGTCAGACGCGACTGAACAATGAACACAAAGTACAGCATTTAGTGTAAGGTGTTCAACACAGGGCCAAGCAAGGAGGACAGGAAGCTCTTGCTTAAAAGACCTGAAGATTGGCTATCTAATGCTACACTTGACATAGCTCAAATGCTCTGTGACAACCTGGAGGGCTGGGATGGGATGGGAGGTGGGAGGGAGGTTCTAGAGGGAAGGGACATACATATACCTATGCCTGACACACGTTGGCATGTGGCAGAAACCAACACGATATTACAAAGCAATTATCCTCCAATTAAAAATAAATAATGTTTTTAAAACGACCTTAACTTCTGGAAGGATTTCAAGGAAAGATTTTTAAAGGCAAGGTGAAGAAGAGGGTCATGGGGTGCATGATCAGTTCATGCTAAATTCTCTGGTTGGTTGAAGGTAAGGTAGCAGGATGATATTTTGGGAATCTCAGTCATTAACCATCTGGGTTCCAACTGCTCTGGGGTCTATGTGCTGGTCATCAGAATGCATTTAACTTCGTCCACCTGCTAGAGGTTTTAGTATATGCAAAATGGCTCAAGCATACAGTTCAGAATATTATCTATGGCCCTTGAAGACTAACTAAAGGCCCTTGACTTTGTTTTATGGCTAAACTATGTTTGTTTTGTCTTCTTTGACTTTATTTTGACTTGTTTTCCTTTATTTCTGCGTGTTGTCACCTCTCTGATTAAATTGCTCTTTGGAAGTGGGGAAAGGCTTAGGAGACAAAGGCTTTTCTACACACAAGTGACAGCGGACATGAGAGCAGGAGGTCTATTTTTACCAAAAAGTATGCATGGGAAGGGGGCGGGCGGTCCAGCTGCTCACTGCTCAAAAGCCAATAAACAGGTGAGGTTGGTGGAAAGGAAAGTTGGCTTTATTTCAGATGCCAGCAACTGTCGGGGAGGGTGGCAGATGGTCCAAAGACCGACTTCCCCACTTCCCCCTGACAAGCAGGGGGTGAGACCATTTATAGTCGGCGGGGGGTGAGGGGTGGTTACATACAGGAAGAGCATGGTCATCTCTAACAGTCATCTTCAACTGTTCATCAGTGGTCTGACTAGCATCAACTTGGTTGTTTCAGGTACAGTTAGTCTTTAGTTCTGGGATACACTTGTTACCATTTCTTTGTAGTCAGTTCTTAGAATTGTGGCAGCTCATGTCCTGGGTACAGTCTGGTCATCTTGTAGTTAACTTTTCCACCTGGTGTTTTGTTATGTATAAGACAGTTCACAGGATATGGCTCAGAATATTATCTATAGCCCTTGAGAAAGAACTAAACGGCCTTGACTATGCTTAATGACTACATTATTATTATTTAGTCTCCTTTGATTGTTTTCCTTTGTTTCCACATTCCTCACTTCTCTGATTAAAATTATTCTTTGACTAAAATTTTCCACAGGCAAAAGGCATGCACAGGACATGGTGGGGGGCAAGGACCATATCGTCCTGCTCAGTTTCAATCCCTCCCTTTTCTTTAATATTCCTCAATCTTGAGGAAAGACAGGTACAAAACAAGAAAGGCAATAAATTTTCATGGTACCTGGACAAACATTTGAAACTTACTAGACATACTACAATGAGGATAATAATAAAAATGTACCTTTGTACTATTTATTGTATTAATGATTAAAGCAGATGTACAATGTATGTTTAATAGGCCACAAACAGGCTGTTTTGGTTGGCCTAAAGTTTAAATTAAATCATGTATATGCCAGAATGGCTTCCCCATACCTCAATATGTGAATACTAATTTCATCATTTTCCCCTTTTAAGTTATAACTCTTTCTGTGGAGAGCACTGATAATCAATATATTTTCCCAATGTTGCCAGAGTGACTCATTTTCCTCCTCTGGGTCCATCCATGTCCCTCAGTGCTAGGCCTCCATTTTATTTATATATTTGCCTAGTTGTCCACGTTGAGGAAAAACTAATAAATATCGTGATCAGGCTCAGAAGTACATTAATAAGGAAATGCTTTATAGGCCATACATTTTATCACTCATACCCAATTGTCACACAAACATTGTTCATGTGTTTTAAGTGCAAAGCCAGCAGTGTCACACATCATGAGCAGTTATACTCTGTGACAACTTTACTGGGCAATTTTTCCATCCTGAACATTGTGGTCAAAAGTATGATTAGAAGCAAAACAATTGCTTTTCATTAGAAGTCTCTGTTACTAAATCAGATCAACATTCCAGGAGAATTTGTTTTTCTTAACAGAGAGAAAACAAACTTCAGTCTTGCATCAGTTTACTGATAGTAAAATTCATATACCTAATTACATTTAGACTAATATTAATCCTCACAATGTATGCAATTCTTTTTTTTTTCAAAATTCCTTTTTCACAAACTTTTTGTCACTTTCTAGACCCAAACAAGTTTGTCCTGCATTTCTTCATCCAGAACAAACAACTGTAGGACAAGATTATTATCATCATTTTTCCTTAACAAAAACAGCTCCATTCTTTATAACTTCTCTTTGTTGACTACATGTATCCTACTACTCTACATACCAAAATGTTTTGCTTATCATTTTTACATACCACGATTTTTAATCCTTGAAAGTTTTAACAAAACCAAGAAACAAGTGATTGAAATGTCACACCAGCATTTTTTGATTGGCAAACATAAGAATATTTTTCATAACCTCAAAAAACATATATTTTTATAGCATAATTTTTCTTCAGTGGTACAACATGTATGTTTAATAAAGCCAAACATCATTAGTTTCCCTCTTGGTCTTACAAGGAGACAAGAGTAGGTAAATTTAGGTTTGTTTGATTTGTAAGTACTTCTATTTTTTAAGGCCAATTAAATAGAGTTCCTTTACAAATGAACCTCATAGATATTATACAAAGACAAAAACACATATTGAGATGTACAAACAGAGATCTCATTGTTTCATCTTTTTACATTTTAGGAATTAGGAGTTGCAGTTAAGCATATCAGTTTATGGATAATAATCAGAATAGCCAAATTACACACTCAATTTTAAAAGGCTTCTCTCCTTTTTCTCCCCTTAGCTTGAAGTTTTACAGTTAACCCAAGGCTGGAGTTCCAGGCAATGTGGACTGTGTTTGTATTTCAAGGACATGGTAAGTTAACTTCAAGTTTTCTTTTAGACATTTTTTTTCCTCAGGGTCTGAAAAAAGATGTTTTTTTTTCTTTTTTTTTTTTCAGAAATAAAATTCTTTAATTTTAAGAAATTTACAATAGGGTAATTCACATTAGTAAAATTCAAATAAAGAAATCAACTGGTGGTTTTAAAAATATTTTATATAATTTAACATTCATTCTTCATTTTTAAACTCTTAATAAGTTAGGAAGAGAAAGCTCTTTCATTAACCTGATGTTCTTCACTTCAATTTAATCATATTTGAAAGAGCAAGACAAAAAGCATTTTAATCACTCACCATCACTTCTCCATGTCATTCGAAAGCTCTAACCAATGGCTATCAGAAGAGAAGAGTTACAACTGCCAGAAAATAGGAAGCAAATTATGACAGTTTTTTTTTCTTTTAATCAAGCTAGCTTTCCCTAACTGCATATGCAAAAAGAACCAGTTTTTTTGAATTTCAAGAGTTTCGTCTTAACCAATCTTCTCTGGAGTCTGAAGAATACCATAGCTGTACACTATCCAAAAAAAAAAAATCATCTCTCTTTTTCAGTCATAAATTCACAGCTAAAATTTTTCTTAATGAGTTGAACCTGAATTCCCATTTTGCATAAGCATAAGGCAACAAGAGCACCAATCATACAAATGAAATACACGCTCACACACCAAGTGGCAGATCTGTCATAAACCCTCTCCAAGGGTGACCCATACGGAGTCCCAAACAAACACTTCCCCAACACAAATGGTCCTCAGTGGTAGTCAGGTGTCAGAACCAATTGGCAAGAATGCCCCAAAGCACTTCATGCTCACAAACAGTTCTCGATGGCAGACAGACATCAGAACCAATGAGCAAAAATGCCCTCAGAGCAGTCAGTGCTCATAAATGATCCTCAATATCAGACACATGTCAGAAACAACTGGCGAGAATGCCCAAATACCACTAGCACTCACAAATGGGAAGGTTGCCTGTGTGCTCACTGGTGGACTTACCCAGTCTTGGAGTTCGTCAGCTTGTCCCAAATGCACGTTTCCATTCCACCAAGAAAAAAGGGTAAGTTGGCAGCCAGTGCCGAGCAGGGGAGAAACAGGGGAGCATCCTCAAAACAAATGGTTTTGGAAGCCTCTAGGAACGTCCCCAAATCCCCTACTCGGGGCTAGCTAGCCACGAACAACAGGATGATACACTGTCATGGCCACAGCTCTCCCCTGGAAGACCCAGGAGAGCCAGGTGCCAGGAAGGCAGAGGAGCCAGCAGTAGCCAGCCCCATATTGGGCACCAAAATCAATTACTGAAAGGTATGCATAGTGGCTGAAACTCCAATACTTTGGCCACCTCAGGCGAAGAGTTGACTCACTGGAAAAGACTCTGATGCTGGGAAGGATTGGGGGCAGGAGGAGAAGGGGACGACGGAGAGTGAGATGGCTGGATGGCATCACCGACTCGATGGACATGAGCTTGAGTGAACTCCAGGAGTTGGTGATGGACAGGGAGGCCTAGCGTGCTGTGATTCATGGGGTCGCAAAGAGTCAGACACGACTGAGCGACTGAACTGAACTGATGCGTGGTGGGGAGGGGTCCAGTTGGTCGCCACTCAAAATTCAGTATCAAGCCAGGTTAGTGGAAAGGAAAGTTTGCTTTATTTCACATGCTGGCAACTGGGGGGAAGTGTGGCGGACATCTGCCCAAAGGCCAACTGCCCCCCCCAATACCTCAACAAGCAGGGTGTAAGACCATTTATAGACGGGAGGAGAGGGGCGGGGGGGAATACATGCAGAAACAGCATAAGCATCTCTAACAGTCATATTCAAATTGGTCATCAGTGGTCTGACTAGCATCATCTTGGTTGTTTTAGGTACAGTTAATCTATAGTTTTGGGGTGCACTTGTTCCCACTTCTTTGCAGTCAGTTCTCTGAAATGTGGCAGCTCAAGTCCTAGGTACACTTTGTCATCACATAGTTAACTTTTCCACCTGGTGTTTTGGCGTCTCACAGGATATGGTTCAGAATATTATCTATAGAGACGCGAGAGACGCCCGGCTCCGGCGGCGCAGACGTGAGAGACGCCCGGCTCCGGCGCAACCGACCACGTGCAGAATCGTGGCTGAGAGGAGCTGCCCCGCGCCCAGGGTTAGTTCGGTGGCCGAGAGGAGCTGTACCACGTCCAGGAGGCGGTGGCTGCTTGGGCACCGGAGGGCCGAGAGGAGCGGATCCACATTCAAAGCAGGAGGGGCGGCCTTGAGGAGATACCCCCTCGTCCAAGGTAAGGTACAGCGGCTGCACCTTGCTGGAGCAGTTGGGAAGAGATACTCCACGACCAAATGGAATATAAGAATCCAGTCTTCTGGGGAGGAAGGAACAAGATGGCGGAGGGATAAGATGGCGAGACCACTCTCTCCCCCACAAATTCATCAAAAGAGCATTTGAACGCGGAGTAATGTCCACAAAACAACTTCTGAATACTGGCAGAGGACATCAGGCTCCCAGAAAAGCAGCCCATTGTCTTCTAAAGGAGAGAGAAGAAATCCAGCTCCACCCACCAGAATACCAACACATGCTTCCCTAACCAGGGAACCTGGACAAGTCACCCGTCCAACCCCACACACAGCGAAGAAACTACATAATAAAGAGAACTCCACAAACTGCCGGAAGAGGGAAAGGCCACCCCAAGCAAAGCAATATAAGCAAGATGAAGAGGCAGAGAAATACCCAGCAAGTAAAGGAACAAGATAATTGCCCACCAACACAAACAAAAGAAGAAGATATAGGGAATTTGCCTGATAAAGAATTTCAAATTTTGATGGTGAAAATGATTCAAAATCTTGAAAGCAAAATGGAGTAACAGATGAATAACCTGGAGAAAAGGATTGAGAAGATGGAAGAAAGATTTAATAAGGACTTAGAAGAAATAAAAAAGAGTCAATATACAATGAATAATGCAATAGATGAGATCAGAAACACTCTGGAGGGAACAAACAATAGAATAACAGAGGCAGAAGACAGGATAAACGAACTAGAAGATAGAATTGTAGAAATAAATGAAACAGAGAGGAAAAAAGAAAAACGAATTAAAAGAAATGAGGACAATATTAGAGCCCTCTGGGACAATATTAAACGCTCCAACATTCGAATCATAGGAGTCCCAGAAGAAGAAGACAAAAAGAAAGACCATGAGAGAATACTTGAGGAGATAATAGTTGAAAACTTCCCTAAAATAGGGAAAGAAATAATCACCCAAGTCCAAGAAACCCAGAGAGTCCCCAACAGGATAAACCCAAGGCGAAATACTCCAAGACACATATTAATCAAATTAACAAAGATCAAACACAAAGAACAAATATTAAAAGCAGCAAGGGAAAAGCAGCAAATAACATATAAGGGGATTCCCATAAGGATAACAGCTGATCTTTCAACAGAAACTCTTCAGGCCAGAAGGGAGTGGCAAGACATACTTAAAGTGATGAAAGAAAATACCCTACAGCCCAGATTACTATACCCAGCAAGGATCTCATTCAAATATGAAGGAGAAATCAAAAGGTTTACAGACAAGCAAAAGCTGAGGGAATTCAGCCTCACCAAACCAGCTCTCCAACAAATGCTAAAGGATCTTCTCTAGACGGGAAACACAGAAAGAGTATATAAACTTGAACCCAAAGCAATAAAGAAAATGGATACGGGATCATACTTATCAATAATTACCTTAAACGTAAATGGGTTGAAATTTTCAAAAAGGCTAGGAAACAATTCTCATAGCCATCAATAGTTCAGTGTTGAGTTCATGAATAGTTTTTAAAGTTTGGGACAAATTGTAGTATTTGCTATTTGAAGTAATATTTGTAATTGGCATATTGCAATGTAACATTGGTCTTCATTTCCAACTTAAAAAGCCTAGCAGTCGCTAGTGAGCGAGCAGCAGTCGCTAGTGAGCGAGCGGGAGGCAGTTCGGCTACTGGAGCGGAGCAATGCCTAAGTCAAAGGAACTTGTTTCTTCAAGCTCTTATGGTAGCGATTCTGACAGTGAAGTTGACAAAAAGCTAAAGAGGAAAAAGCAAGTTGCTCCAGAAAAACCTGTAAAGAAGCAAAAAACTGGTGAAACTTCCAGAGCGCTGTCATCCTCCAAGCAGAGCAGCAGCAGCAGAGATGATAACATGTTTCAGATTGGGAAAATGAGGGTCTCAGGTGGTCCATCTCCTAACCTTGATGAGTCTCTCTGGTCCCTTTAAGCTGGCCTCAGGTGGTTTCGTGGCTGCTCCTCCCTTGATTAGCAACTGCTCGGATTTGCTTTTTGGAACTCAGAACATGAAGACTTTCTGAGCAGGTTGTCATCAAAAGATCAGCAGACTTTTTCAAAAATTTCAAATCACATATAAATTTTCACAAGTGATGAAATCACAGATATGGCAAGTCTCCAATTAACAGGACTAAACAAGAAATTACTTCCTTTACACTTTGGACTCCGTAACTACTCCTTTACACTTTGGACTCACTAGTGTTCGGAATCCCAGTGGTCTCCATTGACGTTGAAGTCAGAGCTCGAAAATACCACCAGGTGGCGCCAATACCACTTTAATAGATTGAGAAATGGCCAAGTATTAATAAGTTTGTTACTAATAAACATAAATCCTTCCAAAAAAAAAAAAAGAATATTATCTATAGCTCTTGAGAAAGAATTAAATGGCCTTGGCTATGCTTAATGACTCCATTATTATTATTTATTCTCCTTAGACTCTTTTCCTTCATTTCCACATCTCTCACTTCTCTGATTAAACTTATTTTTGACTAAAGCTTTTCACAAGCAGAAGACTTATAGAGGACATAGTGGAAGTGGGGACAGGGCGGGGAGAGGGTGGGCATGGTGCTAGGCAAGGACCATATGGTTCCGCACTGTTTCACTGTCCCCACGAAGGTCCAACATGGTCCTGCTCAGTTTACGAAAAATATGTTCACTGAGTATAGAATTCCAGGTTTAGAGGTATTTTTTTTTCTTTCACTATTTTAAAGATCTTGGTACACTGTCATCACTTTAGATTGTCTCTGAGGAAAAAATTCCTTTCTGTAATTAAAATGATTTGTTTCTCTGGTTGCTCTAATATTTTCTCTTTATCACTGGTTTTAAGCAGTTTGATTATTATTTGCCTTAGTGTAGTTTTTTCATGTTATTTGTACTTTAATGGGCTTCTTGCATCTATGGGATTATAGTTTTTAGTAAATCTGGAAGAATTGGGGCATTAATTCTTCAAATGTTTTATCTGTCCCCACCTCTTGGTCCACTCCTCCAGAGACCCCCAACTGTAACTTTCTCAGGCTGCTTGAAGTGATCCCACAGCTAATGGATGCTATTTTATTTCTGCAAAGTATTTCTTTTCTCCCCATGTTTAATTTGGGATCAGTTATACTGCTATCTTCAAATCCAGTACTTTTGTTCTGCAATATCTACGCTGCCATTCATCCCACCCAGTGTATCCTTCATCTTTCACATTGGACTTTTCATCTAGAGATCATTTGTGTCTTCTTTACGTTTTACATGTCTTAAGTTTTGAACATCTGGAATACAGTTACAATGACTGTTTCAATGTCCTTGTCTGCTATTGTTAACATCTGTTTTAGTGCTTCAGGTCTGGGGGAGTTTCAGTTGATTCATTTAACGACTCATTATGAGGTGATCATTTTTCTGCTTATTTGCATTCGACCTAAGTTTTGATTGGATGTCTGATTTTGAGTGTTACCATGTTGAATAATGGACTTGTGCGTTTCTAAAATGAAGTTAGATTACTTGGAAACACTTTGATCTTTTGGGGTCATCTTTTTATGGTTTCTTTGGTAGGACTGGAACACTGATCAGTTGATGACTCCTTATTCTCCATGACCAAGAAAAGACTCTTCTGAATACTCTACCCAACAGCCCATGAATACTAAAGTTTTCCAACCTGGCATTTGGGGAAGTAGTCTCATACCTGAGCAAACACTCAGTATTCTCTTCTCTCATCATTTCACATGGTTTTCTCTGGACTTGGTAAGTGGCCTCACATCCAGGTGTTGTGGGGACCCTCCTAAGGTCCGACAGATCCTATAGAGTTTATATTTAAATCTTGATGCATATTCCTAGCCTGGCTTCCAGCTGATACCAGAATTGTGTGAAAGTAAGCATTATCCCTCTTCTCCAGTATTACTTACTTATTCACTTACTTATTTGCTTCTTTGTCTGTTTGATGATTCAATTATTCATTTTTATGTTCAACATTATTTGTTAGGTAAAGCTGGAGCAGTGCTCACAACTGGACTCATTACTCCCACTTTGTGAAGTAGTTTCATCACTTGATGAAACCTCTAGTACCACTTGATGAAAGTGAAAAAAGAGAGTGAAAAAGCTGGCTTAAAGCTCGGCATTCAAAAAACTAAGATCATGGCATCCTGTCCCATCACTTCATGGCAAATAGATGGGGAATCATGGAAATAGTGACAGACTTTATTATCTTAGGCTCCAAACTCACTACAGATGGTGACTGCAGCCATGAAATTAAAAGATGTTTGCTCCCAGGAAGAAAAGCAATGACCAACTAGACAGTGTTTTAAAAAGCAGAGATACTACTTTACTGACAAAGGTCTGTGTAGTCAAAGCTATGGTTTTTCCAGTAGTCATGTATGGATATGAGAGTTGGATCATAAAAAAAACTGAGTGCTGAAGAATTGATGCTTTTGAACTGTGATGTTGGAAAAGACTCTTGAGTGTCCCTTTGAGATCAAACCAGCCAATGCTAAAGAAAATCAGTCCTGAATATTCATTGGAAGGACTGATGCTGAAACTGAAGCTCCAAAACCTGATGCAAAGGACTGACTCATTGGAAAAGACCCTGATGCTGGGAAAGATTGAAGGCAGGAGAAGTAAGGGACGACGGAGGATGAGATGGTTGGATGGCATCACTGACTTGATGAACATGAGTTTGACCAGCCTCCAGGAGTTGGGTGATGAACAGGGAGGCCTAGTGTGCTGCTGTCCATGGGCTTGCAAAGAGTTGGACATGACTGAGTGACTGAAGTGAACTAAACTCCCACTACTGAGCAAAGACCATTCTGAGTCCTAACCTAGTATCCCATGAATCCTAAGATTTTCCACTCTGGTTGACTCAGAAAGACACTATGACCATCAGAGTTGAAGCATAGGCAGTGTTCTCTCTACTCCTTTCAGATGTACTTTCCCTGGCCTTACATGCATGGGCTGAGTACATGACACTTTGACGATCCCTGGGGTTCTCTCGCTTTGTAGCTTTCTCCTGTCTGGAACCCATTGACCTCTAGTTACCTTCATCTCCTCAGACCTCAGCTCTGTTCTGAAGTCAGGTCTCCATTGGCTCCATCTAGGTTCCCCTCCATGTGCAGCAGCAGACTGAAAACTCTAGGCAGTAAGCTGGGGCAGTCACTGTTGGCACCTCTTTTGTTTCTTCTCTCTCAGGGATCACTGTCCTTCACATTGCCTGATGTACAACCATTCCCCTGATTCACCAACCATTGTTTCATATATGTAGTGTGGGTTTTGGTTGTCCCAAGTGGGACATTATCACTAGTTAGGCAGTGTTGGCAAGAAGCAGAAGTTGATGGCCAATGTTGACTGAAAGACTCCCCAGTGACCTTGCAAACTGTACTGAGAAGTGCTGCACCCTTTAAGATGCTTCCACCCAGGCTTTAGTCCTTGTCTCTCTTTCACTGGGGTTCACACCAGAATCCGAATCCAGTGCCTCTCCCAATGTCCCCTGAAGTCTCACTTTCTCACACAGTTACTTCTCCTATTAAATAAATTTCTTGCATTTTGAATTCCGTTTTAGCATCAGCTCCTTGATGGGTCTGGACTAAGACAAAAAGCATATGTACAATACTCCAACCCTCACTCCAAATATTGGAGTATAGGGAGGTATGCTCTTTGTGATGTTAACGCTTTCCGTACATAGGCCCCGTGTTTTAGTGAGTGTGACCTGAAGATTTCAAGGCATACTAGCAGTTTTAAATGCATATAACCCCATGTATGGAATTAGGCAGCTTTATTAGGACAAGATGGTTGGATAGCATCACTGATTCAATGTACATGAGTTTGAGCAGGCTCCGGGACATAGTAAAGGTCAGGGAGTCCTGGCGTGCTCCAGTCGATGAGGTCAAAAAGAGTCAGACATGACTGAGCGACTGAACAACAAATTCAATCAAATGGGATTCCCTGGTGGCTCAGATGGTAAAGAATCCCCCTGCAATGCAGGAGACTTGGGTTTGATCCCTGGGTTGGGAAGATCCCCCGGAGAAGGAAATTGCAACCCACTCCAGTATTCTTATCTGGAGAATCCCCATGGACAGAGGTGCCTGGCAGGCTACAGGCTGTGCTGTGCTTAGTTGCTTAGTCAGGTCCAACTCTTTCAAATGCATGGACTGCAGCACACCAGGCTTCCCTGTCCTTCACCATCTCCTGAAGTTTGTTCAAATTCTTGTCCATTGACTCGGTGATGCTATCCAAACACTTAATCCTCTGTCAGCTCCTTATCCTCCTACCTTCAATCTTTCTCAGCATCAGGGTCTTTTCCAATGAGCCGGCACTTCGAATCAGGTGGCCAAAGTATTGGAGCTTCAGCTTCAGCATCAGTCCTTCAAATAAATATTCAGGGTTGACTTCATTTAGGATTGACTGATTTGATATCGTTGCCCTCTAAGGGACTCTCAAGAGCCACCACCACAGTTCAAAGGCTTCAATTCTTCGATGCTCAGCGTTTTTTATTTTCCAACTCTCACATCTGTACATGACTACTGGAAAAACCATAGCTTTGACCATACAGACCTGTGTCAGAAAAGTAATGTCTCTGCATTTTAATACACTGTCTAGGTTTGTCATTGTTTTTCTTCCAAGGAAGGTACTTTTCATTTCATGACTGCAGTCACCATCCGCAGTGATTTTGGAGCCCAAGAAAATAAAATCTGTCATCGTTTCCATTTTTTCCCCTCCATTTGCCATGAAGTGATGGGACCGGATTCCATGATCTAATTTTCTTGACTGTTCAGTTCAGTTCAATTCAGTTCAGTCACTCAGTCGTGTCCGACTCTCCGCAACCCCATGAATCACAGCACGCCAGGCCTCCCTGTCCATCACCAACTCCCGGAGTTCACTCAAACTCATGTCCACAGAGTCGGTGATGCCATCCAGCCATCTCATTCTCGGTCGTCCCCTTCTCCTCCCGCCCCCAACCTTTCCCAGCATCAGAGTCTTTTCCAGTGAGTCATCTCGTCGCATGAGGTGGCCAAAGTATTGCAGTTTCAGCTTCAGCATCAGTCCCTCCAGTGAACATCCAGGATCGATCTCCCTTAGAATGGACTGGCTGGATCTCCTTGCGGTACAAGGGACTCTCAAGAGTCTTCTCCAACACCACAGTTCAAAAGCATCAATTCTTTGGCGATCAGCTTTCTTCACAGTCCAAATCTCACATCCATACATGACCACGGGAAAAACCATAGCCTTGACTAGGCGAACCTTGGTTGGCAAAGTAATGTCTCTGCTTTTTAATATATTATCAAGGTTGGTCATAACTTTCCTTCCAAGGAGTAAGCGTCTTTTAATTTCATGGCTGCAGTCAGCATCTGCAGTGATTTTGGAGCCCAAAATAATAAAGTCTGACACTGTTTCCACTGTTTTTCCATCTATTTCCCATGAAGTGATGGGACCAGATGCCATGATCTTTGTTTTCTGAATGTTGAGCTTCAAGCCAAACTTTTCACTCTCCTCTTTCACTTTCATCAAGAGGCTTTTGAGTTCCTCTTCACTTTCTGCTATAAGGGTAGGGTTATCTGCATATCTGAGGTTATTGATATTTCTCCCAGCAATCTTGATTCCAACTTGTGCTTCTTCCAGCCCAGCATTCCTCATGATGTATTCTGCATATAAGTTAGATAAGCAAGGTGACAATATACAACCTTGACGTACACCTTTTCCTATTTGGAACCAGTCTGTTGTTCCATGTACAGTTCTGACTGTTGCTTCCTGACCTGCATACAGGTTTCTCAAGAGGCAGGTCAGGTGGTCTGGTATTCCCATCTCTTTCAGAATTTTCCACAGTTTATTGTGATCCACACAGTCAAAGGCTTTGGCATAGTCAATGAAGCAGAAATAGATGCTCCTCTGGAACTCTCTTGCCTTCTCCATGATCCAGCAGATGTTGGCAATTTGATCTCTGGTTCCTCTGCCTTTTCTAAAACCTGCTTGAACATCTGGGAGTTCACGGTTCACATATTGCTGAAGCCTGGCTTGGAGAATTTTGAGCATGACTTTACTAGCGTGTGAGATGAGTGCAATTGTGTTGTAGTTTGAGCATTCTTTGGCATTGCCTTTCTTTGGGATTGGAATGAAGACTGACCTTTTCCAGTCCTGTGGCCACTGCTGAGTTTTCCAAATTTGCTGGCATATTGAGTGCAGCACTTTCACAGCATCATCTTTTAATATTTGTAATAACTCAACTGGAATTCCAGCACCTCTACTAGCTTTGTTCGTAGTGATGCTTTCTAAGGCCCACTTGACTTCACATTCCAAGATCTCTGGCTCTAGGTCAGTGATCACATTATCGTGACTATCTTGGTCGTGAAGATCTTTTTTGTACAGTTCTTCTGTGTATTCTTGCTACCTCTTCTTAATATCTTCTGCTTCTGTTAGGTCCATACCATATCTGTCCTTTATCGAGCCCATCTTTGCATGAAATGTTCCCTTGCTATCTCTAATTTTCTTGAAGAGATCTTTTGTTTTTCCTATTCTGTTGTTTTCCTCTATTTCTTTGCATTGATCACTGAGGAAGGCTTTCTTATCTCTCCTTGGTATTCTTTGGAACTCTGCATTCAGATGCTTATATCTTTCCTTTTCTCCTTTGCTTTTTGCTTCTCTTCTTTTCACAGCTATTTGTAAGGCCTCCTCAGACAGCCATTTTGCTTGTTTGCATTTCTTTTCCATGGGGATGGTCTTGGTCCCTGTCTCCTGTACAATGTCATGAACCTCCGTCCAGAGTTCATCAGGCACTCTATCTATCAGATCTAGTCCCTTAAATCTATTCCTCACTTCCACTGTAGAATCATAAGGGATTTGATTTAGGTCATATCTGAATGGTCTAGTGGTTTTCCCCACTTTCTTCAATTTAAGTCTGAATTTGGCAATAAGGAGTTCATGATCTGAGCCACAGTCAGCTCCTGGTCTTGTTTTTGCTAACTGTTTAGAGCTTCTCCATCTTTGGCTGCAAAGAATATGATCAATCTGATTTCAGTGTTGACCATCTGGTGATGTCCATGTGTAGAGTCTTCTCTTGTGTTGTTGGAAGAGGGTGTTTGCTATGACCAGTGCGTTCTCTTGACAAAACTCTATTAGCCTTTGCCCTGCTTCATTCCGTGCTCCAAGGCCAAATTTCCCCCTTACTCCAGGTGTTTCTTGACTTCCTACTTTTGCATTCCAGTCCCCTATAATGAAAAGGACATCTTTTTTGGGTGTTAGTTCTAAAAGGTCTTGTAGGTCTTCATAGAACCGTTCAACTTCAGCTTCTTCAGCGTTACTGGTTGGGGCATAGGCCTGGATTACTGTAAAATTGAATGGTTTGCCTTGGAAATGAACAGAAATCATTCTGTCGTTTTTAAGATTGCATCCAAGTACTGCATTTCAGACTCTTTTGTTGACCATGATGGCTACGCCATTTCTTCTAAGGGATTCCTGCCCCCAGTAGTAGATACATCAGGTTTTTCACTCTCCTCTTTCACTTTCATCAAGAGGCTCTTTAGTTTCCCTTCACTTTCTGCCATAAGGGTAGTGTCATCTGCATATCTGAGGTTATTGATATTTCTCCCGGCAATCTTGATTCCAGCTTGTGCTCCATCCAGCCCAGCATTTCTCATGATGTACTCTGCATAGAGGTTAAATAAACAGGGTGACAACATACAGCCTTGACGTACTCCTTTCCCAATTTGGAGCCACTCCGTTGATCCATGTCTGGTTCTAACTGTTACTTCCTGACCTGCATACAGATCTTTCAGGAGGCAGGTAAGGTGGTCAGGTATTCCATCTCTTTAAGAATTTTCCACATTTTGTTGTCATCCACACTGTCAAAGGCCTGAGTGTAGTCAATGAAGCAAAAGTAGATTTTTTTTTAATTCTCTTGCTTTTTCTATGAGCCAATGGGTATTGGCAATTTGATCTCTGGTTCCTCTGCCTTTTCTAAGTCCAGTTTGAACATCTGGAAATTCTCAGTTCACGTACTGTTGAAGCCTCGCTTGGAGAACATTGAGGATCACTGTTGCTAGCATGTGAGATGAGCGCAATTGTGTGGTAGTTTGAACATCCTTTGGCATTGCCTTTCTTTGGGATTATAATGAAAACTGACCTTTTCGATTCCATTCCATTCCATTGGAGTGAAAACTGACTCTGACTTTGGGGAAAGGCATATCTGAAGTAGAATCCCAACTCCATCACTTACTGCATGGGTGACCTTAGACAAGTTGCTGTGGTTCTGGCTGCCTGGGTTTCATGGTGTACATTTGAGGGGTAGGAGATATGAGAGGCATAGGCATGTTTTGAACTCATGTCAGAGACTTGATCATATCACCTCATTTTCCATACATTCCGTGAGGATGACGCCCTGAAGCCCAACCCTTCCTCTTCTTCCCCCCATCCCTCAGCTTGGGAAATGCAAGATGCAAACAGTGTGGTTATGGTTCAGAAGATGTCATAAACCTCAGACCCATGAATGCTCATCACTGAGGAGGGAAAGCCTGCCAGGATTCTCAAAAATTTCGTTTAGTTTCACTGCACTCAGCAGTGTGCTAGAGTCAGATCACACAAGAATCGTTTACCTGCTCATCCCTAAATTTCCAGGGGTTTTACAAACCGACTTGTAGATTGTTAGCTGCTCAACATTAGCAACGGTAACAGTATTTACACCACAAAAATTAGCCAGCAAGTGCTACAGACCAGTGCAACTCTCTCACATCCCCACCGCAGCCAGTTTCAGTGCAGAGCCAGAGTGCTAGAGTGGAGGGAGTAAGTGCCATAGCTATGCTGTTCTTTCTTTTTTTAGTTTGTTTTGTCTGTGCTGTGCAGCAAGTTGGAGGCTTCTCTTATTGCAAAGCACAGGCTCCAGTGCATGTGGGCCTCAGTAGGTGCGGCACACGGGTTTAGTTGCCCCACGGTGTTTGGAATTTTCCAAGAGTAGGGGTAGAACCCATGTCCCCTGAATTGGAAGGCAGACTCCCAACCCCTGGACTACAGGGAAGTCCTCTATGCTGTTCTTTTAGTTTACAGACCAGGGCACAGACATCACTGTGAGTTGATATCAGGTGAGTTGTTAGGTGGTTGTTGTTCAATTGATAATCTGTGTCCCACTCCTTGACAACCCATGGACTGCAGCACACCAGGTTCCCCTGTCCTTCACTTTCTCCTAGAGTTTGCTCACATTCATGTCCATTCAGTCACGAATGATATCTAACCATCTCAACCTCTTGGCACCCTTCTTTTACCTTTAATTTTTCACAGCATATGGATCTTTCCCAATGAGTCAGTTCTTCACATCATGTGGCCAAAGAATTGCAGCTTCAGGTTCAGCATCAGTCCTTCCAACAAATATTCTGGGTTGATTTCATTTAGGGTTGAGTGCGTTGATCTCCTTGTATTCCAAAGGAATCTCAAGAGTCATCTGCAGCACCACAGTTCAAAAGTGTCAGTTTGTCGGCATTCAACCTTCTTTAGGTCCAACTCTCACATCCGTACATGACTACTGGAAAAACCATAGCTTTGAGTAGATGGACCTTGGTCAGCAAAGTGATCTCTCTGCTATTTAATATGCTGTCTACGTTTGTCATGGCTTTCCTTCCAAGAAGGGCTCCAAAATCACTGCAGATGGTGACTACAGCCATGAAATTAAAAGATGCTTGCTCTTTGGAAGAAAAGCTAAGACCAACCTAAACAGCATATTAAAAAGTAGGGGCATTACTTTGCTGACAAAGGTCCATCTAGTCAGAGCTATTGTTTTTCCAGTAGTCATGTATGGATGTGAGAGTTGGACTCTAAAGAAAGCTGAGCACTGAAGAACTGATGCTTTTGAACTGTGGCATTGGAGAAGACTCTTGAGAGTCACTTGGCATGAAAGGAGATCAAAGCAGTCAATGCTAAAGGAAATCAGTCCTGAACATTCATTGGAAGGACTGATGCTGAAGCTGAAGCTCCAATACTTTGGCCACCTGATGCGAAAAGTTGACTCAATGGAAAAGACATATCCAACACCTCCTAAAATTTTTGTGTCCCGTTTTTTTGTTTTTTGTTAAATTGTGTATGTGTGTAGTGAGAACACAATAGTAGATTTACATTCAACAAATTTTGGGGCAGTATTCTTGCCTGGAGAATCCCATGAACAGAGGAGCCTGGCAGACTGTAGCTTATGGGGTTGCAAGAGTCGGACACGACTGAGTGGCTAAGCACACCACATGGCTAAGTGGTAAAGAATCCATCTGCCAATCCAGGAGACATAAGAGATGCAGGTTCAATCCCTGGATCAGGAGACCCCCTGGAAGTGGAAATGGCAACCCATTCCTGTATTCTTGCTTGGAAGATCCGATGGAGAGAGGAGCCTGGCCGGCTACAGTCCAAAGGGTCACAAAGAGTCTGATATGCCTAACCATGCAATAAATTTTGAATAACATTTTAAAAATCTTCCTTCATTGTGCATTTAATATCTGAAAGCTCTGTATTGATATCCCCTATGGCATTACTGAAATTGGTAATTAGTGTCACTCCTCCTTCTTTCTCTTTTTTTTTAATCAATCAGGCTATAGGTTTATTATTATATTAATCTATTCACGGTATCAACCATTGATTTCACTGAATTTTTTGGTACACTGATTTTCTGTTTTCTATTTAATTGATTTCTGCTGAGATGTTTGTTATCCTTTTCTTTTACTAGTTTTGGATTAGATTTTACTGTATTTTTCTAGTTCCTTAAAGAAGATTATTGATCTTCAAATGATCACTGGCCTTTTCCCCTTTCTAATACAAACATTTAATGCTATAAATATTCCTCTGTGAAGCTTTGGCATCACCTCATAAATTTTTATATATTGTATTCTGTTTCTCCCTTGATCCTTGCATTAATTTGAAGTTTTGTTCAATTTACAAACAGTTTGTAATTTTCCAGCTAACTTTCCATAGCTAATCTTTATTTTAGTTATTTTTGGCCAGGAAATATATTTTGTATGATCTCAGTCCTTTTGAACTTATTAAAATTTTTTTAAGAAAATATATCTGTATTAGTTTGAATACACATTGTAATTTGATCAGGGCAGCAAATAAAGGTGGTCCTAGTATGACTTTTTTTTTTTTAGATATACCAAATCATCATAGTGTTATATATGTCATCACTCACAGGGATTGAAAAATACTTGGAGTTAAGTTGCATATTGGAGATGAATAATGTTATACATACTATATGCAGATAGTTTTGCAATATATTTTCTTCAGTAGTCTATAGTAAAGTGTAACTGTTTTTTAAGCATTATCAAAAAGTAGAAGAAATGCCAGTACATCAGTTTCATTGTAGAAGAAATCAAAGTGTTAACGTAAGTATCAGTGCCACATTCAGTTTATCAATACTGCTGCTGCTGCTGCTCAATCACTTCAGTCGTGTCCGACTCTGTGCAACCCCACAGACGGCAGCTACCAGGCTCCTCTCTCCATGGGATTCTCCCGGCAAGAACACTGGAGTGGGTTGCCATTGCCTTCTCCTTTGAACTTATTAAATTTTTAAATGGAATATTTTGTTGAACTTCCATATTCACTTTAGAAGAATATGTATTTGGTTGCTATTGTTCAATAAATGGCCTTCCAGGTGGTGCAGTTGTAAAGAATCTTCCTGCCAGTGCATGAGAGGCAAGAGACACCGGTTCAATCTCTGAGTCTGGAAGTTCCCCTGGAGTAAGAAATGGCAACACACTCCAGTATTCTTCCCTGAAAAATTCCATGGACAGAGGAGCCTGTCAGGCTACAGTCCATGGGGTCTCAAAGAGTTGGACACAACTGAGTACATTTTATAAATATCAATTAGGTCTAGTTGGTTAATAGCATTATTCAAGTCTTCTATATATTTTTTCATTGTGTTGCTCATTTACTGTATTAATGGCTGGGAGTGAAAAGTTAAACATCTTCAACTACAACTGTGGATTTGTGTTTCTCCTTTTCATTCTATCAGCTTTTGGCTCCTATATTTTGAAATCGCATACATATTCATGAATGCTGTGTCTTCTCAGTGAAATGAATTCTCTATCATTATGTACTGTCTTTCTTTATCTTCGGTTAAAATCCTCATTCTGAAGTATACTATTATGATATTAATTCAGCCTATCCAGCTTTCATTTGATTTGGGATTTGGAGGTGCAAATATTTCCATCCATTTAATTTTAAGCTTCCCTGGTTAAAGAGGTTAAAGCATCTGCCTCCAATGCGGGTGACCGGGGTTCGATCCCTGGGTCGGGAAGATCCCCTGGAGAAGGAAATGGTAACCCACTCCAGTATTCTTGCCTGGAGAATCCCATAGACGGAGAAGCCTGGTAGGCTACAGTCCACGGGGTCGCGAAGAGTCGGACACGACTGAGCTACGGAACGGAACGGAACCTATTTAAGGTGAGATTTTTTTAGCATACATAATATGATCTGACAAACTAGGTCTTTATTTGTTTATTAATTGAAGGATAATTGCTTTACAGAATTTTGTTGTTTTCTGTCAAACCTCAACATGAATCAGCCATAGGTATACATGTATCCCCTCTCTTTTGAACCTCCCTCCCATCTCCCTCTCCAGCCCACCCCTCTAGATTGATGCAGAGCGCCTGTTTGAGTTTCCTGAGCCATAGAGCAAATTCCCATTGGCTGTCTATATTACATATGGTAATGTAAGCTTCCATGTTACTCTTTTCATACATCTCACCTTCTCCCCATGTCCATAAGTCTATTCTCTATGTCTGTTTCTCCATTGCTGCCCTGTAAATAAATTCTTCAGTATCATTTTTCTAGAATCTGTATATATACATTAGAATACATTTATATTTCTCTTTCTGACTTACTTCACTCTGTATAATAGGTTCTAGGTTCATCCACCTCATTAGAACTGACTCAAATGTGTTTCTTTTTATGGCTGAGTAATATTCCATTGTGTATATGTAGCACAACTACTTTATCCATTCATCTGTCAATGGACATCTAGGTTGCTTTTGTAAATAGTGCTACCATGACAATGGGATACATGTGTCTTTTTCAATTTTAGTTTCCTCAGGGTATATGCATAAGAGTGGGATTTCTGGGTCATATAGTGGTTTTATTCCTAGTTTTTTGTAAGGAATCTCCATACCATTTCCATAGTGGCTATATCAATTTACATTCCCACCAACAGTGCAAGAGTGTTCCCTTTTCTCCACACCCTCTCCAGCATTTATTGCTTGTAGACTTTTTGATAATGTCCATTATGACTAGCGTGACATGATATCTTACTGTAGTTTTGATTTGCATGTCTCTGATAATGAGCGATGTTGAGCATCTTTTCATGTGTTTGTTAGATATCTGTATGTCTTCTTTGGAGAAATGTCTGTTTAGGTCTCTTGCCCACTTTTTATCTGGTTGTTCACTTTTCTGGTATTGAGTTGTACGAGCTGCTTTTATATTTTAGAGATTAATTCTTTGTCAGTTATTTCATTTGCTATTATTTTCTCCCATTCTGAGGGTTGTCTTTTCATCTTGCTTCTATTTTCCTTTGCTCTGCAAAAGCTTTTAAGTTTAATCAGGTCCCACCTGCTTACTTTTGTTTTTATTTCCTTTACTTTAGGAGGTGGGTCATAAAGGAACATCCTTTGATTTAAGTCATTGAGTGTTCTGCCTATGTTTTCCTCTAAGAGTTTTATAGTTTCTTGTCTTACATTTAGGTCTTTAATCCATTTTGAGTTTATCTTTGTGTATGGTGTTAGGAAGCATTCTAATGTCATTCTCTTACATGTGGCTGTCCAGGTTTCCCAGCACCATTTATTGAAGAGGCTGTCTTTGACCCCATTGAATATTGTTGCCTCCTTTGTCAAAAATAAGGTACCCATATGTGCATTGGTTTATTTCAGGACTTTCTGTCTTGTTCCATTGGTCTATATTTACGTTTTTGTGTCAGTACAATACTGTCTTGATGACCATAACTTTGTAATATAATCTGAAGTCAGGAAGCTTGATTCTTCCAATTCCATTCTTTCTCAAGACTGCTTTGGCTATTCTGGATCTTTTGTGTTTCCATATGAATTGTGAAATTTTTAGTTCTAGTTCTATGAAAAAAATGGCATTGTTAATTTGATAGGGGTTGCATTGAATCTGTAGATTGCGTTTGGTAGTATATTCATTTTCACAATATTGATTCTTCCTACCCAGAACATGGAATATCTCTTCATCTGTTTATGTCATCTTTGATTTCTTTCATTAGTGTCTTATAATTTTTGGTGTACAGTTCTTTTGTCTCCTTCCGTTCTGTTCCGTTCCATTCTGTCGCTCAATCGTGTCCGACTCTTTGCGACCCCGTGGACTGTAGCCTACCAGGCTTCTCCATCCATGGGATTCTCCAGGCAAGAATACTGGAGTGGATTACCGTTTCCTTCTCCAGGGGATCTTCCCGACCCAGGGATCGAACCCGGGTCTCCCACATTGGAGGCAGACGCTTTAACCTCTGAGCCACCAGGGAAGCTCTCCTTAGGTAAGTTTATTCCTACATAACTAACTCTTTTTGTTGCAATGGTGAATGGGATTGATTCCTTAATTCTCTTTCTGATTTTTCTTTGTTAGTATATAGAAATGCAAGTGATTTCTGTGTATTGATTTTGTATCCTGCAACTTTGCTAAATTCACTGATTAGATCTAGTAATTTTCTGATACTATCTTTAGGGTTTTCTATGTACAGTATCATGTCATCTGCAAACAGTGAGAGGTTTACTTCTTCTTTTCTATTCTGGATTCCTTTTATTTCTTGTCCTTCTCTGGTTGCTATAGCTACAACTTCCAGAACTATGTTGAATAATAGTGGGGAAAGTGGACACCCTTGTCTTGTTCCTGATCTTAGAGGGAATGCTTTCAGTTTTTCACCATTGAGAATAATGTTTGCTCTAGGCCTACTAGTATTGTGTTACTGACAATTTCTCCTTTTATGTCTGTTAGTGTTTGTCTTCGGAGAAGGCAATGGCAAGCCACTCCAGTACTCTTGCCTAGAAAATCCCACGGATGGAGGAGCCTGGTGGGCTGCAGTCTGTGGGGTCGCTAAGGGTCGGACACGACTGAGCGACTTCACTTTCACTTTTCACTTTCACACATTGGAGAAGGAAATGGCAACCCACTCCAGTGTTCTTGCCTGGAGAATCCCAGGGAAGGGGGAGCCTGGTAGGCTTCCGTCTATGGGGTCACACAGAGTCGGACACGACTGAAGTGACTTAGCAGCAGCAGCAGCAGTGTTTGTCTTATGTTATTGAGGTTCTCCTATGTTGGGAGCATAGATATTTACAATTGTTATGTCTTCCTCTTGGATTGATCCATTGATCATTATGTAGTGTCCTTCCTTGTAATCTTCTTTACCTCACAATGGAAACAGTGAGAGACTTTATTTCTTGGGGCTCCAGAATCACTGCAGATGGTGACTGCAGTCATGAAATTAGACGCTTGCTCCTTGGAAGAAAAGCTATGACCATCCTAGACAGCATATTAAAAAGCAGAGACATTACTTTGCCAACAAAGTCCTGTCAAGTCACAGCTATGGTTTTTCCAGTAGTCATGTGTGGATGTGAGAGTTGGACTCTAAAGAAAGCTGAGCGCAGAAGAATTGATGCTTTTGAACTGTGGTGTTGGAGAAGACTCTTGAGAGTCCCTTGGACTGCAAGGAGATCAAACCTGTCAATCCTAAAGGAAATCAGTCCTGAATATTCATTGGAAGGACTGATGCTGAAGCTGTACCTCCAATACTTTGGCCACCGGATGTGAAGAACTAACTCACTGGAAAAGACCCTGATGCTGGGAAAGATTGAAGGCAGGATGATAAGGGGATGACAGAGGATGAGATGGTTGGACGGCATCACCGGCTTGAGGAATGTGAGTTTGAGCAGACTCTGGGAGTTGTTGATGGACAGGGAAGCCTGGTGTGCTGCGGTTCATGGGGTTGCAAAGAGTCAGACACGACTGAGTGACTGAACTGACTGAAGCACTTCTAAGGTGCATCTCACTTCTCCCTCACTAGGCCCCTTGAAGAAAAACCTGTTGTGCCTGCGGGATCTTGAGTCCAGCTCTTTCACTCAGAGACCCACTACCTTTCCTCCCAGCCCTGAGGGAAGTGCCCTGGACTCCTGGACTGGGTCTGGATTTTCTCTGGATCCTGGAGAAATTTTCAGTTCCGCCTTCACCAGGACTTTATGACAGACCCACATGTCTGGGCAGGAGAGAGGTGGCCTGCAGAATGCAGGGAGCAGGCAGAGTCCTGAGTGGATCCTCTGAGGCAGAGCGGGTGCTGCATGAGAGGCCACAAATGGGGTAAGAGTGTAACTGAGGCCCTGTGAGTAGGGCTGTGGCGGGGTGGGTAGCTAAAGAGGCCCCTGGGGTGGGAGGGAGGCCTGGTGGAAAGTGATGGGAGAGGTGGGGATTTGGGAGGAGAAGAGTTGTGGCAGCTGTCACCAGGAGAAGGACTCTGGAAAATGACAGATGATTTGAGGGATGTAAGGGAATTGTCATAGGCTCACTGAGGGGAAAACCTCTCCTATCTCCACAGTTCAGTAGCCCACAGTGGGTGCTGAGATAGAGAGGACTAGGTCCCCAGGGATTCTTCTGTGGATCTGAGATTCAATCTGAACCTTCAGTGGAGCAGGATACAAAGTTAACATGACTAGAGTTGACCAGGGGGGTTAGGGCCATTCTTAAGACCAGACATGGGAAATCAATTTCAGAGCCCATCAGCTCTAAGGTAATCCCCACCCCTGGAATGAACCTGCCTTCCTCAGGATGACATGCTGGTGAATGTAGACTGCAGGGGTTGCAAGACTGGAGGCCTCTTTCCCTTGGGGTTGACTGAACAGAGACTCAGTGCAAATGCCAACACAGCAGCCCGGAGGGAAAGATGAGGGGCTTTGCGTCCCAGGGTGCAGACTGTAGTCTCTAGGTGAAGGATGTGATGCATCTGAGCTAAAGAGGAGCTGTTAGGTAGAGTACTGTACACTTAAAGGAAAACATACAACAGAAGAATTGTGAGTTTCAGTTGGATTTGGAGTCTTCTGGGAACTATAATCTGGAACACAGCTCCTGTTAGCTCGGAGGAAACTGTTCAGAGGAGGTAGTAGAGAATTCAATATGATTTTTGGCTACGAAATACATGCAGTCAAGATTGCATATTGGTAAAAGATTACTGTGAAACACAGAGGCCAGATTTCACAAGGTCATTATTTTCATACTTTTCTATGTGTGGAAGATGCAAGACTTTAGGGACACTGAACCTTTTCCTGGGGTATGCATGTAAATAAATAAAGGCCAACTTGTCAAAGCACAGTGTGCCTCATACTGCTTTTCACCCTGAATTCCTTCAGAATGCACTGTAGGTCAGCAACCACAGTGGTTACAACATAACACTTGTACAACTGGCTGTCAGTAATGCTGTTTATCTTAGGGATCCTGTTTTACCTGCGACCAGAGTTGTAATTGTCTAAGATGGTTAGGGTCTGTGTCCTCAGGTGTCACGTTTTGGTTTGGTATCCAGGATGAGCAGTTTCTGAACTGTTTGTGGATCTCTGTCCCAGGCATGAAGTCTCTGAACTATTTGGGGGGTCTTTGTCCAGAGGGTTGGGTCTCTGAGCTGTTCATGTGTCTGCATCTGAGAATGGTCTTGAGATGAAGGCTGGATGGACCCCACTCTCATGGGTCTTAGAAGATGACCTGTGATATCACACTTGATATCATTTCTACCATGTCTCCCTATAGAGATAAAAGCTTCTGGCTTAACCCTCAGGAAGGGCAAGCTATAGGAGCCCGTGGTAATAATACTGATAAGAACAATACTTGCTGACATGACTACCACCCTTGATAGAGGGCCTGTGACAAAATTCTGTACACATACTCATCCAGTAGCAGGGCTGGGGGCCCATAGGTGGGTGCTAATTGGGATACTTTGCTGCCAGAAATAGTCTCTCTGACCCTGTCCAATGTTCTATCTTTGTCTTTCTGCCTGCCATCTCTGTGCCTGTTACATCCTCCCTCTTTGTCTTTACGAGACTGACTGTGACCTCACTCATTCCATGAGGGTCCTTCCTCTGTCTCTCCTGAGGGTCTCATCAATTGATATGGATGTTCACTGGGAACAGTAGGGGGGATTCCCCTTGAGTGTAGGGGATTCCAGGAAAGGCATGTTCAACTGCAGAGGGCCTGTGGTTTTCCTGAGGTAAATCAACAGCTCCTCAACAATCATTGTGTTATCTGGGCCTCTGAAAGAAGGCCCTATGGGACCTGCCCCTCATTACCTCTCTTATCGGATCTCCTGGTTCTCCCTCCATCAAGCTGTGACAGTCACATAGCCTTCCTCACTGTTGTCATACACACTATACCAAGTACCACTCCCCAATTTTTCCACTGGCCTTACCTCTGTCTGGGATTCTTTTCTCCCACATAGGCATCCCCTCTAGGCTTTTGCTCAAATGTCACAAACTTAGAAAGAACTTCCCTGACCACTCTTTCTAGATATGATCCCTGCTCTCTATTTCACTATCCCAGTTAAATTTTAATCACAGCAGTTACGAACACCTAATAAATTACTTATCTTTTGGGGTTGTATGATCCGAGTACAATGTAAGTTCCGTGAAACCGAAGTTGATTTTCTCTTTCCTAACATACATAGTTGTGCTTGACACATACTTTGGAGAGAATGAATGACGGAATGAATACACAAATTTAAACTTGTTGAGAGAGGCACAGCTAGACAGGCTGAGGATTCTGCTAGGGAGCATATTCAGGGAGGACAAGACGGTGACAAAGTCATGGTCTTTATCTCACCTACACGGTGTCCGTAGGTCCCCTCGGAGATGACCCCTTTCCGAACAGAATGGAAGGTCTTGTTGGCCTTTTCACATATTACTCTCAGTCAACGACAGAGGCCTTCCCCACAGCAGGCCTTCAGATCCCAGTCCAAAGCTTTCTTTCTCCTGCCCATTGGGGGATTGTGGCTGGCTTTCATATGAGACCTATTCTGTATTAAACAGGAAAGCACAAACAAGCACAAACCCCAACACAGAGAAAATGTGTTCAATCCTCCCTGTTACGATAGTGGCCAATACAGAGAAGCAATCTTCAGTTTATGAACCCTTTTCTCTGAGTCCAAGATTGCAGAAATCGATAGGGTTTTCATCCTAACTTTGCCCTTCCACCCTTAGGGATCATCCTGGAATGGTCCACCGGCATCTACATTTGCTGTTCCCCATTCTCACCACCAAGGGGCGCGCGAGATGAAACAGTTCAGTCCTGGGATGTACCACGCAGGGGTAGCGGTAAAACCACCCACTCTGAAAGGTACCATTGGGAGAGGGCGTGT
This sequence comes from Moschus berezovskii, assembly GCF_049115385.1. Classification (NCBI taxonomy): domain Eukaryota; kingdom Metazoa; phylum Chordata; class Mammalia; order Artiodactyla; family Moschidae; genus Moschus; species Moschus berezovskii. The sequence goes on along the minus strand of NC_142488.1, from coordinate 51,961,809 downwards.
GACAACACAGAGAGTCCCTTTACACCGCGTCAGGCATCGACCACAATTTTCCGTGGAGGCACTCATAGGATCCACCCCATTCGCTCTACTCCATCTTCCCACTGCATCCAAATCCGAGTGGACACCGGTATTAAGCTGCAAATGTCTTCGTCTCTTTTCCAACTCCACCCCTTCTTTTCTTCATGGTTACATCCAGGTGGGGACGGCTATGGAGCGAGAGACTGGCTGCCAGTTTGGGGTCTGGTGTCAGGGAAGCGTTCTGGTCATTGGTCACCGCGTGATTGCCAGGATTAGCTCTTCCCAGACGCGAATCGGCGCCGGTAGTTCAGCTACTCTCGCCCTCCTTCCTCTTCTGTGCAGTTCCGATTGGCTGGCTGTCTGAGACAGGCACTGTGATCGCATAGCTGGAAATGAGGGCTAGAGGCCTATGTATAGGAGTATGCCTGAGCTGGCTTGCGCGGCTTTTCAGAGCATGCAAGCTATCGTTCTCCGTGTTTTATTGCTTTCCCCGAAGGGGCCAAATAGCTGCCCTGGTTATTGGCGAGGTTTGGCGCAGTCGCTGCTTGTGCATGATGATAGCATTTCAGTCTTGTTTAGCTCTCGCTCAGTCTGGATCTTGTGGCAGCGCACGTTCATTCACATAAATACATGCAATTCATGTCCAGGGAGAGGCCTCTGAGTTTGGCGTCTCTCCCTGGATAGTAACCTGTGTCAGGGAGCCTGGGCTTGTGTGTCACTACGAGTGATATCACAGGTGCTGTTTGGGTACATTTGATCTCCTTGAACCTTTGGGGAGAATTGTGAGTGATAGGATATTTGATCTGAGTGGATTTTGTACATAACCTCTAGGATCTATGTGTCTGTATAGCGGGGTGTGCATCTTTGGAGTTTTCTGGCATTTCAGTCCCTGGTTGTGAGATGTCTGTGTAGGCATCTGCACCCCAGAAATGAAAACTCTGAGCTTTTGATTCTGGGTCCCAAGTTGTGATGTCTGTGAGCTGCTTTACAGATGGATTTGTCTGAAGGTGTAACTATGAGTTCTTTGGGAGTCTGTGCACAGGGTGCAGGTTTTTCCGTTTCTCTGGGGACTTTATCTTAAGATTATACGATGTTTAGTTCAGTTCAGTTCAGTTCAGTCGCTCAGTCGTGTCTGACTCTTTGCGACCCCATGAATCACAGCACGCCAGGCCTCCCTGTCCATCACCAACTCCCGGAGCTCACTCAAACTCATGTCCATCGAGTCGGTGATGCCATCCAGCCATCTCATTCTCTGTCGTCCCCGTCTCCTCCCACCCCCAATCCCTCCCAGCATCAAACTCTTTTCCAGTGAGTCAACTCGTCGCATGAGGTGGCCAAAGTATTGGAGTTTCAGCTTTAGCATCAGTCCTTCCAATGAACACCCAGGATTGATCTCCTTTAGAATGGACTAGTTTGACCTCCTTGCAGTCCAAGGGACTCTCAAGAGTCTTCTCCAGGACCATAGTTAGGAGTTATTAAAACTTCTGTCTTTCACTTCAGGGGTTTTGTATTAGGTTGGTAACTGTCCGACTGGTTTGGGAGTCAGTCTCCATGATGTGAAGTATCTGTGCAGTTCTCATTTGTTTCTGTCTTAAAGATTTTGGTCTCTTTGGAGGGTCTTTGTCACAGTCTGTATTGTGTTTGAGGGTCTGAGACCCGAGTTGTGAGCTCTCTATGCAGAGATTCAGTGAGCTCTTTTTGGTGTCTCTGGGTATCTGAGCTATTCCGAGTCTTTGTGTTAGAAATATATCCTCTTATATTCTTGGCTGTGAGGTTTCTGTCCAGGAACTGAGGGTTTGGAAGCTGGAAGATATGATTCCGAAGCCTGGAACCTCACATGCTGTGTGTTGTTGAGCATATCACTTGTCTCAGTATGTATCAGTATGTATGTGTCAGTATGTCTCAGTATGTATCATAATTATTGCAATGGGGCCAGTGTCCATTTTGGAGGGTACCTGTGCATGTTAGCAATGTGTGTAAAGGGCCTGGCTCCAGACTGTCCTTCAGCAAATGTTTTCTGAGCACCTGCCATAGACCTGAGCACTACTCGAGGAGTTTGTGGCAGGACAAAACTGACCAAGTCTCTCCTTTCATAGACTTGGTCGTCAGTAAATAAATCAAGGGTGGCCGGCACTATGAAGAAAGATAATGCTAGAACAGGGGAAAGGGTATATGTAGGTATGATGTTATTATTTTATTCAAGATAATGAAGGAAAGTCTCCCTGAAAGATGGCAAGTAAGCAGAGATCTGGAGGAAGTGAGGGAGCAGGCCATGGGGTTACCTAAGGGAAAAGCTTTCCAGGCACAAGGAACAATAAATGCAATAGGCTTGGCATGGAAATCTACTTGGCGTGCTCCTGAATGTCAAGGAGTCCTGTGATGCACTGGGTTTGGCATGTACCACTCTTTGAAAGGGGCCTGGTGCTGCTGTCTGTTTCTCCCAAAATTTGTGGTCATCCGCATTTCACAGATGAAGGACTCAAGGCTCCAACATGTGCCCTGCACCTTCTCTCCTACCTATCCCTGAAATTAGGAGTAAAACATTTTGGTCCATCATGAGAGACAGAGAGCTTGAGTGTCCCAGCAGAAGGGATAATTGCATTCATGCTGAATGTCAGCCAAGCAGCGGAGATCAGTTATCATGTGGGAATCATGCCTTGTAACATTGCTACTCTATATGGAGGGCAGGACTTAAGAAGGTAAAAGGAACTGGGGCAAAGGACAGAGGCAGGAAGGGGAAGCTGGAGGACAATGAGAAGAAAAAAACAAAACAGCAACTGGCTTCATCACATTGCTTGGGTTTGGCCCAGTTCACGTTGATTGGCTGACTGTATTAGGACATATTCACCTTTTCCTGTCCCTACCCTTTCTTTCCCTTCCCTTTTTGTGCCTGAGCAAGTCAGTCCTAAAGCCATTAGGTGTTGCCAGGCAAGGCATGTGTATGTGTAAAGGGGCATCCCTGCCTGGAGAGTCAGAGCCCAAGGTGGAAAGAAGGATGTCCCTGGGGATTGGGTGTGAAGGAGGCTGTTTCGCAGATTCGAGCTTGAGTGAGGTGTGGCAGTCAAGGGCAAGGGATGGTTCTGCATAGATTGTGAGGAGGACCCTTTTGTGGAGGAGGGATCACTCACATGCGTTGGGATTCATCAACTCAGCAAATACATAAGACTGCTGAAAGCCACGTCTGTCATTTTTGGAAAAGGGAATTTCCATTATGGAAAGGAAGTAAACTAGAACAAATTCTGAGGAATTCTATTGGAATTAAAGGTCTCCATGCAAACTCAGTTTTCAATAGGTGTGCATATCTGGCTAGATTGATATATAACTATAGCTGTGTGTCTGTGTGTGAGTGTGCGTGTGATTGTGTACACAAATATATTCCCAAGTTCCTGAAAACAGCAACATTCCAATGGCAATAATTACACCTATCCCTAGACCCTAGCTTCTGAATACCATTCTCCACTAAATGATGGGTTCCCAGGCTGAGGAGGAAAAGGATAAATGAGCCTGGTTCACCTTGTCATGTCAGTAATAAGGGAAAGTTCAAGAATGATGGGGAGATGTCAGAGGGACACAGAATGTAGTTTGAGGGCTCTCTCACTGGAAAAACTCAGGACTCTCTTATTTTTTCCACCTTTTCTGAGGTACTATTGACATATAACCATATAACCTTACATTTTAAACTTGCATGTTTAAGATGCCAGTGTAATACAATGTAATGCATGTAATACCTGCATATTTGGCAAAATGATTACAACAGGGTTAGTTAGCACTCTATCCCCTCACATAATCCTTTTTAAAAATTGCTGTGGAAATAACATTTAAGATCTACCCTCTTAGCTTTCACCATATTATAAAGTCTTGTTAATTATTGTCACCATGCTATACATTGGATCCCCATAACTTATTCATCTCATACCTGGAAGTGTGTACCTTTTACCCAACATTTTATCCAGGCCCTGGAAACCAACATTCTAAACTGTATTTCTGTCAGGTTGACATTTTTATATTCCACATATAAGTGAGAACATAACAATATATGTCTTTCTCTCTTTCACTCATTTCACTTAGCATAAAGCCTTCAAAGTCCATTCATGTTGTTGCAAAAAGCAAAATTTTCTTTGTGACTGAATAACATTCCATTATATATGTCACCACATTTTTATTAATTTATTTTAATTAGAAGATAATCACTTCACAGTATTGTGATGTCTTTGTCATACATCAACATGAATTGACCATAGGGATATCTGTGTCCTCCCCTCCTGAACCGCCCTCCCCCCTCCCTCCCCACCCTGTCCCTCTGGGTTGTCCCAGAGCACGGGCTTTGGGTGCCCTGCTCCATGCATGGAACTTGTACTGGGCATCTATTTTACATGTTTCAATGCTATTCTCTCAAATCATCCCACCCTCTTGGTCTCCCACTGAGTCCAAGAAGCTGTTCTTTACGTCTCTGTCTCCTTTGCTGTCCTGCACATAGGATTGTCAGCACCATCTTTCTAAATTTCATGTATATGCATTAATATACAGTATTTATCTTTCTCCTTCTGACTTACTTCACTCTGTATAATAGGCTCCAGGTTCATCCACCTCATTAGAACTGACTCAAATGCATTCCATTTTATAGCTGATTAATATTCCTTTGTGTATATGTACCACAACTTCCTTATTCATTCATCTACTGATGGACATCTACATTGCTTCCATGTCCTGGCTATTTTAAACAGTGCTCCAGTGAACATTGGGGTACATGTGTCTCTTTCAGTTCTGGTTTCCTCAGGGTATATGCCCAGCAGTGGGATTGCTGGGTCATATGGCAGTTCTACTCCCAGTTTTTAAAGGAATCCCACACTGTTCTCCAAACTGGCTGTACGAGTTTGCATTCCCACCAACTGTGTAAGAGGGTTCCCCACACCCTCTCCAGCATTTGTTGTTTGTAGACTTTTTGATGATGGCCATTCTGACCGGTGTCACCACATTTTCTATATGCATTCATCCCTTCATAGATACTTAGTTGCTTACAACTTTTGGTTGAAACTGCAGAGTAAATTTAGGGTTAGTGTTAGTCCTCCGACATTGGTTTTCAGAATCATTTGACTATTCTAGTTCATTTGCCTTACCACAGAAATTTTATCATCAGTTAGTCTATATGTACACAAAAGTCCTGCCAGGATTCCTGACTGGAATTGTATGAAATTGATGGATCTGCATGGGGACTACTGACATCCTGATTATATTGAATTTCTGAACCCATGAACACACTGTGTGCCTCCATTTTGTTAGGTGTTATTTAAGGAACCTCATCACATTGCCTTTTCTGCCATTATTTTATCAAGTCAAATTCTCATGTATCAAGTTCTGAAGATCTGAATCTGATGATGATATGAAAATATTAGTCGTCAGACATTCATCAGTAATGCTTTATTTCTTGTGTAAGTTTTTACATTGCACATTTTATTGTGTTTCTCATTTCTTCCGCTAATATTCATGATTGTTTAATCGAAGGGTGATGGTATGGGTATTTTCTGGGGTAAAGATGATCAGCTGTGTTTTGGGATGGAGAGTCTGAGGACAGGGGCACAGGGGAGAGAGAGTAGGGGTGGGGGAGGTGAAAGCGTGGGGGCGGGGACAGGGGGATAGTAGTACAAGTGGAAACAGAAGTGAAGAGACACGAGAAGAGCTCCCCTTCTGGACTGTGCTTAGCTCTCCATACATATACGCATAATGAACTCTTTGAGTACTCATAGCAACACTGTGAGGTGAGCATGTTTAATGCTGTCATCCCTTTCAGCAGCTGAGGAGCAGAGACACGTAGGCGTTGATGGGTGAATGAATCTGCACAAAGTCACCTAGCTGGCAAGGGCTGAGTCACACTGGTGCCCAGGCCGGAGAGAAACAGCCAGGTGTGGTGTCTGACCCCCAATCTGGAATACAGTGCACTGCCTGGTGTACTCTGGATCAAAAGGCAGATCAACATCTCCATCCGCGTGAAACATTACTATGCATCTGTTTATGGATTCAACACAGTGTCTCCTAAGTGCATGAAAGACCATGGGGTGTCATGTCAACAAGCACACATCACAGAGAACAGTTCCTAGTCCATACCAAGGTATAAACATGTATTTCCTCTGACCAACATGAGTGGACCACCTTCATCATTATGGAAAGTAGCATAACTGTAGTATAATGTAATGATAAACAGGCAGAACAACTGATAAAATATCATGAAGACATTACATCCCCCATCTCCAAATTTTCTTAAATGCAGAGAACAAAACATGGAAGGCAATAGACCACATACTAAGTTTTTTTCTCTTAAGTGTGACATTCTAGATAATTTCCAAATAGCATTTTATTAGTATTTTAGTTTGTTGTGTCTTCATTGTTACATAGGCCATTTTACTGTTATAAATGAAAATTTGACTTTCTGACATCTCGTTCTCTTCAGGTATCTTGACGTTTCAGCATAAAAAATTTATGTTGGTATCCTTACCAGGTGAAAACCCAATCGGCACACTCAAGTCAGAACTATGATCTTTGGTACAGGAGGTGCAGGGCTGTAGGGGAGTAGAGAGTTCCTGATGGAAGGCTAGCTAAGCCTGCAAGCGTTGTGAAAAGGTCACTGACGCTATAGGCCCAAACCAAACAACAGCTCACAGGTCCCAAGGAAGACACTGGTGTTCTATCCACGGAAATGTCTGTGTTAGGACTTTCAGACCGTTGCTCTTTTGGCTCCCATGATGCAGTGGGGCAGCTTGTGGTGCTTATAACAGTCCTGCTTTGACCCAGGCTGTGGATGAGAGTCACAGCATCCCCTACAGCACCGCCACTTTTGTGGGTGATCTGGAGCTCCTTTTGTGGTGTCTGGGAGCCGACAGATTCCGAACAGAAAGGAGAAAGAAAATACATAACACCGGGGGTTCATGCACCCTCCCTGATAGAGATGCAGGTGCAACTTGTTACAGAAACCAGTTGGGGATGAGCAGAGTTGGATTCGGTGACTCAAGGAAGAAATGTGGAAGTGAATGTAAAGGGATAAAACACATTGAGAGGGGGAAAACAGCTACAACTACCATTTCTGTAGCAGGGCAGGGTGCTCCATTACTGTTGTGAGAAGGTTCCCTGGTCTGAGCTCTGGAAGGGAGTGATGAGCGTTCGAAGGACCCACCATCAACCCTAAGCAGGGGGCGCTGAGTGTGTGAAGACATAAGTCTCAGTCTTTCCCACTGACAGACACAGAAGACTTCCTAGCCCCTCTGAGAGTGGGGCTGTGGCACCTTAGGGAAGCTCAAAGGTAGGGTGGTGGTGGTGGTGGTTGTTCAGTCACTCTGTCATGTCCGACTCTTTGTGAGCCCATGGCCTGCAGCACGCCAGCCTCCTCTGTCCTACACTATCTCCCTGAGTTTGATCAAATGAATGAATGTCAGTTGTGTTGGCGATGCTATCTAACCATCTCACCCTCTGTCGCCGCCTTCTCATCCTGCCTCAATCTTTTCCAGCATCAGGGTCTTTTCCAGTGATTCAGCTATTTGCATCAGGTGGCCAAAGTATTGCAGCTTCAGCATCAGTCCTGCCAGTGAACATTCAGAGTAGATTTCCTTTAGGATTTGTGGGATTGTTCTCCTTGCTGTCCGAGGGATTCTCAAGGGGCATCTCTAGTACCACAATCAAAAACATATTTCTTCGGCACTCAGTTTCTTAGTGATCCACCTCACACATCTGTACTTGGCTACTGGAAAAGCCATAGTTTTAACTCTGTGGACCTTTGTCAACAAAGTGATGTCTCTGTTTTTTAATATGCTGTCTAGTTTTCTCATGGGCTTCCCCGGGGGCTTAACGGTAAAGAATCAGTCTGCAATGCAAAAGACTTAGTAGATGTGGGTTCAGTCCCTGGATTGGGAAGCTCCCCTGGAGGAGGGAATGGCCACCCACTCCAATATTCTCGCCTGGAGAATCCCCTGGATGGAGGAGCCTGGCGAGCCTCGGTCCATGGGGTGGTAAAGAATTGGACACTGCTGAAGTGCCCGAGAATGCATACAAGCTAGCTTTGTCATAGCTTTCCTTCCAAGGAGCAACCATGTTTTAATTTCATGGCTGCAATCACCAACCACAGTGATTTTGGGACCCAAGAAAATAAAATCTGTCATTGCTTCCACTTCCCACCTTCTATTGCAGTGAAGTGATAGGACCAGATAACATGTTCTTAGTTTTTTAAATGTTGAGTTCTAAGCCAGCTTTTTCACTCTCCTCTTTTACACTTATCAAAAGGTTGTTTAGTCATTCTTCACTTTCTTCAATTAGATTGGTATCATCTGCATATCTGACCTTGTTGATATTTCTCCGAGCAATCTTGATTCCAGCTTGTGAGTCATCCAGCCCAGCATTTCGATGATGTACTCTGCGTATAAATTAAATAACCAGAGTGACAATATATAGACTTGTCGTACTCCTTTCCCAATTTTAAAGCAGCCAGCTGTTTCATCTCTGGTTCTAACTGTTCCTTCTTGACCTGCATAAAGGTTTCTCAGGAGACAGGTCAGGTAGTCTTGAACTCCCCTATGTTTAAGAATTTTCTACAGTTGTTCTTATCCACACAGGTAGAGGCCTTAGTGTAGTCAATGAAGCAGAAGTAGATGTTTTTCTGGGATTCCCTTACTTGCCCCATGATCTAATGGATGTTGGTAATTTAATCTTTGATTCCTCTGCCTCTTTGAAACCTAAGTTGTCTATCTGGAAGTTCTCAGTTCCCATACTGTGGAAGCCTAGCTTGAAGGAGTTTACTAGCCAGGAGGCTTCAGCAATTGGGGACAATCTGGGTGGAGAACTTAGGAAATTGGAGGGTGTGAAGGAAGTGTGATAAGAGAGACAAGAAAAAGAAGCTCTACATTTGATGTTGCTAGCAAGGTGGGAGGGGCTAGGCCATGCCTGTAAGATCTTGTGTAGGAGAGTAGCCTTTATCTAGAAAGTCATAGACAGATCTGCAACTGTAAGAGAGGGAGGGAGAGGGTGCAGAGAGGGAGACAGACACCCTGAGTGGATATGAGGGACCCGTTAGAAGCGGGGTTGACAATTAGATGGAGGGAGGCTTTGGACTAGAGCCGATGTGGTGGACATGGGAAAAAGTAGACGCATTAGACATTTACAAAGTAAAATGGACAGAACTCAGCAAGAATTTGGACTTGAGGTGAAGGAGAGGGAATCGTAAACATGGTTTAGACCAAGTTTATGTGTCCTATCAAAAGGGTACAAAACTGTCATGGGGATTCCTGGAAGTTGGCCAGGTCTGGGAAGAATTCCAAAATAAGATTTTTATGTTTTTGAGTTCATGGTCTAGATGGGTACAATAACCAATATTTAAATACTTCAAAGTTTCTTTTCCTTTAAAAAAAAGTATTGGGGTATGTGTATGTGTGTGTGTGTTAACTGCTCAGTCGTGTCCAAGTCTTTGTGACCCCATGGACTGTAGCTGTCCAGGCTCATCTGTCCATGGGATTCTCCAGGCAAGAATACTGGAGTGGGTTGCCATTTCCTTCTCCAATTGAGGTATAACATATGCAATAAAAGCCAACACTTTCAGGCATGCACAGATATATGCAACAGCTATATGTGCAAAGAGCTGTGCCTTTTCCAGAAATCCACTGACATGAAATCATATAATATGTAGCCTTCTGTGTCGGGTTTCTCTCATTTGCACAGTTGAGATGCAGCCTTGCTATTACATGCATTAGTAGCCCTTTTTCAATTACCCTTTAGTGTTTCTTTGTACGATGTTTCTTAGTATGCTATACTCTTGTTTTTCCTTTAAAAAAAAGTATTGGGTTGTGTGTGTGTGTGTGTGTGTGTGTCTTAGCCTCTCAGTTGTGTCTGAGTCTTTGTGACCCCCATGGACTGTAGCTGTCCAGGCTCATCTGTCCATGGGATTCTCCACGCAAGAACACTGGAGTGGGTTGTTATTTCCTTCTCTAACTGAGGTATAACATATGCAATAAAAGCTAACACTTTCAGGCATTACAGTTTGTAGAGTTTTTACAAATGTATATCGTGGTATAAATGCTACCACAATAAAAATGTAGGAAACTTCCCATTGTTCAAAAATGTTCCCTCGGGCTATTTGCATTCACACTCCTTCCTCCAATTCTATACCCTGGCATGCACAGATATATGCAACAGCTATATGTACAAAGAGCTGTGCCTTTTCCAGAAATCCACTGACATGAAATCATATAATATGTAGCCTTCTGTGTCTGGTTTTTCTCATTTGCAGTTGAGAGGCATCCTTGTTATTACATGCATTAGTAGCCCTTTTATTTATTACCATGTAATGCTCAAAATTCTCCAAGCCAGGCTTCAGCAATATGTGAACTTCCAGATGTTCAAGCAGGTTTTAGAAAAGGCAGAGGAATCAGAGATCAAATAGCCAACATCTGCTGGATCATGGAGAAAGCAAGAGAGTTCCAGAAAAACATCTATTTCTGCTTCATTGACTATGCCAAAGCCTTTGACAGTGTGGATCACAATAAACTGTGGAACATTCTGAAAGAGATTGGCATACCAGACCACCTGACCTGCCTCTTGAGAAACCTGTATGCAGGTCAGGAAGCAACAGTTAGAACTGGTCATGGAACAACAGACTGGTTCCAAATAGGAAAAGGAGTACGTCAAGGTTGTATATTGTCACCCTGCTTATTTAACTTCTATGCAGAGTACATCATGAGAAACGCTGGGCTGGAAGAAGCACAAGCTGGAATCAAGATTGCCGGGAGAAATATCAATCACCTCAGATATGCAGATGACACCACCGTTATGGCAGAAAGTGAAGAGGAACTAAAAAGCCTCTTGATGAAAGTGAAAGAGGAGAGTGAAAAGTTTGGCTTGAAGCTCAACATTCAGAAAACAAAGATCATGGCATCTGGTCCCATCACTTCATGGAAAATAGATGGGAAAACAGTGGAAACAGTGTCAGACTTTATTTTTGGGGACTACAAAATCACTGCAGATGCTGATTGCAGCCATGAAATTAAAAGATGCTTACTCCTTGGAAGGAAAGTTATGACCAACCTAGATAGCATATTAAAAAGCAGAGACATTACTTTGCCAACCAAGGCGCCTATGGTTTTTCCCGTGGTCATGTATGGATGTGAGAGTTGGACTGTGAAGAAAGCTGATCGCCGAAGAATTGCTGCTTTTGAACTGTGGTGTTGGAGAAGACTCTTGAGAGTCCCTTGGACTGCAAGGAGATCCAACCAGTCCATTCTGGAGGAGATCAATCCTGGGTGTTCATTGGAGGGACTGATGCTCAAGCTGAAACTGCAAGACTTTGGCCACCTCATGCGACGAGTTGACTCACTGGAAAAGAGTCTGATGCTAGGAGGGATTGGGGGTGGGAGGAGACGGGGACGACAGAGAATGAGATGGCTGGATGGCATCACCGACTCGATGGACATGAGTTTGAGCGAACTCCGGGAGTTGGTGATGGACAGGGAGGCCTGGCGTGCTGTGATTCATGGGGTCGCGGAGAGTCGGACACGACTGAGCGACTGAACTGAACTGAACTGAACTGAGTGTTTCTTTGTACAATGTTTCTTAGTATACTATACTCTTGTTTTTCCTTCATTTGTATACCAGTTGTTGAATAGTTGGGTTGTTTCTAGGTTTGGTTATTAGGAATTCTTGTGTGGAATATTTGAGTACAGGACACTGTGTGAGCACGTTTTCATTTCTCTTGGTTAAAATTGTCCAGGAGTAGAACTGCTGGGTCATATAAGGCTTCCCAGGTGGCGCCAGTTGTAAACAACCCACCTGCCAGTGCAGGAGAATCAGGTTCGATCCCTGGGTCTGGAAGATCCCCTGGAGTAGCAAATAGAAACCCGCTCCAGTATTCTCACCTAGAAAATTCCATGGACAGGGGTCCTGGTGGGTACAGTCCACGGGGGCCCAAAGAGTTGAACACAACTGAGCAACTGAACACACACACACATACATGGTAATTTATGTATTTTGAATCTAAACTGTGTCCTCTGCAGAAAACATAGAGTTGGATCTCGTTGATTTTTTGTTTTTTTTTAACTGGTCTCTCAATGTCTGCCTTCTGGTTAGATTGTTTTATCTATTCACATTTAGTGTTGATACAGACTTACATCTGCCTGTAACTTTTTCAGTCTCATGTTGTTTTGTTCTATGGTCCTCATTTTACTGTCTCTTTTGCATACAATGGATATTTTCTAATGCAGCATTTTTAATTCTTTCATGATTTTTCCACTACTTTTAAGTTGTTTCCTTAGCTATAAGCTATCATAAACATCTTACGTTATCACAATCAGCTTGAGATTTATACTAATTCTAATGAGATACAGAAACAGTACTCCTATATCGCTCTATTCCAGTTTCCCTCTTTTCCTCATATTGTCACATATATAGTAAATCTACAAAGGGTACATCCCATTAATACATTCTTATCATTGCTATATTATATATAACATTATGTCTATGAAAAGCTGATATAAGGCAGGATATCAGGTATTTATAGCTTCTGTTAAATTCTCCTTCTCATGATTTCTGAGTCTTTGCATATGTTCCTGTGGATTTGACACCTAAGGAATCAGACTTGTTTCTCCTTACCTAATACAGCTTTGCTCCCAACTACGCCCTTTGTGCTGTTACTACAAATATATTACATTCCATATGTTATTGGCCCAACAATAATTGGGCTTCTCTGGTTGCTTAGATGGTAAAGAAATTGTCTGCAGTGCAGCAGACCGGGGTTCGATCCCTCGGTCAGGAAGATCCCCTGGGGAAGGGAATGGCTAACCACTCCAGTATTCTTGCCTAGAGAATCCCATGGACAGAGGAGCCTGACTGGCAACAGTAATGGGGTTGCCAAGAGTCAGACATGACTGAGCAACTACCACTTTCACAACAATAATTTCTGTGATATTGTTTTAGACAGTTGCTTTTTAAATACAGGAAGAAAAGAGTGAAATATGTATTCATAAAGTATTTTTGTTCATATAATTAGCTTTACCTGTACTCTTTTCTTCACATGCATTCTGATTAACATCTGAATTCACTTATTGCAGACTGAAGAATTTCCTTTAGTTTTTCTTGTAAGCCAGTGCTTCCAACAAATTCCCTATGTTTTTTTTTTTTAAATTTAATTTGGGAATGCCTTTATTTCATTTTCATATTAGTTTTTTTAAGCCACTTTATTGTGGTATGTTTGACATGTAACAAGCTGTGTACACACCCATGAAATCATCACCAGCTTCAATATACAAAACTCAACTGTATTTCTATACTAGTGGTGAATACTCCTAATAAGTAAGGAAATTCCAGTTAGACTAAAAAGAGCAATATAATTAGGAATTAATTTAACCAAGGAGGTGTAAGATTTGTACACTGAAAATAACAAAACACAGTTGAAAGAAATTAATGAAAATTTAAATAAATGGTCACTGACTATCACTGGACACTAGAGTTTCTCCCAGAAATTTGCTGCCTTTGTACACACATCTCTGAGCATGTGGGAATATTTCCTTTAGGCACATTCATAGCAGTGAGACTGCTGGATCAAAGACTTCCTTGGCTAAACAGACATCTGCATAGAGTGCCTACTATGGGCATGTGCCTGACGCTGTTCTAAACGCCAAGGAGGCAACACAGTAGGACTGACACATGTCCCTCTTTCATGAAGGCAAATGCTGCTGAGGGTGAGGGCAGGATGGAATGTAAATTCTGATGGGTGCTGCCACAGACCCCTGCAAAGGTGTTTCACCAGTTCACAGGGGAGTGAATGTGCCTTTACTGGCATCTTGGCACCATTTGTAGGGTGGGAAGTCTAGGCAGGAGGCTGGATTCCTTATGTCCAGTTCCCTAGAAGAGCTTCAAGTCCGTAACTAGGAATGATCCATGTAGAGATTTCAGGGGACGTGAATACCCTAGGTGTCCATAGCCTAGGTTCCGTTCCGTTCCATTCAGTCGCTCAGTCGTGTCCGACTCTTTGCGACCCCGTGGACTGTAGCCTACCAGGCTTCTCCGTCCATGGGATACGCCATCACAAAGTGTACTAGACAAAGCATGGGAGGTATCTGACCCTTAGGTGGCTTCTGCAACCTGAGTGTGCCATCTCTGACCTGGAGATAAGTCTGTGAGCCCAGGGATTGAAGGTGTTGAAACCTTGAGGGGTTTATTGTGTCTTGGGCTGTGAACTTTGGGGTTGGTAGGATTCCGGTTCCATGATCTGAGGTGTCTTTGGTGTTGGCTGCACGAAACACTGTTTTTTATATATCCTCCGTCTAATGTAAAGTTTCCCATCTCTCCATCATCACTTATTCCCAAACATAAAGAATATCATCAGTTCCACAGCAAAGCTGTCAGACAGAAGCGCCACTGTACACCCCGTGCTGGAAACCTTCCCTGTCATTGACATGTCTGCTTTCCCCAAACCTGCCTCCTGCCTCTGAGCCCTGCTCTCTGGTGCAGCCTCTCTGCTCAGCTGTCTGGTGACCTGAAGTCTGGGGAAGCCTTCCAACCTGAGAAGGGCAGGGGAACTGGAGGTCACACCCCAAGGAGAAAATGACAAAGCCATCTTAACTCTTCCCAACATTTCCGGTCATTCCAAAATGTAAATGAATACTTGTTAGCCTCTCCTTTGCAAAAGAAATTGAAATCTTCCTGCAGTTGTGTGTCAGGCAGGAGTGCATTGAAGACACTGGGAGCAAGTCACCTGAATACTGGCGGCGGGGTGGGGGGGGGCGTTGCTGCTTGGGTGGTGAGTCCTGTCCCACTCTTTGTGACACCATGGTCTGTAGCCTGCTGGGTTCTTCTGTCCATGGGGTTTTCCAGGCAAGAACACAGGAGTAGTGTTACCAATTCCTCTCCCTGGGTATCTTCTCGATCCAGGGATCTAACCCCTGTTCTCCTGTCTCCGGCATCCTGTCTCCGGCATTGGCAGGCAGGTTGTTTACCACTGTGCCACCTGGGAAGCCCTTGTTGGGCTGGGGGCAGGGAGGGGGTGTGGAAAACTTCCTCTTGTATTTTGAAATAGAAAGCGTGACAAGTAAGAATAAGAGAAGAGAAAAAGTGAAAGTCAAAATCTCTCAGTTGTGTGGGACATTTTGTGACCACATGGTCTATACAGTCCATGCAATTCTCCAGGCCAGAATACTGGAGTGGGTAGCCCTTCGATTACTCCAGGGGATCTTCCCAATTCAGGGATCGAACTCAGGTCTCCCACATTGCAGGCAGATTCTTTACCAGCTGAGCCACAAGGGAAGCCCAAGAATACTGGAGTGGGTAGCCTATCCCTTCTCCAGCAGATCTTCCTGACCCAGCAATTGAACCAGGGTTTGCTGCATTGCAGGCAGATTCTTTACCAGCTGAGCTATCAGGGATTGAAGCATTTCACGTGGTTGTTGTTCAATAGCTCAGTCGTGTCTGCTCTTTACAGCCCCATGGACTGAAGCACGCCAGGCTTCCCTGTCCTTCACTATATCCCGGAGTTTGCTTAAACCCATGTCCATTGAGGCAATGATGCCATCCAACCATTTTGTCCTCTGTCACCCCCTTCCCCTCCTGCCCTCAATCTTTCCCAGCATCAAGATGTTTTTTAATGAGTCGGCTCTTCCCACCAGGTAGCCAAAGTATTGGAGTTTCAGTTTCAGTATCAGTCCTTCCAATGAATATTCAGGGTTGATTTTCTTTAGGACTGACTGATTGGCTCTCCTTGCAGTTCAAGAGACTCTCAAGAGTCTTCTTCAGCACCACACTTGGAAAGCTGCAATTCTTTGGTGCTCAGCCTTCTTTATGGTCCAACTACATCCATACAGGACTACTGGAAAAACCATAGCTTTCAGAATATGGACCATTGTCAGCAAAAATAATGTCTCTGCTTTTTAACATGCTGTCTAGGTTTGTCATAGCTTTTCTCCCAAGGAGCAAGCATCTGTTAATTTCATGGTCACAGTCACAGTCCGCAGTAGTTTTGGGGCCCCCCCCAAATTAAATCTGTCAATGTTTCCATTGTTTCCCCATCTATTTGCCATGAAGTGATGGGACCGGAAAGCATGATCTTACTTTTTGAATGTTGAGTTTTAAGCCAGCTTTTTCACGCTCCTCTTTCACCAGCCTGGAGAGGCGCTTTAGAGCCTCTTTGCTGTCTGCCATAAGGGTGGTGTCATCTGCATATCTGAGAATATTGTTGTTTTTAAAAGCAATCTTGATTCCAGATTGAGCTTCATCCAGCCCAGCATTTTGCATGATGTACTCTGCATATAAGTTAAATAAGCCTTGACGTACTCCTTTCTGGAAGTTGAATCAGTCCGTTGTTCCAGGTCCGGTTCTAACTGTTGTTTCTTGACCTGCATACAGCTTTCTCAGGAGGCAGGTAAGGTGATCTGGTAGTCCCATCTCTTTAAGAATTTTCCACACTTTGTTGTGATCCACACAGTCAGAGGTTTTAGTGTAGTCAGTGAAGCAGAAGTAGATGTTTCTCTGCAATTTCCTTGCTTTTTCTATGATCCAACAGTTGTTGGCAGTTGGATCCCTGGTTCCTGTGCCTTTTCTAAATCCATGTTGTACATCTGGTACTTCTCAATCCAAATACGGTTGAATCCTAGCTTGATGGATTTTGAGAATGACCTTACTAGTATGTTAAATGATCGCAATTGTGCAGTAGTTTGAACATTCCTTGGCATTGCCATTTGGGATTGGAATGAAAACTGACCTTTTCCAGTCCTGTCACCACTGCTGAGTTTTCCAAATCCCCTGGCATATTGAATGCAGCACATTAACAGCATCATCTTTTACGATTTGAAGTAGCTAGAATTCCATCACTTCCCCTACCTTTGTTCATAGTAATGCTTCCTAAGGTCCACTTGACTTCACATTTCAGGATGTTTCATATTGTTTCCCATTCAGTTCAGTTCAGTCACTCAGTCGTATCCAACTCTTTGCGACCCCATGAATCACAGCACGCCAGGCCTCCCTGTCCGTCACAACCTCCTGGAGTTCACACGAACTCATATGCATCGAGTTGGTCATGCCATCCAGCCGTCTCATTCTCTGTCGTCCCCTTCTCCTCCCGCCCCCAACCTTTCCTAGTATCAGAGTCTTTTCCAGTGAGTCAACTCGTCCATGAGGTGGCCAAAGTATTGCAGTTTCAGCTTTAGCATCAGTCCTTCCAATGAACACCCAGGATTGATCTTCTTTAGAACAGACTGGTTGGATCTCCTTGCAGTCCAAGGGACTCTCAAGAGTCTTCTCCAACACCACAGTTTAAAAGCAGCAATTCTTCAGCAATCAGCTTTCTTCACAGTCCAACTCTCACATCCATACATGACCACTGGAAAAACCATAGCCTTGACTAGATGGACCTTGGTTGGCAAAGTAATGTCTCTGCTTTTTAATATGCTAGGTACGTTGGTCATAACTTTCCTTCCAAGGAGTAAGCGTCTTTTAATTTCATGGCTGCAATCAGCATCCACAGTGATTTTGGAGCCCAAAAAAATAAAGTCTGACACTGTTTCCACTGTTTCTCCATCTATTTCCCATGAAGTGGTGGGACCAGATGCCATGATCTTAGTTTTCTGAATGTTGAGCTTTAAGCCAAATTTTTCACTCTCCTCTTTCACTTTCATCAAGAGGCTTTTTGGTGCCTCGTCACTTTTGCCATAAGGGTGGTGTCATCTGCATATCTGAGGTTATTCATATTTCTCCCGGCAATCTTGATCCCAGCTTGTGCTTCCTCCAACACAGCGTTCCTCATAATGTACACTGCATATAAGTTAAATAAGCAGGGTGACAATATACAGCCTTGACGTACTCCTTTTCCTATTTGGAACCAGTCTGTTCCATGTCCAGTTCTAACTGTTGCTTCCTGACCTGCATATAGGTTTCTCGGGAGGCAGGTCAGGTGGTCTGGTATTCCCATCACTTTCAGAATTTTCCACAGTTTTTTGTGATCCACATAGTCAAAGGCTTTGGCATAGTCAATAAAGCAGAAATAGATGTTTTTCTGGAACTCTCTTGCTTTTTCGATGATCCAGTGGATGTTGGCAATTTGATCTCTGGTTCCTCTGCCTTTTCTGAAACCAGCTTGAACATCTGGCAGTATTGCTGCCAAAGATGGAGAAGCTCTATACAGTTAGCAAAAACAAGACCAGCAGCAGACTGTGGCTCAGATCATGAACTTCTTATTGCCAAATTCAGACTTAAATTGAAGAAAGTAGGGAAAACCACTAGACCATTCAGATATGACCTAAATCAAATCCCTTATGATTATACAGTGGAAGTGAGAAATATATTTAAGGGACTAGATCTGTTAGAGTGCCTGATGAACTGCTGACAGAGATTCGTGGCATTGTACAAGAGTCAGGGATCAAGACCATCCCCATGCTAAAGAAATGCAAAGAAAGCAAAATGGCTGTCTGGGGAGGCCTTACAAATAGCTGTGAAAAGAAGAGAAGTGAAAAGCAAAGGAGAAAAGGAAAGATATAAGCATCTGAATGCAGAGTTCCAAAGAATACCAAGGAGAGATAAGAAAGCCTTCCTCAGCGATCAATGCAAAGAAAAAGAGGAAAATGCAAAGAAATAGAGGAAAACAACAGAATAGGAAAGACTAGAGATCTCTTCAAGAAAATTAGAGATACCAAGGGAACATTTCATGCAAAGATGGGCTCAATAAAGGACAGAAATGGTATGGACCTAACAGAAGCAGAAGATATTAAGAAGAGGTGGCAAGAATACAGAGAAGAACTGTACAAAAAAGATCTTCATGCCAAGATAATCACGATGGTGTGATCACTCACCTAGAGCCAGACATCTTGAAATGTGAAGTCAAGCGGGCCTTAGGAAGCATCCCTATGAACAAAGCTAGTGGAGGTGATGGAATTCCAGTTGAGCTATTTCAAATCCTGAAAGATGATGTTGTGAAAGTGCTGAACTCAATATGCCAGCAAATCTGAAAAACTCAGCAGTGGTCATAGGACTGGAAAAGTTCAGTTTCATTCCAATCCCAAGGAAAGGCAATGCCAAAGAATGCTCAAACAAGTGCACAATTGCACTCATCTCACACGCTAGTAAAGTCATTGTTTCCCATTGGCACAACCAAATTGATCAAAAATTGTGAACTTGTGTTTTAGAAGCTGCAACAATT
Source organism: Moschus berezovskii (assembly GCF_049115385.1). Classification (NCBI taxonomy): domain Eukaryota; kingdom Metazoa; phylum Chordata; class Mammalia; order Artiodactyla; family Moschidae; genus Moschus; species Moschus berezovskii. The sequence continues at coordinate 51,942,644 of NC_142488.1, read as the reverse complement.
CATATTCAATGTGGGTGTCTAAAAACATGAGGCCCAAAATTTAAGTATTGAAAATACCTACATTCCTTTAAAGACAGGTGCTTGTGGTTTGAAGTGAAAGCCGGTGACTCCTGAGTCCCAGGTCACGGAGCTGATGGGCTGGAGGTGTGGCTGAAACTGAGGCAGCAGCAACTTGAGGCCTTCTACCTGAGTGGAGGGAGGACCTGCCCCAAGGACGAGAAGAACATGACCCTCAAGGGTCTCACAGTCTAGCAGGGAGGCAGGCACATTGCTTCAGGCAGCAAATATTCATCGAGAGTTTTCTTGCATTTCTGTGCTGGATACAAGTGACCAGCCCACAGAAATCCTTGCAATGGACTTGACTCTCCCCGAAGGGGAAGGGCTAGGAGGCACCAAGTAAACCCTCCCCATAACAACCCAGGACATTATACAATGTATTAGAAGGTGATGGTACTGTGATCAGATAAATGTAAATCCTGTAAGGGACTGGTAGTGTGGGCAGCAAGGGGGAGAGCTTCAATCACAGTATTGACCAGAGCAACCAAGGTGGGCTTCATTGAGGAGGTGATATTTTCACAAAGACATGAAAGGGGAAAGGAGTCAGCACAGCAGACATCTGGGGTCAGGATATTGCAGAAGAGGGAACAGTAGGGATAAATGGTGGGGGCAGACACAGCCAGGAGGCCAGAGCAACTGGAAGCAAACGGAAAGTGGGGACCAGATCGCACGGCAGTGGGTAACCATTTGTTCTGTCAGTGGACCAACAGGGACAAGCAGGGATCATAGGTGCTGAAGGACAGGCCTGTGCCAGGCCTTCAAGGGAAGCAGAGGCAGGACAGGGGGAAAGAGCAGACACAGCTGAGGCAGGGCAAGCAAGGAGCGAGGAGGAGGCAGGAGGGACAGCTCTGAGTGAGGCTGATGGCCTCACCTGGACTCAACATGCGCTTCCTCCCTGTGCCCATGTCCCCGACTCCATGGACGCCTGTGCTCCAGGGACAGCTTCACAGACTCCAATAGCAGCCTGAGTTCATTCAACGGTCCATCATCTGGACACATAGTTGCAGGGCCTACACTGCCACTTGGTCCTTGGGAAACTTTCAGTGACCTGACCGGTGCTCTCCGGATCTTGACCCCAGTTCCACTGTGAGGCTACAACTGGGGCTGATGAGGCAACAGAGTGACCCATCGTGTGTGATGAAACTTGCAGCCTCTTTGATCAGGAGTTTCCAGAATTAGGGGTCATATGAAATATGCAGTCACCCCCTGCCGCCAAAGGAAGAGAATCTGATTCCACAGATGTCCTGCTTACTCTATTCTCCTGTGTCAATATTAACACAAAAGTAACTGGTCCAAGAAGAGCTACCCTTTATTGATCAAGTGTTTACACTGAGTCGTGGTCCTTCATTCACTGAGGAAGTAGTTCTAAGCATGGATCAGACATTATGTCTCCTACCTAGGCCAATTGGTTAGGGATGATGGGGGCTGAAACCTCCAAGCAGATGACTGCCACATGCTGTGTGAGAAAAGCAATGGCAGGATTTAAATTGTAGAACTCTGGGAACACAGAAGAGAACATATGACCCCTGCCACACTGTCCATGGGTGGGATGTGGTGTGGGTCTCTGGTCAGGACACTTTCTTGGGGTGGGGGTCGGTTCTTGAGGTGGCACTTTGATCATCCACAGGTTACACACACACGAGCAGAAGAGTACAGACCTGAACACAGGTGGAGCCAGCCAGACTTCCAATCCCACTTGTCTTCAGACCACCAAGGCAGCTGGGTCACCTCCAGAACTGTCCTGCAGCCATTAAAAACACTTCCTGTGTCTCAGCTTGCCTCCCAATTCCTTATGTCTGATAAATAGAGTGAGACTGGTAGAGACATAACTGGGGGCGGGGGTTGGTTTCAAAGCCTCTCTGATATGACAAAGTGCCTCAGTGCAGAGGAGGTTAAAGTCCTGCTTGGCTGTTGCCTCTGGGGCAAGCCTTTCCCACCAGTGGACTCCAGTTTCTTGGCTGCAAGGCCAAGCCACACAAAGGGTCTTAGAACCTTTCAGGGTGGTTTTGCCCTGCTGGGTACCTGCGTTTCACAAGTGGACAGGGCATTGGAACAATGATGGCTCTCCTCTCATGGAACAATGTCTGCATCTTAGTAACTGAAACACAAGCCACACATGTTGTTGTGACTGCAGAGAAGACTGGCTCTGCACTGAAGGGGAATGAGGGCGTGACTCCCAGATTCGGCCTTTATTGCATCAGCTTGCTTCCTTGTCTGTGAGAAGGCTGGGGTTCATCCTTATCTCTCGGGGTCTCTGGGGAATAAAACTCCATATGTTGGGCTCACAGAAGATCCATAATTAAGCTACAGGTGAGTCATTTACACTGCACTCAGTGTTAGGGACTCCTCACTCGGGAGGGAGGCATGCCAGAGGCCCTGGGAGTCTACTCCATCCTCTGGCTGGGTGGGGGTTAGGGTGGGGGTGGTGGAACTGGTGCCATGTCCAACTTTTTAATTGTCTTTACATACCATAGGCACACACTTATTTCACATTTAGGTGTGCTCTGCTCAGAGGAGTTGTACTGACTGAAGTCTGTCATCACAGTGGAATCTGTAGCAGGTAGAAGCAGCAGTGGGGTTGCTCCCTCCACTGGCCATCACAGGAACTGGCAGTTCCCTCCCTGGGTTGATGACACTGGGTGGAGACAAACACCCGAGGAGTTGCAAGAAGGTGCTGTGACATTCCCTAGGAGGGTCCCTATACTGAGCTGGCAGCTCATCCTTGCCTCCCTGATGACCACAGGGACTAGTAAATCAAACTCCTGCATACGGACAATGTGTTAGTATACTTCTTCTTGTCCTAACAGAAACTCAGACCAAAGAGTGAAAAATAGTGAAAATCTCATCAAAACACAGTGCAAGGGTAGGGCAGTTCAAATCCTGTTCCGTGTACTGGGTCACAGACATCGTAAAGTGACCTTTTGAAATTTCCATGCTTCAGCTTATCCCTCCTCACTGTGAAGCAGGTGGTCAACCTGGATCCCTTTATGCTTCCAACACTGTGACCAATTCAAGAGGCCATATTCAAACACAACAATGGGCCCATATAAAGCAAGAAGAGAGCTTTGCTGTCTGTATCCTATTCTTAGCAAGGAAGCCTTTCCCAGACAAACTCTGCCATCAGATTGCATTTCACATCCACTCATCATATAGCAGAATAAAATGTGTGTCCATCTGGGGCATTCTTAGAGAAATCTCTATCACCTTCCGTTTGGTAAAAATATCAAATCTGTTAACTGTGCCTTTTCACCCAGATACTCCCCAGGGAAAATGGAAATTGTTCTACCAGCATGACAGCTGAACCTAAGAAGGAATCAGGCACATGGGATGGGAGGAAAAGCTTGTAAGATGGAGGCAAAAGCAGGAGAGAGATTGTGAAATCGGTGGGTGGGGAGGGGGTGAGAGGGGGCAGGGAGGCCTAGGGAGCACGAGTGTGGGCTCACTGGCCATCTGATGAACAGAGAGAGATCTGGGTGACTGGAACATCAAGTGGGGTGTGGAGCAGAGGGAGGGTGTCTGGTGAAGATCAGGCATTTGGGGACAGACAAGACCTGCTGCGCCTAGTCCAGGAGGCTGGACAGTATCCTACGAGCAGCAGGCAGCCCGTGCAGAGTTTTGAGCAGGGGTGTCATGCCCAGATTGCACTGAAGAAAGCTTCCCTTCCTCAGGCAGCAGGACACACCATGTGTTGGAAAGCATCAGGATTGCTGGTGCTTGTCAAGGAGAGAGACGAGGGTGACCTGGCCTAGGGAACTCACTGTGCTGATGGAGAGAAGGAACAGGAACTTTCTTAGACTTGGGAGGCAGAGAGGTGAGGCTTGATGATTGAGAGTGTGGTGAGTGAGAGGCAGCAGGCGAGGATGGCTTTAAGCATCTCTGGCCTAAGCAGCTGGGGAGAAGGCTGCCTTGCACTGAGTCAGGAAACAGTAAAGGAGGTGCAGCTGTGTGGGGAGCGGGGGGATGGGTGCAGTTTGGACACGTTGAATATTCCTTGCCTGTGGGACTCAAACACGTACTATCAGAACGACTTGGGGGAGGTGACCTGACTTCTCTGTGGATGCCTCGTCTCTGATAGCGGGAATGAAACTAATAATTTCCTGTTTCATTCGTTTAGCCTAGGAGAATGTTCTCCTTTTACAAAGAAGTGCTGTCTTACTGTCAGGCACACCCAGGTAAAATGGGATGTACCTACTTACCCATTTATCTGCTTGGTTTTACATAGCTGCTTTGTGTATTTTCACCATGTGGCAGGTTTTGTCAACCATAAAGAAAAATAAACTCAAAGGACCAAGTGTTTCTTGTCACATGCATGCAGATAGGCAGTCCATCAGCCTTTCTCTCAGAGAAACAGCCCCCTTTAGACCCTGCAAACTTCCTCCTGTAGCTCCTCACTCCCTCCAGGGGGTGGGTAGAGGCCTGTGGGACCCAGTGTGTTTAACATTCTCTTCCCTGTGAAGGCATCTCCAGTGTCCCAGAAGTTGCCTAGCGCTTGTTAAGTGTAGTCTCCCTGCAGGCCTGTCAGTTGACTAGGGAAGTCGGTAGTCAGGAAGAGAGTGCTGAGCCTGATGTGTGGATCTGGAAACCACAGTTGTGTGGTGCCGAACTGGGAGGTGATGAAACCACAGATGCCTAGATTTGAATCAAGGTCCCACCACTTATTCCTTCTGTGACCTTGGGCAGGTTATTTACACTCTCACTGACTCAGTTTCCTCAACTGAAGAGGATGATGATCCTATTCTGCCATAATGACTCCTTTTTGCTGCCTTCATTTAGATTACCAAAAACAAAAAACCAACAACAACCTTTTGAGAACTGTACAGTGACATTCAAGTGTCGATTACTTCCAGAGTAAAAACAGAACCTGTCAACAAACACATGAAAAGATGCTCAACATCGCTCATCATGCAAATCAGAACCACAATTAGGTATCACCTCACACTGGTCAGAATGGCCATCTTCAGAAATCTACACACAATAAATGTTGGAGCAGATGTGGAGAAAAGGGAATCCTCCCATATTGTTTGTGAGAATGAAAATCGATAACAGCCACTAAGGACAACAGTAGGGAGATTTCATTAAAGACTGGGAATAAAACTACCACGTGCCCTGCTGTGCTTAGTCGCTCAGTCGTGTCCAACTCTTTGCGACCCCATGGACTGTAACCCACCAGGCTACTCTGAGCGTGGGGATTCTCCAGGCAAGAACACCGAGGTGGGTTGTCATGCCCTCCTCCAGGCTATCTTGCCAACCCAGGGATCGAAGCATGTCTTCCATGTTGCAGGCAGGTTTGTTATTGTCTGAGCCACCAGGCATACCCATAAATACTGGAGGGGCTAGCCAGCTTTTACCCACGGGGTCTACCAGACCCAGGAATTGAAACAAGGTCTCCCACACTGCAGGTGGATCTTTAGCAGCTGACCTACCAGGGAAACCCATAAAACTACCATATGAACCAGCAATCTCACTCTTGGCATACGCCCTGAGAAAACTATAATTCAGAAAGACACATGTACCCAAATGTTCCTTGCAACACTATCTACAATAGCCAGCACATGGTAGAAACCTAGATGTCCATCAGTGAATGGATAAAGATGTTGTGGTGCATATATTCAATGGAATATTACTCAGCCATACCAGGGAACAAATTTGTATCAGTCCTAGTGAATTGGATGAAACTAGAGCCTGTTATACAGATTGAAAGACATCAGAAAGAGAAAAAATTATCAGACATTAACACATATATGTGTAATTTAGAAAAATGGTACTGATGAACCAATTTCAAGGGCAAGAATACAGTCTCAAGCATGGATAACAGAATTATGGACACATCAAGGGTAGAGAGGGTAGAATGAATTGAGAGAGTAACACTGAAATATTCAGATTACAGTGTGTAAAATAGATAGCTAGTGGGAAGCTGCTGTATAGCACAGGATGCTTAGCTGGGTGTTCTGTAAGGACCTAGAGGGTTGGGCTTGAGGGGTGGAAGGGAGGTTCAAGAGGGAGAGGATATATGTATAGGTGATTCACCCTTGTCCTGCAGCAGAAATTAGCACAGCATTGTAAAGCAATTAATCCAATTTTTAATCCAATTTTAAATGGAGGAGGGGTTTGAACCTCTCTGCCTATAGACTTATTTACCGCGACAGCCATGAAAGATGCTCATATTTACGGTGCTGACATAGCCCAACTTCATCTGAGCCCTAAAAAAAGCCACAGTAAAGAAATCTCTGCAGACTTTCGTGTTCCCAAAATGACTTAATGCAAAGCACCACCCTTCCTCTTCTGACTTTGGTAAGGCTTGTCCTAAGTCTCCAGTGACTCCTGGGTTTAGGTACTACAAGGTCAAGTACAGACCTTCCTACTTGTGATTAAAGGGCAAACACAGACCATCCAACTTCCTTGTTTTTTGCCTCATGACTAGGAACGGAGATTAAGTCAGTACTCCTGAAACTGGGCTTCCCTGATAGCTCAGTTGGTAAAGAATCCACCAGCAATTCAGGAGACCCCGGTTCGATTCCTGGGTCGGGAAGATCCGCTGGAGAAGGGATAGGCTACCCACTCCAGTATTCTTGCGCTTCCCTTGTGGCTCAGCTGGTAAAGAATCCGTCTGCAATGTGGGAGACCTGAGTTCGATCCCTGGGTTGGGAAGATCCCCTGGAGAAGGGAAAGGCTACCCACTCCTGTATTCTGGCCTAAGAAGTCCATGGATAGTCCATGGGATCGCAAAGAGTCGGACACGACTGAGCAACTTTCACTTTCACTTCATTTCAGTTTCACCTGAAACTAGATTGTCACAAAGATAATCATTTCCTATTCTGTTGACGAGACTTACTGGTTAATGATTTCCCACCTACAAATATCCCCACTCTACCTTCCCTACTACTCTGTAGGGAATGCAGTACAACGCAAAACCACCTTGCTGACAGTCTGATCTTCAGATCTGTGGTGTTCTCCCAATTGCAATTGGTAGAATAAGTCAGTATCTTTATTAGTTTGCTTTTTCTCTTTCCCAGGGTCTTACTGGTAGAAAACAACAAATTCAAGTAACAGGAGCTGCTCCGCACGTAGACAGGGGACAACACAAATTACCAGGCAATCAGGGAGAAGCCCCCGCCTTCCAACCGCAAGAGCTGACCATCACCAGGTGTCATCGGTGAGGGCATCTCCAGTACCCGTCAACTCTTCTCGCGACTCCGGGAGCGATCGTCCCTTCTAGCCTCCAAGCTGCTGGGAGAGGCGCTCGTGCGCCAGGCAGGGAGAGCCAGGCAGCACCTTCTCTTCCCTGAATCCCCCCAGCCCTACTGGCTCCGCCCCCAGGGCGGAACCTACTTTTCTTGAGGCCACTCCTAGCTCCCTCTCGGTGCACTACGATCCAGGGAGTATGCAGGAATGCCCTTGTTTTGTATGAGGAGGGGAGGGGTAAATGTCCCATCTTTGGCTTGTCAAAGCCAGGCCCGCAGATCCTCCCACCTGAAGGGCGGGTAGGCTCTATAGGATGCTGGAGGACCCCTCCGGTCAGTTCAGTTCAGTTGCTCAGTCCTGTCCTACCCTCTGCGATCCTGTGGACTGCAGCACGCCAGGCCTCCCTGTCCCTCACCCATTCCTCCTCTTCGTGGTCTTTAACCTTCCATTCCAGCCACGCTGAGGATGGGAGGCCTCCTCCCCCCACACTCCGCCCCCGCCCACCGCTCACCCCAGCTCCTCCCCTGGGCTGAGGGTGGGAGGCACTGCATTACCCTGATCCTGACAAAGAACATGTGAGAGCCAGGGGTAGAGAGGGACAGACGCGCTGACAGAGGGAGACATCTGTCTCTCTAGGACCGATCGGGTGTGCCTTAGTGTCACAGGACGAGAATCCTCTTTAGCCAAGTGGGATCCGTGCTCTCTCAGAACGGTTAGTTTCCGCAGATGCCCCACCTCTTCGGTATCAGATGGTGGTTGGACAGTCTGTCTACGACTTATTTCTCTTTCTCTCGTTGGGGATTGCCATTTTTAAGCTAATATTGAAACTTCCTATGGACATTGATCGATACCCGGGATGATTGGGCTCAAATTGATGTTTACCAAGTTCAGTAGTAAACTTTCCTTGGCATCACCTCCCCCCGCAACCTCGTGTCCCATGTCAAAAAAAAGTCTCTCTTTTTATCTCTTATATTTTGTCCTACTTCCTTTCGGAGACAACGGGCTGCCTTTCTGGGTGCCTGATGTCCTCTGCCAGCATTCAGAAGTGGTTTTGTGGAATTTGCTCAGCGTTCAAATGTTCTTTTGATGAATTTGTGGGGGAGAAAGTGGTCTCTCCGTCCTATTCCTCTGCCATCTTAGGAACACCTCCTGAATTATACTTAATAACAACTTGAACTGAGCACATTGTATTTGTGAGTATGGAATGAGGTTCGTAGAGATGTGCTGGCATGTTTCTTGTCGTAACAACTACTGAGCTGCTACGGGGCAGGATGCAGGACAGGCCTTACCCTCAAGCTTCAGGAAGCACATCCAGGTCACATTGGACATCTGTGTCCAGCCTCAGAGCCTCCTTCCTTCTCAGCCACAGTCCTCGAGCTTTTCCCTCACAGCTGGCGAACCCTCACCAGGAGGCTGGCTTTTCTGTTGCATGTCTCCCACCTAGAAACCACTCACAGACTTCATCTTCTGTTGCATGCATCATTCCGTTCCTGGTAATTTTGTCCTCAGATGGATTGAGGCTGCTCCTATTGCACGGGGATGCCCAGGACTGATAACAAGGGTGTGATGTTTCCCTGCTCCCCCATGGCACGGAAACTCTCTGGGACCTGTGCCCAAACGCGTCTCCTCATGTCGTCTGCCTCCATCCCAGAGTTCACAGTTTACTCTCAAGCTGGGATCCAGTGCAGGCCCTACCAGCCCAGGCACTCTCCTTCAGCCTCAAATTCCTTATCTGTAAAATGACACTGACTCTACCTGTTGGTGAGGTTCACTGGGAGACCTACTGGGGATAACAGATGTAAAACACCTAATGCCCATGACCTGGCAGGCGGAAGGCACTAAATAAATGGCTGTGTCCTCTATCAGCTCCTTTAATGCACAGCACCTGGTCTGGGATACTACGGTGACTCAGTTAACGTCTGGATTGGACTGAAAGATCTGACATCCGTTCCGTTCCGTCGCTCAGTCGTGTCCGACTCTATGCGACCCCATGGACTGTAGCCTACCAGGCTTCTCCGTCCATGGGATTCTCCAGGCAAGAATACTGGAGTGGGTTACCGTTTCCTTCTCCAGGGGATCTTCCCGACCCAGGGATTGAACCCGGGTCTCCCGCATTGGAGGCAGACGCTTTAACCTCTGAGCCACCAGGGAAGCCCCGAAAGATCTCACATAGTGAGGGTGTATTAGTCAGGCTTCTCCAGAGAAACAGAGCCAACAGAGACAGACTTATTTTAGGGAACTGGATCATGGGCTCGAGGGTGCTGGCAGTTCTGATATCTTTAGGGCAGGTCAACTGGTTGGAAATCCAGGTTGCACTCTAGAGACCCAAATCTTCAGGGCAGGCCAGCAACTTTGTGTCTCATGCAGGGTTCCTCAGGCTGTAGTCTTTAGGTTAAATCGTTTCATCCTCAGGAAGCCTCAGTCCCTGCTCTTAAGCTTTTTCAACTGATTAGATGGAGAAACCGCCCCCTTCCCCTCCCCATTATGCAGGGTTCCACTTCCCTTAAAGTCTGCAGATTACAGTGTGAATCACAGATACAAGTACCTTCCTAGCCCGCCATCTAGTGGTTAACATCTGAACAACGGGGCACAGAGTCCAGCCAAATGACTTTTACTTTGTTCATCACAGTGGGGAAGCTGTACGCTGAGAGACATCACCTCCTAAACAGAATCTCTGGCCAGTGGGCTGTCTCTCCAGCTTTCCTCATCTCAGGTAAAGTCTGTTCCCCGGCCTCAGAAGCCACATGAGATAACGAAGGAAACGAGGCAGTGGTGACTGAAGCAGAGATTTGGTAGAAGATCTTGATTCATTTGGGCCAAGTGACTGCAGGGAAAGAAATGGGCTGGGGTCATGAAGGAAATGAGATGATGAATTTATTGCCCCAGCCACCTCCCTGCCTCCACGTAGCGGACTTCAATAGGGCCAGCTGGTGATAATGCCTTGTATATAGGCTCACTAGTAACAACATCATGTGTGGTATGAGAAACTTGGTGGGCAAATCAGATAGCGTGGCCAAATATTCATTTCTCAGAATGGATGGGGGGAGAAGAGAGAAAAGAATGATGAACCATGGGTTAGTTGTGAGTCAGTTTCTAAAATCTTAGTATTTCTTCACAAGGCATGTGTGTGAATTCTTTTTCTGAGGACTGGATTTCTACGTGAAGAAATATCATCGTGAGACACTCCTTGTGACATGTGAAAAGAGGTTGGGAGTGAATTGGGTTAAGGTCACTTTCCAAATGTTTCACACCAAGTGTTTGTATAAAAGACACAGCAGTGGCCCTAAAGAGCTGAACTATGTGATTGAAATACAGGTTTCAGTTACTGAAATGTGAAGAGGCTCCTTCTGCGATATGAGTTCATCCTAGCCTGTATCACAGGTAACTGATAGGATTTGAACCGTGTCTTCCTAATGTGTTTTGTTTCCTGCCCTTGAATGTGCTGGAGGCCGCAGTTCCAGTTAGTACAGTTCCTAAGTAACAGTTCTCTGAGAAAAGTAGCTCTCTAGAAAAGAGCAGTGCCTGGGAAGCTAATCTAAAGTTTTGATATGTCCTTTGATGTAATTTTTGTTAGCTTCACCCAAGATATGATTATTCAAAGAGTATAGAGAGATGCACCTACTTCAGTATCTACCATTGGATTTCTCAAGTGAACATACAGTAAGATTGGCCTGGTTTTCTTTCTTATTTATTTATTTGTTGTTGGCTGCACTGAGTCTTTGTTGCTGCATGAGGGCTTTCTCTAGTTGTGGAGAAGGAGGACTACTCTCTAATGGCGGTGCATGCGCTTCTCACTGCAGAGACGTCTCTTGTTGCAGAGCATGGACTCTAGGCTCAGGGGCTTCAATAGTTGCAGCAGGTGGGTTCAGTAGTTGTGACACACAGGCTTAGTTTCCCTGCGGCACGTGGAATCTTCCTGGACTAGAGATTGAACGCCTGCCTGTTAGATTGGCAGGTGGATTCTTTTTTTTTAATTGGAGAATAATTACTTTACAATATTATGATGGTTTTTGGCATACATCAACACAAACCAGCTACAGCTATACATGTGTCCTCCCAATTCTGAAACCCCCTCCCACCGGCCTCCTCACCCTATCCCACTGGGTTGTCCCAGAGCACCGGCTTTGGGTGCCCTGCTTCGTGCATTGAACTTGCACTGGTCATCTATTTTACATATAGTAATGTGCATGTTTCAATGCTATTCCTCAAATCATCCCACCCTCGCCTTCTTTACTGAGTTGAAAAGTGTTCTATATGTCTCTGTCTCCTTTGGTGCCCTGCATGTAGAATTGTTGCTACCGTCTTTCTAAATTCCATATATATGCATTAATGTAAGTGTTTGTCTTTCTCCTTCTGACGTACTTCTCTCTGTATAACAGGCTCCAGGTTCAATCACCTCATTAGAACTGATTCAAATGTATTTCTTTTGATAGCTGAGTAATACTCCATTGTGTATATGACCACAGCTTCCTTATCCATTCGTCTGCCGATGGACATCTAGGTTGCTTCCATGTCCTGGCTATTGTAAACAGTGCTGCAGTGAACACTGGGGTGCATGTGTCTCTTTCAGTTCTTGTTTCCTCGGGGTGTATGCCCAGCAGTGGGATTGCTGGGTCATCTGGCAGCTCTATTGCCAGTTTTTCAAGAAATCTCCACACTGTTCTCCATAGTGGCTGTACCAGTTTGCATTGCCACCAACAGTGGAAGAACATTCCCTTTTCTCCCCACTCTCTCCAGCATTTATTGTTTGTAGACATTTTGGTTATGGCCGTTGTGTCCCATGAGAGATGATCTCTCATTGTGGTTTTGATTTGCATTTTTCTAATAATGAGTGATGTTGAGCATCTTTTCATGTGTTTCTTAGCCATCTCTATGTCTTTGGAGAAATCTCTCTTTAGGTCTCTTGTCCACTTTTTGATTGGGTTGTTTGTTTTTCTGGTATTGAGCTGCATGAGGTTCTTATATATTTTGGAGAATAATTCCTTGTCAGTTGTTTCATTTCCTTTTATTTTCTCCCATTCTGAGAAAGGCAATGCCAAAAAGTGTTCAAACTACTGCACAATTGCACTCATCTCCCATGCTAGCAAAGTAATTCTCAAATTCCTCCAAGCCAGGCTTCAACAGTACGTGAACCATGAACTTCCAGATGTTCAAGCCAGATTTAGAAAAGGCAGAAGAACCAGAGATCAAATTGCCAACATCCGTTGGATCATCGAAAAAGCAAGAGGGTTCCAGAAAAACATCTACTTATGCTTTATTGACTATGCCAAAGCCTTTGACTGTGTGGATCACAACAAACAGTGGAAAATTCTTTAGCAGATGGGAATATCAGGCCACCTGACCTGCCTCCTGAGAAGGCTGTATGCAGGTCAAGATGCAGCAGTTAGAACTGGACATGGAACAACAGACTGGTTCCAAATCAGGAAAGGAGTATGACAAGGCTGCATATTGTCACCCTGCTTATTTAACTTATATGCAGAGTACATCATGCGAAATGACAGGCTGGATGAACCACAAGCTGGAATCAAGATTGCTTCTACTAATATCAATAACCTCAGATACGCAGATGACACCACCCTTATGGCAGAAAGAGACGAAACTAACGAGCCTCTTGATGAAAGTGAAAGAGGAGAGTGAAAAAGTTGGCTTAAAACTCAACATTCAGAAAACTAAGATCATGGCATCTGGTCCCATCACTTCATGGCAAATAGATGGGGAAACAATGGAAACAGTGACAGTCTTTCTTTTGGGGGGCTCCAAAATCACTGCAGATGATGACTGCATGAAATTAAAAGTCGCTTGTTCCTTGGAAGAAAAGCTATGACCAACCTTTGCCAACAAAGAGCCATCTAGTCAAAGCTATGGTTTTTCCAGTAGTCATGTATGGATGTGAGAGTTGGACTATAAAGAAAGCTGAGGGCCAAAGAATTGATGCTTTTGCACTGTGTTGTTGGAGAAGACTCTTGAGAGTCCCTTGGACTGCAAGGACATCCAACCAGTCTGTCCTAAAGGAAAGCATTCCTGAGTATTCATTGCAAGGACTGATGCTGAAGATGAAACTCCAGCGCTTTGGCCACCTGATGTGAAAAACTAACTCACTAGAAAAGACCCTGATGCTGGAAATGATTGAAGGTGGGAGGAGAAGGGGATGACAGAGGATGAGATGGTTGGATGGCATCACTGACCTGATGGACGTGAGTTTGAGTACACTCGGGGATTTGGTGATGGACAGGGAAGCCTGTTGTGCTGCAATCCATGGGGTTGCAAAGAGTCGGACACGACTGAGCAACTGAACTGACCTCTCCAATTCTGAGGGCTGTCTTTTCACCTTGCTTATAGTTTCCTTCATTGTGCAAAAGCTTTTAAGTTTAATTAGGTCCTATTTGTTTATTTTTGTATTTATTTCCATTATCCTGGGAGGTGGATCATAAAGGATCTTGCACTGGTTTATGTCAGAGTTTCCGCCTATGTCTTCCTCTTAACAGTTTTATAGTTTCTGGTTTTACATCTAGGTCTTTAGTCCATTTTGAGTTTATTTTTGTGTATGGATTAGAATGTGTTCCAGTTTCATTCTTTTACACGTAGTTGACCAGTTTTCCCAGCATCATGTGTTGAAGAGACTATGTTTTCTCCATTGTACACTTGTGTCTCCTTTGTCAAGGATAAGATGTCCATAGGTGTGGGCATCTATCCTTAAACTTTCTGTTTTCTTCCACTGATCTATATTTCTGTCTTTGTGCTAGTACCATACTATCTTGATAACTGGAGCTTTGTAGCATAGTCTGAAGTCAGGAAGGTTGATTCCTCCAGCTTCTGCCTTCTTTCTCAAGATCGCTTTGGGTATTCGGGGTCTTTTGTTTTTCCCTACAAACTGTGAAGTTATTTGTTCCAGTTCTGTGAAAAATTAATGTTCGCAGTTCAGTCAGGATTGTGTTGAATCTATAGACTGCTTTGGGTAGTTGAGTCATTTTCACTACATTGACTCTTCCAATCCAAGAACATGGTATATTTCTCCATCTATTTGTGTCAAGTTTTATTTCTCTCATCAGTTTTTTATAGTTTTCTGTATACACAGGTCTTTTGTTTCCTTAAGTAAATTTACTCCTAAGTATTTTATCCTTTCTGTTGCAATGGTGAATGTGATTGTTTCCTTAATTTCTCTTTCTGATTTTTCATTGTTACTGTATAGGAATGCAAGGGATTTCTGTGTATTCATTTTATATGGCAGGCAGACACGTAACCACTGGAAAACCAGGGAAGTCCTGGCCTGGTTGCCTTTGGGTGTGTAGCTCTCTGAGCTCTGACCAACGGAGAGATTCCAGTGACCACCACCATGACCAGGACACAGGCCACATCCATCACCCTAAAAACGCCAAGGTGCGCTGCCCCTTTCTGATTTCCCCTTGCACACCCCAGTCCCTGGCACTAGGATCTGTCCTCCTTCACTACGTTTTGTCCTTGGCAGTTTTAAAATTCCATACGTATTCTGAATATAAGACCTTTCTCAGATCTGTGATTCACAAATATCTTTCCCCTAATAACAAATAGCTTCCCTTTTCATTACAGGAGACAAGAGTGATGAAATCTACTTTTCCTTCCCATGCTGAGAGCCCAGTGTTGTGTACCCAGCAAGTGCCCATGAGATTCTTCAGAAATGAAAAGGAATTCTGCTGTCTCTCAGTCTCTGCTCTCAGCTAGTCCCCAGAGCTCTGTTCCTGCAGAAATCCTCAAGTCTTCTGCAGACAGAGTCGTTTGAGAACAGGTAAATTTATTGCAGTCTGAACTTGTGATCTCATCAGAGAGCTCAACCGATCTTGCAAGACTTGTCTCCCAGCTCTAAGGGAGAAGGTGAGTCAAGCAGGGCTTGTCTTCTTGAAACTCAGAGTCCTGAGTTTAGTCACTGTGGGTACGTTTAGTAGGGGTAACATGGCATTTCAAGTTTGTTCCTCCTTTACCAGGTAAAATATGACATTCAATGTATTTCTTTCTGTCACTTTAATCCTCCTTCACAGACCCATCATTTTGGAAGAGTTCAATCCTAACTGATGAAGTGAGAAGGCAGAGAACAGAGAAGTTAGGGGGATTGCTCAGAGTCACATAGGCCGACAGAGGACATGTGACCCACAAACCTTGGCATCCTCCATTCAGAGCCCACACTCTTTATTTCTTCAGTAAAGTTTCCATGCGTGTGTGCGAGCTAGGTCACTTCAGTCATGTCCAACTCTTTGTGACTACATGACTGTACCGTGCCAGGCTCCTCTGTCCATGGGATTCTCTAGGAAAGCATGCTGGAGTGGGTTGCCATGCCCGCCTCCAGGGGATCTTCCCAATCCAGGAATCAAACCCCAAATTCCTGCAGCTCCAGCTTTGCAGGATTCTTTACCACTGAGTTCCTGGGGAAGCCCAAATTTGACGTATGATATTATATTAGTTTCAAGTGGACAACACAGTGATTACATATATTTAAACATTATGAAATGAATTACTAGGATAAGTTTGGTTACCATCTGTCACCACAGAGATTTATTAGAGGATTATTGACTATAGTCCCTGTATGTAGATTCCATTCCCGTGACTTATTTTATAGCTGGAATTTTCTGTCTCCTAATCCCTTCCTTGTTTTACACATCTCCCTACTCTCTCCTTCTCTGCTAACCACCACTTTGTTCTCTGTGTCTCTGACTCTATTTCTGTTTTGTTTCCCGTGCTTTATTTTTTTTTTTAATTTTAATTGGAGGCTAATTACTTTACAATATTGTAGTGGTTTTGCCATACATTGACATGAACTCGCCCCAGGTGTACACATGTTCCCCTTCTTGAACCCCCCTCCCACCTCCCTCCCCATCCCATCCCTCTGGTTCATCCCAGTGCACCAGCCCCGAGCATCCTGTGTCATGCATCGAACCTGGACTGGCGATTCATTTCACATATGATAATACACATGTTTCAATGCCATTCTCCCAAATCATCCCACCCTCGCCCTCTCCCACAGAGTCCAAAAGACTGTTCTATACATCTGTGTCTCTTTTGCTGTCTCGTATACAGGGTTATCGTTACCATCTTTCTAAATTCCATATATATGCGTGTTTTCTTATTTTATTTCTGAGGTTCAGTTCAGTTCAGTTCAGTTCAGTCGCTCAGTCGTGTCCGACTCTCCGCAACCCCATGAATCACAGACAGCAAGGCCTCCCTGTCCATCACCAACTCCCGGAGTTCACTCAAACTCATGTCCACAGAGTCGGTGATGCCATCCGGCCATCTCATTCTCCGTCGTCCCCTTCTCCTCCCGCCCCCAACCTTTCCCAGCATCAGAGTCTTTTCCAGTGAGTCAACTCGTCGCATGAGGTGGCCAAAGTAATGCAGTTTCAGCTTTAGCATCAGTCCCTCCAATGAACACCCAGGATTGATCTCCTTTAGAATGGACTGGTTGGATCTCCTTGCAGTATAAGGGACTCTCAAGAGTCTTCTCCAACACCACAGTTCAAAAGCATCGATTCTTCGGCGATCAGCTTTCTTCACAGTCCAACTCTCACATCCATACATGACCACGGGAAAAACCATACCCTTGACTAGACGGACCTTGGTTGGCAAAGTAATGTCTCTGCTTTTTAATATACTATCAAGGTTGGTCATAACTTTCCTTCCAAGGAGCAAGCGTCTTTTAATTTCATGGCTGCAATCAGCATCTGCAGTGATTTTGGAGCCCCAAAAAATAAAGTCTGACACTGTTTCCACTGTTTTTCCATCTATTTCCTATGAAGTGACAGGACCAGATGCCATGATCTTTGTTTTCTGAATGTTGAGCTTCAAGCCAACCTTTTCACTCTCCTCTTTCACTTTCATCAAGAGGCTTTGGAGTTCCTCTTCACTTTCTGCCATAAGGGTAGTGTCATCTGCATATCTGAGGTTATTGATATTTCTCCCAGCAATCTTGATTCCAGCTTGTGCTTCTTCCAGCCCAGCGTTCCTCATGATGTACTCTGCATATAAGTTAAATAAGCAAGGTGACAATATACAGCCTTGACGTACACCTTTTCCTATTTGGAACCAGTCTGTTGTTCCATGTCCAGTTCTAACTGTTGCTTCCTGACCTGCATACAGGTTTCTCAAGAGGAAGGTCAGGTGGTCTGGGATTCCCATCTCTTTCAGAATGTTCCACAGTTTATTGTGATCGACACAGTCAAAGGCTTTGGCATAGTCAATGAAGCAGAAATAGATGTTTTTCTGAAACTCTCTTGCTTTCTCCGTGATCCAGCGGATGTTGGCAATTTGATCTCTGGTGCCTCTGCCTTTTCTAAAACCTGCTTGAACATCTGGGAGTTCACGGTTTACATACTGCTAAAGCCTGGCTTGGAGAATTTTTAGCATGACTTTACTAGCGTGTGAGATGAGTGCAATTGTGCGGTAGTTTGAGCATTCTTTGGCATTGCCTTTCTTTGGGATTGGAATGAAGACTGACCTCTTCCAGTCCTGTGGCCACTGCTGAGTTTTCCAAATCTGCTGGCATATTGAGTGAAGCACTTTCACAGCATCATCTTTCAAGACTTGAAATAGCTCAACTGGAATTCCATCACCTCCACTAGCTTTGTTTGTAGTGATGCTTTCTAAGGCCCACTTGACTTCACATTCCAAGATGTCTGGCTCTAGGTCAGTGATCACGTTATCGTGACTATCTTGGTCATGAAGGTCTTTTTTGTACAGTTCTTCTGTGTATTCCTGCCACCTCTTCTTAATATCTTCTGCTTCTGTTAGGTCCATACCATTTCTGTCCTTTATCGAGCCCATCTTTGCATGAAATGTTCCCTTGGAATCTCTAATTTTCTTGAAGAGGTCTCTTGTTTTTCCTATTCTGTTGTTTTCCTCTATTTCTCTGCATTGATCACTGAGGAAGTCTTTCTTATCTCTCCTTGCTATTCTTTGGAACTCTGCATGCAGATGCTTATATCTTTCCTTTTCGCCTCTCTTTTCACAGCTATTTGTAAGGCCTCCTCAGACAGCCATTTCGCTCTTTTGCATTTCTTTTCCATGGGGATGGTCTTGGTCCCTGTCTCCTGTACAATGTCACGAACCTCCGTCCAGAGTTCATCAGGCACTCTATCAATCAGATCTAGTCCCTTAAATCTATTTCTCACTTCCACTGTATAATCATAAGGGATTTGATTTGGGTCGTTTCTGAATGGTCTAGTGGTTTTCCCTACTTTCTTCAATTTAAGTCTGAACTTGGCAATAAGGAGTTCATGATCTGAGCCACAGTCAGCTCCTGGTCTTGTTTTCGCTAACTGTATACAGCTTCTCCAAATCAAACAGTGTGGTATTTGTCTTTCTTTCACTTGTGCTTAGTTTCACTTGGCATCATACCCTCTGGTCTATCCATGTTGTCAACAGTGACAAGATTTCATCCTTTTTTATTGCTGAGTAATATTCCATTGTGTGTCTCTGCGTGTGTGTGTGTGTGTGTACCATTTCTTCCTCATTGATTCACCTGCCGATGGGCACTGAGGTTCTTTCCTTATGTTGGCTATTGTAAATAATGCTGCAGTGAACAGAGGAGCACGTGTATCTTTTGTGACTAATGTTTCTTCTATTCCTCAGAAAAACACCAAGACATTGAATTGCTGGATCATATCGTAGTTCTGGTTTTCAGTTTTTGAAGAAACCTTCACTGTCTTCATACTGACTGCACCAATGTACATTGCTACCAACACCGCATGAGGGTTTCCTTTTCTCTACATCCTCACCAACATTTCTTACTTGTCGTCTTTTTGATGATAGCTGCTTGACAGGTATGAGGAAGCACTTCGTTGAGGTCTTCATTTTCTAATCCCTGATGAGGAGATGTTGAGCATCTTTTCTTATGTCTATTGGCCATCTGGATCTCTTCTTGGGAGAAATGTCTATTCAGTGCTTGCCTCATTTTTAAATCGGGTTTTGTGTTCTTTTCATCATACAGTCTGT